>NW_020954577.1:22073254-22213762 GCF_900497805.2 Vombatus ursinus | reverse complement strand
GTGTGTGTGTGTGTGTGTGTGTGTGTGTGTGTGTGTGTGTGTGTGTGCAGGCAAAGACCAGGCCTCAGGGAACCTGGAGCAGGTCTCAGGGGACTGAATCATGAGCAGCTGTGGCAATTTCCAGACTTCTCAACCCACAAATGCCAAAGATAACTTAGAAGGTCAGAAGGAAAAGTCTGTGACCATGGTGAGAGAGAAGCTCCACCCCAGCCTAACCCAAATGGCAAAAGAAGTCCAAAAAGTCAGAGGAGAAGAATAAAAAGCAGAATTGGCCAAATGGAAAAGGAAGTCCAAAAGCTCACTGAAGAAAATACTTCCTTAAAAATTAGAATGAAGCAATTGGAAGCTAGTGACTTTATGAGAAATCAAGACATTGTAAAACAAAACCAAAATAATGAAAAAAAAGAAGACAATGTGAAATATCTCATTGGAAAAACAAGTGACCTGGAAAATAGAGATAATTTAAAAATTATTGGACTATCTGAAAGCCATGATCAAAAGAAGAGCCTAGACATCATCTTTCAAGAAATTATCAAGGAAAACTGCCCTGATATTCTAGAACCTAAGGGTAAAATAGAAATTGAAAGAATCCACCAATCACCTCCTGAAAAAAGATCCCCAAAGGAAAACTCCTAGGAATATTGTATCCAAATTCAAGAGTTCCCAGGTCAAGGAGAAAATATTACAAACAGCCAGAAAGAAACAATTCAAGTGTTGTGGAAACACAATCAGGATAACCCAAGATTTAGCAGCTTCTACATTAAGGGACCAGAGGGCTTGGAATATGTTTCAGAGGTCAGAGGAGGTAGGATTACAGCTAAGAATCACCTACCCTGCAAAACTGAGTAAAATCCTTCAGGGGAAAAAATGGTCATTCAGTGAAATAGAGGACTTTCAAGCATTCTTGATGAAAAGACCAGAGCTGAACAGAAAATTTGACTTCCAAAGAAATATGGTCCTGAAAAGCTGGATGTCAATATTTAGGGCTAGAGTCAGCACTTGGGAACTCATTATTTGAAAAAGTTCTACCAACATCTCATACCATATACCAAGAAAAGGTCAAAATGAGTATGTGATTTAGCCATAAAGGGTGACACCATAAGCAAATTAGAAGAGCAGGAATAGTTTGCTAGTCAAATGTAGAATTCCTTTCTAGAGAAGGGAAGAATTTATAACCAAACAAGAGATAGAGAACATTATGAAATGCAAAATGGATAATTTTGTTGACATTAAATTAAAAAGGTTTTATACAAACAAAGCCAATGCAAACAAGATTAGAAGGAAAGCAGAAATCTGGGAAACAATTTTTATGGCCAGTATTTACAATAAAGGCCTCATTTCTAATATATAGAGAACTGAGTCAAATGTATAAGAATACAAGTCATTCCCAATTGATAAGTGGTTAAAGGATATGAACAGATAGTTTACAGATGAAGAAATTAAAGCTATCTATAGTCATATGAAAAAATGCTCTAAATAACTACTAATTAGAGAAATGCAAATTAAAACACCTCTAAAGTACCACCTCAGAACTATCAGATTGGTTAACATGACAGAAAAGGAAAATGATAAATGTTAGAGAAGATGTGGGAAAAGCTGAACACTAATGCCTTGTTGGTGAAGTCATGAACTGGTCCAATCATTCTGGAGAACAATTTAGAACTATGCCCTTTTTTCAACTTCAGTGTCTTCCTCTCCTCTGGCTCTATCCTTGCTGCCTATAAATGTGTCTAGATCTCTCTCAACCTTAATAATAAACAAGCAAACAAACAAAAAAACCTTCCCTTGACCCTATTATTCCTTCAAGTTATTGCCCTATATTCTCCTTTTCTTTACTAAGCTTCTAGAAATAATTATCTACTCTCACAAACTCCACTTCCACTTTCATTCCTCTCAAGTCAACAAGTAGACAACATTTATTGAGCACTTAGTATGTGGCAAGCACTGCGCTAAAGCTCTGGAAATACAAATATAAGCAACAATAACAAAAAAAATTCCTAAAGAATTTATATTCTAATAGGGAAGACAACACATAAAAGGAAGTTGAAAAGCCAGGTTCCAAAGACCACCTTTTAATACCAGTACTTGATGACTTAAATGAAATGGATGAATATTTACAAAAATGCAAAATACTCAGATAAATAAGTATAGAGAACCTAAGTAATCTAATTTCATAACAATAAATTGAATGAGCTATAAATGGAATCCTAGAAGAAGAAAAAAAAACCCAGGATCAGAGGAATTTATTAGCAAAACTGTATTAAATATAACAAGGCCACAACTGTTAACTTTGAAGGCCTTTTCCTACTTTACCCCTTTGCTGCATTTATCAAATGAGCTTGTATACTCTTAAAGGGATGTTGACCTTGGGTGTTTTGTCTCTTCCTTGGCAAGGAGATCAAGGACTTCTTGGCTGATGTGGTTTTGGAGCTCCTTTCGCCTCCTTATTATAGCATTTATTTGGTGTTGGTGACTTTTCTCTAAAAAATTACAATGATTTGAGGTAATGCCTTTGGTTTTACTCTTTTTCCATTTTTTTGAAAGGACATACCTTACTTAAATAGATTGGGTCCCAACTCTTAGAACTGTGTTCACTTAGCCTCCTTGTGCCTATCTAGTCCTCTTATACCTTTCTCCCTAGTATGTACTCTTTAATCTAGTAACAATGGCCTCTTGGCTGTTCCACCAACCAGACACTCCATCTTTCAGCTTCGGAAATTCTTTCTGACTGTCTCCCGTGCCTGGAACTTTCTCCCTCTTTCCTTCTGACTACTAACCTAGCTTTCTTCTAGAGGAAGCCTTCCCCAATCCCTCTTAATTCCAGTGCCTTCCCTTTGTTAATTATTTCTTATTCATCTTATATAAAGCTCCCTTTGTATTTATTTGGTTTATATATTGTTTTTCCCGTTAGATTGTAAACTCCTTGAGGACAGAGACTATCTTTTGCATCTTTTTGTATCCCCAGGGCTTAGCATAATGACAGTAAATGTTTATTGATTGATTGACTAATTCTCATCCTTATCCCTTCTTCTAATTTGGTGCTGCTGTTAACCTTCCCTCTAACTCCTTGATGATTTGTTTAAACATAGGAAGCTATTTATGAAATGACTTATGTAACCATTTTTCTATTTTTCTAACATTTTCACTCCCTTCCTCTGTTCCCACCTTTACACTGAAGTCACTGAGGGGTGTGTGTGTGTGTGGTTTGGGAGACCTTGTTGAGTTCTTCATAATATTTACCCACTTCATCTTCTTCAGCAAATGCTGGTGTAAAAATTCTTATCTTCATAGTGGTCAATTTGCTTCCATAACTCCTCATGCATTTTAAAAGCTGGTATAAAATCGAGAATCTCAGGAATGATTTTTTTGAGGTGTCTTTGGGTACAGGATGGACCCAATTTCTCTAAACCCTTTATTTATTCCTCACAAAAAACCCTGAAAGCCATACTTCTATATAGCTTTAGCTTCTGTACCATTTATAGTGATAACATTAATGTACTATTTTGTTCCTGCAAAAAAGTATCAATTTGTTGGTCATCAAAAAAAAAAAAGATCATAGGATCATAGATTTAGAACTGGGACGAAATTGAGAACTCATGTAGCCCAACACCATCATATCTGGAATAACAATAGGAAAATTAATAGCTTCCTGAAATTATAGTATACACTGTTGTTCCCCTAATCATGCTTTCTAATCCCACCGTTGCTCTGATTTGTACAGGCCATCAGAACTATGTCCTTATAATTCACTAGAGAGATAAGGTCAACAGAAGAAAGCAAGCTGGTCTGTGTTCTTTCCTATTTCCCTTGGCTGTGCTGCCTGCAGACTCATTGGAAATCTATGGCCACTATTAAATTCTCCCACATGGGGAACTTTTGCTTGTGGATTTATCGGAAGTAAAAAACAAAGCATGAGCCTTGAGGAACATTACCATCAGAAAAAGATTGAGAGGAAAGGAATAAAAATCCTTTCAACAACCCTCTTCAGTCCCTTACAACCAAAGCACAGAAAGTGACCGACACACTTATAGGGAAATCTCATTAAGATTCCACCAAAATTACCTGTTTGAGGGAATCCTATGAAGGATCTAGTAGGTCCCCTCCTCTGCAGCCCTTTTGAGGGTGGGACTCAGGGTGAGCCAAGTCTCATACTGTCTCAGAGCCTCGGGTTTCCTCAATGATAAAATGTCAACATCCTGCCTCAAGCACTATTAGCTGTGTGACTCTGGGCAACTCAGTTTCCTCATCTGTAAAATGAGGACAGTTATGCAATCTACCTCCCAGGGTTGCTATAGGATGAAATCAGATGAATGAAATAATAACATATAATAATAACACAATCTATAAATCTTAAAGAATGATATAAATTCTGATTGTTGTTGTTGTGGCTGTGGTTATCATTATTTATTTAAAATGACACCAAAATCAAAGGCAGTTCGACTTATGAATTCAGAGGAATTTTATATTCATTGGGCTTATTTAAATATTATAACAACCACCTGACATTAATAAGCAAAGGTTCACAAGACTTATTATCTTTTAAATTTGAGACAAAGAAACACTGGGGTTTGCTCTACGGCACTGACCTTTTCAGAAAGGGGGTAAAGGTAGGGAAGGTTAGGGACCGTTGATAGTACTTACGCTCCTTCATTCACATAGAAACAACCAAATTTAGCGCCTGATTAGTAACAGCAACTGCAATAATAGACATTTTAAAATAACGTTTTAAAGATTACAAAGCACTTTACACAAATTATTTTGTCTAAGGAGGTAGATATTACAGATGCTATTATCGCTATTTTATAGGTGGAAAACTCAGGCTGAGAAATTAAGTGACTTGTCCTCACCCCATGGCCAATAAATGTCCAAGGTAGAGTTCAGACCCAGGTTTTCCGGTCTCCAAGTCTAACACTCCACCCAGTAGAAGTCTTGAGGTTTCCCAAGATCTCTCCCCATCTTGATCTTCTACCAACTTAAAATCCACATCTTAAAATGTAGACTTCAGAATGTGTTCCCTACTGTTTGCCTAGCATGCTTTGAGAAGCTTGCTCTGGGCACCCCATCACTGGCTCTGGCTCTGCAAAGGAATTCTCCTTTTTGAAACAGAAACTGCTTCAGGTCTTAATTTCTTATCATAAAATTTTAATTCTTTTGAAATGAAACTGAACTGTAGATAATGAAAGGTCACTAATTCATTTTATTAACAGTTCTACATTCTTCACACTTAAGGAAAAAAAAATCTGTCTAATCCTCAAAGGAGGTTTTTGTGCAATAGAACCTGGCATTAAACTGGAAATAAGACAAATCTTTTAAAATACATAATTTTCAGGAAAGCAAAAGCTGCAATGTGTTATACAGGCCTTTCCTTTGGGGGAAAAAAAGAAACTAAACTACAGAGGAGGGGCAGTGACCAGGGTTTATAGAGGAAATTCAGAATTATGAAACTTTTAACTACTATTAAAAGGCCATAGTGAGGTCCCGTTGTAACAGAAATTTTAAACAAGAAGGAAAAGATTTATTTTAAAAATTAACTCCATAAATAAATGGCTTCACTGTATAACCCAATGCCTGACCATTATATCTACAATTAAAATAACAATTATCATAATTACCATCATCATCATCATCATCATCATTAGCTGCAGTGGAAGCAGTCAGAAAGGTTTCAGGAGTCAGGAATCTAGCTAGTGAGATAGTTATTACCTGTAAAAACCTAAACAAGTCACTTAACCGCTATCTGCCTCAGCTTCCTCATCTGTAAAATGGGGATAACAATAGCTTCTACCTCACAGTGTTGCTGTGAGGACTCAATAAGATAATATTTGTAAATCAATTGACAAACTTTAAAGAGTTATATGCAGATCTATTTATGTAGGTAAATATTATTACTACTACTAATAATAATAATTTACATGTATATGGCACTTTAAAGTTTGCAAAGCACTTCCCGTGCAACCATCCCAGGAATTATGTAGTGCAGATATGACCTTCATTTTCAAAGATCAAAGATCACAGATTTAAAATCAGAAGAGACCTTAGGATGACTTTTGAGAGACTTGCCGGGGGTCACATGACTCTCAAGTATCTGAGGCACAATTAAAACCCAGGTCTCTTGACTCTGCACCCGGCTCTCTGCTCTACCACACTACCTTTGTGTGGAAACCACCTATTTTGATGTATGTTAATGAAGTTCTCATAATTGAATATAATGCCTCTGATAACACGCTGACTAGAGGGGCAAGTCATTTAATCTCTCAATTCTCTAAGCAACTCTCTAAGGCTAAGTGGCCAAGAAGGTGCCAACCAGCATTAGAGGAGAGAGTTTGCTCACCAGGGAGCTCCCTTATAACGGCAATTACTGGTCCAATCCCTTTCCTCCTATCAAGGACCATACTAATGACAATGGAGTGATGGTGAGATAAAGAAAATATGCAATACTCATTTACCTAGTCCAAAAGGGAATGGAACAGAACTAGAGGGTGGGGGCCTGAGCTAATTCTAGACTATACTGTGGGGCCTCACAATTTGGTGTCATGGACCCCTTTGGCAGTCTCAGAGTAAGGTTTTTAAATACATAAAATACATAGGGTTACACAGGAAGCCAAAGGCAAGTGAAACTAAATATCTAATTTTTTCCCTATCCAAACCTGGATAGGAAATCCACAGGGTGAAATCTATCCCTGAACCTAGGTTAAGAACCTCGGCTCTATTAGCTAAGAAAAGGGTGAAGTTTGCTAAACAAGGGGTTTTTAGGTCAAGTATCAATTTTCTAGCTTAAAATCAACTCCACAGGTAAGACATTTCTTTGCTTCTACAGAACGGATGCCCGATTCCCTCTTCCTAATGGCCACTACACACATTATAGATATAAACACACATCTGCCTCAGAACACAAAAGATACTGCCTACTACTTTCTAGGGTCTCATCTGTGAATGACACATCAGGGGTTTATGCTGAATCAGCTGCAGGGGATGGCAGAGGCCGTTTTTATTTTGTGCTTGTATCCTCAGTCCCTAGAATATTACCTATCATATAGTAGGTGCTTAATAAATGCTTCTTGCATTGAATTGAATAGCTTGAATCATATCCCATAACTTGAGCTGGGAGGGGCGAACAAGCATTTATTAAGCACTTACTATGTGACAGGCACATTGCTGAGTGCTTTACAAATATCATCACATTAGTAGAAGGGCAATTTGCTACAATTTCATCAAGCTATAATAGAGCGGTATTAAGAAAACCCAACAACTCCTGTTTCCTTGGCCTGGAGATTGCACCTTTGTAATTAAGCACCCTAATATAACTACTAGGTCTGTACTCCAAAGAGATCAAAGAAAAAAATACATACATACATATATATACATGTATATATGTATGTATATCTAAACACACACACAAATATTTATAGCAGCTCTTTTTTGCAATGGCAAAGAATTGGAAATTGAGGGAATACCTATCAATTGGGGAATGGTTGAACAAGTTGTGGTATATGATTGTGATGGAATACTATTTATTGTGCTATGAGAAATAATGGGCAGGATGCTTTCAGAAAAACCTAGAAAGACTTATATGAACTGATGCAAAGTGAAATAAGCAGAACTAGAAAACTGTACGCAGTAATAGCAATACTGTTCCATGATCAACTGTGAATGACTTAGCTCTTTTCAGCAATACAATGATCCAAGACAATTCCAAAGGATTCATGATGAAAAAGCTATCCACCTCCAGAGAGAGAACTGATACAGTCTGAATGCAGATTGAAGCATACTAATTTTTTAACTTTCTTTATTGTTCTTGGGGTTTTTTGGTCCTCATTTTCTTTTGCAACATGGCTAATATGGAAATGTTTGGCAAGTCTGCATGTATATAATCTATATCAAATTTCTTGCCTTCTTAAGGAACAGCAAGGAGAGAGAAGGATAGAATTTGAAACTCAAAATTTCAAAAAATGAATGTTAAAAATTCTTGTTTACATAAAATTGAGAAAAAACAAAATTAAAATTAAATATATAAAAAAAGAATTAAGCATCTTGATGTCATTAAGCACTAGCTATTACCTTATGTTATGTGAAGTTAAAACACAAAAACAGTGTTGGGTTGTAGACCTGCCCATTTAGCATGGGATCCTCTAGAATCCTTTCTCCAATCTTTAAACATTTATTTAAACTGGAAAAGTGTCATAGTGAGGCAGAGCTGTCATATATACCTGGGCTGGTCCTCACTTGTGCTTTCCTTCTTCAGATCTTTAGGGTAAACTGGGTTCTTTGTGGGCCAACCTCAGACATCCTCCCAAATGTTTTCTCTTCACTTGCTGATGCTCTAATTACTCACAGTCACTCTGTAGGGGTGTGGAAGAGCTCCCAGTAGGTAGATCCTGAGCAAGGTGTGAATGTGGCCTTGTTTGTGGGTGTGTGGCAGCAGTAACAGCTAGGAGTGATGGAAATGGATCCACTGAATAAATGATTAATTTTCTCCCCCATTTAACACACAAAAAAGCTGAGGAGTTTAAACATTAATATAGTCTGTGAGCTTCAGCTCAGACTGCCAGGAAAGTGAACTGGGTGAGAAAACAAAAAACATGCTCTATTTATCCATCCTCTGTCTACTTTGAGGCCCAGGGGTCCTTGACACACTTTGAGACCAGCACATCCTGACAATCTGTGCTCCCAAAAGCAAATGCAGTAGACCTGACCTTAACTACTGGCCCAAACACCATCAGCAGAATAGGAAAGCTCTGGAATTCATCCAGGCCACTAACTAGTTTCGGACAAGCAAATATCATATGGCCTCTGGGTATTTAATCACTGCCCTACAACTTACATTTGAAAGAGAGAGAAATAAGCAATTAGTAACTATTTTTGTTCCCTTTTTTTTTGTTTAAAATGAGGCTTATAGGGAGGACATAGACCTATGGACCTACTATAAATTAGGCATTTTTTTCAGAGTCAACTTCTTGTATTTATATCTATTTTCCCAAATGTTTCCTTTGAAATTACATAAATAACATATCGCAACTGACTACCTAAAATTCTAAGCATGACAGAAGGCTGACAAGAAAAAATACTATAGAACTTTACCTCCTGCCAAAAGTGAGAAAACAGGTTTAAGGTAAGCACTGGACCTGCGATTTCAATGGTGAGGGCAATTCTGAGGAAAAAAAATCCAAATAATGTGAATCCACACCTTCTCTGCAACTTATTATCTTATGTTATAGGATGGTATAGTTATATGTTATAGTCATAGGATGTTATAGTCATCGTACTTATAGTTATATGTTATAGTCATAGGAGTTATAGTTATATGTTATAGTCATAGGAGTTATAGTTATATGTTATAGTCATAGGAGTTATAGTTATATGTTATAGTCATAGGATGCCGCCTAGAACACCAAGAGGTTGATGACTTGTCCAGGGGACACAGAACCAGTGTGTCTCAGCAGGGGATCGTGGGGTGAGGGGAAGGAGGATAAGCTTACCGATTGACTGACGAAGATCTATTAATCACCTCCCATGTACCAGCTACTCTATTAAACACTTCACAAATATCTCATTTGATCCTCACAACAACCCTAGGAGGTAGAAGTTAGTATTATCCCCTTCATCATATATTATCCCCATTTTACAGTTGAAGAAAGTTAGGCAGGCAAAGGTTAAGTGACTCGCCCAGGGTCACACACCTAGTAAGTGTTGGAGGCTGGATTTGAACTCAGGTCTTCTTGTCTCCTGGCCCAGTGCTCTGAGCACTATGGCACCTCGCTGCCTCTTAGTTGGGACCTTGAACCCATAGCTTCTTGCCTTATGACACATCATCTCTACAAGTGATGAAGGAGGAAGAAACATAGTTGTTAAGGAAGTTGTTAAGGAAGAACTCTACAAGAGACAACAGGATTAAGATGAGTGCTGGTTTATGTGAATCATAAGACCTGTGTTCAAATCCTGGTTCTGTTACTTAGGACCCTAGGCAAGTCATTTAAACTCTCTGGGTCTCACCTTCATCAGCTGGCTGCAGAGGAGACTGGACTAGATCATTTGACAGGTCCCCATTTCTACAGAGATTAAGATCCTATGTCACTTACGTTCTCTGAATGTCGGTTTCCTCTTCTGTCAAATGAGCCCATTGGACTATGATCCTTAAACAACAAAGCTTCCTGCCCTGCCCCCTCCCCCGCCAACACCAGCATGGTGCACAAAGACCTTAATGAGCATGAGTGGCATGAGATGCCGAAGTGTTGTTATCCCTATGACTCACCAGGAGGCTGTTGTGTTTGACTTGGCACCAGGCCTGGCCAACTACTGAATCATGCAGGAAACAGTTGGACTCCACAGAGGAAAGACAAGGATTGAACACAAGAACTCAGAAATTCTCCAGTATGGCCCTGGCCTAGAAAACTGCCTCAAGTCCTACTCCACCTACCAGCCTCCTGCTTATCTACGTTTTTATTCCTACCATAAAGCATGCAACAGCAATCAGGAAATGCTTGCTGCTATGGGGGCTAGCATCACCATAAATAAGGAGAGCAGACATTTTCTCTGTGGCCATATTCTCATTGTCTTTGAAGAATCCACATTCTAGTAAGAGGAAGGCAGCTGAGGTAAGGGGCTTCCCTGCCTCTGGCATAATGTAGAATAATGAATGCTGGATATTTCTATTCTTTACTCTGGTATGGAAAAAAATGAAATTTGTTCACTTATCCAGAGAACAAGGAGAAAAAGAAGGAATTTTCTGCAGATGATAAAACATGGAATTGTAGAAATGGTGATTTTATTCTAATGAATTATCATAGCATCATAGATTTACAACTGGAAGTGACTTCCATGGTCATCTCTTTACCCCCTCATTTTACCAATGAAGAAAGCCCAGAGAAATCAAATGATTTACCCAAGGTCACAAAGACCTTAAATGACTTAGCACAATACCTGACATGGAGTAGGCACTTAATCAATGCTTATTGATTAATTAGCAGAACACAGGTTTTGAACTAGGGTCCTCTACTCCAAATGGGACACTGTCCCACTGTAAGACGCTGTTGCCCCTGCTTATAAGCCCTCACTGATTTCTCTTTGGAACCTCCCACTGATATCAGCAACTCTTAATTCTCTCAAAAGAAATTTCTTTAGTGGAGAACAGAAGAGTAGACGAGGTCACATAGAAAGAAAAAGCTGAGGAAGACTTTCAGTGGCTTTGCAATAATCAGAGACTCACGGTAGATATTCACCAACATTCCTAGGCCTGTGAGCCGTAAGTCTGATCCAAGGAAACAGGGGTAACTGAGTCAGTAAAGCAGTATAGGCTGCTTTGTCCCTCAGAGGTCTTATCAACAGAAGCTTAAAGGAACTCCTTTAACAAGAAGTTAAAAGGAAAAGGCACTAAAAGTGTTGGGGGTGGGGGGAGAGGAAACAGGCACTTTCCTGAAACAGCCCAGCAATAAGTCTAACAATTGCTGACCTAATGTTTCCTGGTGCTGAACTGTGGTCATAGGAGAGACAATATCAAAGCCTACACAAAATTCTCTCTCTGGTCATATTTTAAACATCACTGTGAAGTAGCCAGGTCATAGAAGTAAAAGATCACAGACCAACAGCTGATAGGGGCCCAAGAGGCCATCTAGTATGACTCCTACTTCAGGGTTATGCACTTTTGGAACATGAAACAAATTATATTTGCAGAAAAGTTTCCCAGTGTCCTAGACAGCATCGCCAGCACTCCCGTTGCATTTGCAGTCCTGGACCCTTCCTCCTCACACAGTCCTGTGATAGCCTGAAATGTGTGCTTGTTGGCTGTTAGGACCAGACAGGGGGGAAATGGTTCAATGCAACATGTGATTCATGCTGTGAAAACAATTCAAAACCAGACGCCCTGACAATGGCAGGCCAACAGCAGCATTTTGCCTATGAAGAAGATATACTTTGATGCATGCATAAAGGTAAGCATCCAGGTATACCTCAGTATTAGCACCATCATGTTTGTGCCAAATAGATACTCCACTAAGCAGGTCAGGTAATCGTACTGTCAAAGACCATTAAGTCAAGGGTAAAAGTCTTCTGCCACCTACAGAAAGCTGTGGGTTGTAGAAAGAAAATGGTCTGTTGTCCCTGAGGGCAGTTTGGCTCTACTCCACATCTACCATCATTTCTGATACAACTCTGTACTTCTTCCTGCTATAGTTATATCGTATGACTACAAAAATAGAAATAATGATCATTTATATTATTGATGAATTTAGATGGTAGCAATACACTGGAGTAAAAGATGGAGACCAGCAAAAAGGAGGATTTCTTGGTAGGAAATTGCTAAAGGAAGGGTTTCTCTCTGCCTCTGTCTCTGTCTCTCTGTCTCTATCTCTCTCTCTCTCTCTCACAAACACACACACACACACACACACACACACACACACACCCCTATACCCCTTCAATCAGGGTGAAATGAAGCTTGGTCCAACTATAACACCAATGAATTATTTGCTAAAAAATCGTCCCTTAAAACTCTAATATCAGATCCACCTTCTGTCTTGAATCTAAAATAACATACTTGAACTCCTGAAATTCTTTAATAGAACTTGAAAAACTACCAAATGTGGGCCATATGTTTCTTAAAGAATCAGGCTGGCTCCAAGAGAAATTCATCCATTCTCTGTGTTATTGAGAGAGACTTGCATACATCTTTTATATCAACCACAAAAGCACAAAATTTCAATGTGAAAACCAAGACTAGCTGCTAATAATATGGGCACCACACATATATACACACATCTACATAGTCAATATACTTCAGTACATCTATGGGTGTATGATATCATCTATGTAAGTACTCCCTCCAATGGTGCCAATTTCAATCTCTCTGGTGATATTGATTATCCTGCTTCTCCTGAGTAGTTCTTCTTTAATAATATGCTGTAGCCTACTTAAACCCACCACACACATCTCCACTGACTTTTGGGTGATCCATACCTAGAATACATAGCATTCTATTGCCTACTTTTTACATATTTAGTGGCTTATCAAATAGCTTCTGTGCTGTATTATCTGCATATCAACTTAATTGATTTAGGTAAAAAGCTCTGTCAAGTAATGAACATATCTCTAATAGCTGTCTCTCCAACCACCAGCTATCATACTCAACAGATCCTAATGTGTGACAATATAGCTCATAGATATTCAACTTATATTAATTGAATGTCTTCTAAATGTCTCCTATTTTCTCTAATTGCCTATGCTGTATCTCTACTGTTTAGATCTCAAGTTCTTATAAGCCTAACTTGTTCATTACAAAGAAGAAAGATTGGTAAAATTTTCTTCATACCTCCAAGACACTAGTTTCCCTATCTCTTAATAAAAAAGTCATTTCTTCAACAAATTAACATAACATAATTTTGAAATAAAACCATAATTTACCTTCGTCATAATATACAGTGGCATTGTCGCCCAAAGGCTCTGTCTGAATGGGACTGATTTTCCATAGGAGCTTTCAATGTTCAGGGAAAGCTGTGATATTCCAGTCAATCTGGCCAAAATGCTTTCATTACTACCAAAGAATCTTCTATATCTCACCAATATTCCCTGAAGCATGAAGGGAAATTTTCTGAGGAAAGAACAAAGCCTAGACTGCTACCTAGCACTATCTTTCCCCAATAGGATGGTAACCCACATCTTACACACTATCCTGGGGCTAATTCTATGGTACTAATGAGCAAGTGCATTCAGCTCAAGTACAAGGTTTTCTTCCCCAAAGTAGCAAAGTGTTGCTACTTTGACTGGTTATCGAAACTTGCCCACCTTGTTTACATTACATAGGGATAAAGAGTATGAAAGTGACATGAATAAAGAGCAAAGCCAGGAAATGACATGCTTGATTTTCACATCTGAAGGCTGGTGAGTTGTTGTTGTTGTCTTAAAATAAAATCCATTTCCTTTTTTATAGTCACCAGAACTTGCATAACAATGACCATTTTACAATAGAAAATGAAATGCTAACAAAACAAGTAGGTGTGTATGCACATGTTGGGAGGTAGAGGGTAGAGAAGTAGAAAGCATTAAAATGTAAGGGAAAGAGTATTGGATTCCAAACCAGAGTCTGAATACAACTCTGCTGCTTTCTATCTACGTGACCTTGAGCAAGTCACTCCTTCTCTGGGTTTCAATTTCTTCATCAGTAAAATGAGGGAGTGGGCGGAAGTTAGACTAGATGGTCCCAAAAGTCCTTTCCAGCTCTAAATCTAAACTGTGATCTACTGATGCCAGATAATTTCTATTATCTATGCTCTGTAACTAGTCTTTAATGCTAACACAATATTGCTAATTTGATCATGATAAATGTAATAACGCCCTTTGTTCAGAGAAAGAGGGTATTGATTGTCTCCAATTTATCTTCTCTACCTTGTCTGTATGTATATAGTTGTTTTCATGGTGTCTCCCCACTAGACTGTGGGCTCTTTGAGAGCAGGTACCATCTTTTGCTTTTTTGGTATCTCTGGCACTTAGCACAGTGCCAGTCACATTTTTGTTGCTGTTGATGTTGAGTGGTTTCAGTCATGTCTGACTCTTCATGACCTCATTTGGGGTTTTCTTGGAAAAGATACTGAAATGTTTTGTCATTTCCTTCTCCAGCTCATTTTATAGATGAGGAAACAGAGACAAACAGGGTTAAATGACTTGTCCAGGGTCGCACAGCTATTAAATGTCTGAGGATGGATTTGAATTCATGAAGATGAGTCTTCCTGATTCCAAGCACAGTACTCTATCCACAGCACTATATAGCTGCCCATAGTATGTCACATAGTATATGCCCTTAATAAGTGATTATTGGCTGACCCATTGACAATTGTTGGATCATATATGCATAAGCACAATAATCTGCTACCTACCCAGAGCAATAAGAGGGTTGCAAAAGGTCAATGTGACACAAAATACCTTTTGCCAGAATATTTTCATGGAAGTCCACTCCACTCTCATCTTTCCTGAAATTTCCATTAATAGGGTAGATTTGGTTTGGCAGAAGCATCTTCTGCAGAAGGTTACTTTGAATATCTATCTATCTATCTATCTATCTATCTATCTATCTATCTATCTATCTAACTATCTATCTATCTATATCTATATGCATGTGTGTGTGTGTATATGTGTGTAGATAGATATAGATATATAATATATAGATACAGATATATATGACCTGAGATCCAGAAGGAAAACCTGAAGTTCTCTCCCATTAGCAAGGATTAGCCTACCTAATTAAGAGACTGACATTTTGGAAAATACTCAACAGCAATGGTGATTAAAAGCCATCAGATAATTACAACACCCAAGCACATCCATCATGGATAGTCAGTCAAAAAAAAAAATACCTTCCCTAAGTCTTTAGAGCATTTTTAGAAGGAAAGGGATATTCTTGCTGAGGGGGATCTCACCCAATATCGGCTGTAGAAAAGGTATGGCTAACACCATGTACATAGTTCCACTCAGCAATGCCAAATGAATACACATTTATGGGATGCCAATCTGTTGCAGCACAAAAGAGCAATAATGCCTGTACTCAATAAATTTCAATAGTTCCCTATAGTGTCTGAGATAAAATACAAAGTATTATGTTGGACATTTAAAGCTCTTCTCAATATGGTCCCAACCTGCTTTTCCATCATTATTACATGTTACTTCCCTTCTCCCTCTCTTTGGTCAACCTGAATTGGCCTTGCTGTTGAACCTCACACATGACACTCCATCTCCTACCCCTGAGACTCTGCACTGGCAGTCTTCTCTTCTTGGAATGCTCTCCTCCTCACGTCTACCTCTTTGGATCCCTCATTTTCTCTAAAACTCTGCACAAACTCCACCTTCTATGTGAAATCTCCTCTGATTCCTCATAGTAACTAATGCTTTCCCTCTACCACATCCCAAACTTACCTCATATTTATCTTCTACATGTTTTGCATATACATATGTACAGGTTGTTTCTTCAATAGACAATGAGCTCCTTGAGGACACGAATCATTTATTTATTTGTTTGTTTGTTTGTTTGTTTGTTTGTTGTATCCTCAGTAGGCACAGTGCCTATACTAGGTGCTTTATAAATGCTTGTTAATTGATTGATTGACTGATGGGGATTGAACCCACAATCCTGGCAGTAAGTAAGAAACCACTGTTTTTGTAAGGTTAATTTAATGTCGAAGCTGAGCTAACCAGCCACAATTCCTCTTGATATTTAATAGGATCACAGGCTTAAAGCCAGAAGAGGTGCTCAACTCTTGCAACTGGTATAAGCCACTCATTTTGTCGATGAAGAAATAAATACTCGGGGAAGTGACGTAGAAATCACTAAAGTTATTAAAGACTGGATCACAGTATGTCAGAGGTGGGAGACACTTCTTAGGACATCCTCTGAGTAATCTCTTCTACAACAGACATGCTATGTAGCCATCCAGTCCTTACTTGGACGCCTCTCATTAGTCAGAGGGAAGCCACCTCCCATCACCAGTAGCCAGTTTTCCTTTGGGATAGCTCCACTAATCAAAAAAGGTGAGTGTTTTTCCTCCCTTATGCTAAACTGCAATTTTGCCTTGGTGCAAATTCTATGCAGTGCTCCTAATTATATACAAATGGATTGTGGCTTAATATTTATTTCATTATTTTTTTTAATGTTAATGAATCAGCCACTCCCATTATAACCTTTATAATATAACTTGATGATATACAATTTAATCATAAAATTCCTTCTTACTTGCTTTGTTTTATTTTGGTGTGGGTGAATAAATTGGTATACAAGTTATATACAAGTAAAATTATCTCACATAAAAGAGCCAAGAAAATGCTTTTACAGTGGAGGGAAAGAGGAGGGAGGTGAGAGGGAGTGAGTGAATCTTACTCTCAATGGATTTTGCTTAAGGAGGGGATAACATACATACTCACTTGGGTATGGAAATCTAACTCACCCTACAGGCAGGTAGAGGGAAAGGGATAAGAGAGGGAGAGTCATGATACAAGGGAGGGCAGAGTGGGGGAGGGGGTAATCAGAAGTAAACACTTTTGAGGAGGGACAGGGTCAAAAAAGTCAAACGGTGGGGGGCAGGATAAGATGGAGGGAAATATAGTTAGTCTTTCACAACATGAAGTAATAATAATTGACTGCCTTAGAGTGATACAAATACACATGGATGCTAAATACTTATAGAACAATGAAAATAGCAGTGGACAAAACATTTCCTCTTCGTGGGGCTTGGGCTCTTCATCTGCCAAAAAAAACCCCAAAACAAAAAAACAAAACAAAGCAGGGCTCTCTGGTCCCTTCTGGCTCTGGATCTACAATCCTGCCATCAGATTAAATCCTTGAGAGGTAAGGAGCATGAACAGATATTCGTTGCATGACTGAGTGCCAAGAAGCCTTCTTTTGCCTGGTAAACGGAATTAACTTGGGTTTTTTTGTTGTTGTTGCACGTTGGCTCATTTCAGTCACGTCCCACTCTCCATGACCACATTTGGGGCTTTCTTGGCAAAGATACTGGAGAGGTTCGCCATTTCCTTCTCCAACTCATTTTACAGATGAGAAACTGAAGTAAACAGGGTTAAGTGACTTGCCTAAGGTCACATAGCTAGTAATGTCTGAGGCCAAATTTGAACTCAAGTCCTTGTTTAAAGCAATTAAAAAAAAACAGAAACATACATGTCAATACCTGGACCAATATTTTCTTTGCCTTGTGAAGATGAGATCAAATACTCCAGACAGAGAGAAGGTACGTCCTTGAGATACATTTTGGTGACATATTACTAAATAGCACAGCTCATACTGAAGATGGGGGTGTGTCTGGCACCCTGTCCTCTTTTAAACAAGCTGTGGGTTAGACTTCCCCTTTATTTCCTTGGCAGTTTTCTTTAAGGCAAGTGAGAGAATCATTCCCCCATTGGTATGCAAGTGGTCCAGGCATTCAGATAGGAAAGGTGATACATATCTCATTTCAACTCCAGTGACAATGGCATTTTCATTAACTTTAAAGATTTCCCCACCAAGCACAAGCCATAAATCTACTGTGCCAGGTCTTATGAAATCCCCAAACACATAATAAGCATTCAGGCAGAGAGGCAATCAAGACACCAACCTCAGTATTGGGCTATGAAACATGTCTCCCTACCCCGACTCTTCTTGGTTTACACACATATTTCAATGTCCAGGAAGTTGGGGACGATGTATAAAGACCAGGTCTGCAAGATGTCAGTGGAAGGTATTAACACTTGCTCCACAAGACACATGTAAATCAGCCACATTGTCTGGCACATAGTAGGTGCTTGTACATCGATTCCTAGTTCTACAACATCATCATGATGATTATGTATCAGCCCACACACCCAAAAATGAGTGTCCACTGGATGAAAATAAGCAGGACCATGTCTGTCTCTCATTCTATCCTTGTTTCCCCAACCTTCAGTAGGGGACTTTGAAGAAGGGGCAGCAGAGTAGAAGGCAGAGGTGGAAGAAATAGCCAGAATTGATCCATATCATATATATATATTTATTAGATATAGATATATAAGATAAAGGAGAAAGAGAGAGAGAGATGTTTCCACCTCCAATGTTGGCATGGGACACCAATGAACTATTCCACACAGTTCTCTTCCTGGAAACAGACCGCACTGAAGGCTGGGACTGACATCAGATTTGAAATATGGAGAAGTGGTTGAAGCCAGTAGCAACCTCCATATGATTACCAGAAATTGAAAAAAAAAATCTTCCCATCCATAGCACTGCTAAGGATCTTGTGCCCTTTCCAGTTCAGATTTGCTCAGGCACCCAGCATAGCAGTTAGGCACTTACATTTAAGACAAGCTTAGACTACTAAAATTATTTATATATTTTTACAGCTACTGGCTCATAGACTGTCAGAGCTAGAAGAGGACTTAGAAACCATTTAGGCTCTTCCTCATGTTTTTCAAATGGGAAAACTGAGGCATAGAAAGAAGTGATTCACATTACTACCTAAATATTTAATTTTCATATGTGTTTTGCTATAACCACAAGTCAAAATGATTTGAACATTAGAGTATATTCACATCCAGATCTAAATTATCAAAATGCTTTAGGATGTATAAATCAAAATAATAAGAAACATTTGTAGGGCACATTAAAGCTTGCAAAATACTTTGCATATATTATCTCATTAGAAACACACAAGGGTCGTCTGAGGAAGGTAGCACAGTTATTATTTCCCTTTTATAGATTAAGAAACTGAGAATCAGAGAGATTAATGTTCAAACATAGTCATTTGTCCTGAGCACAAAGGCCTATGTTCCTCTTAGTTTTGAAGCTTTGTCACTTTGCACAGCACATTGTCATTGATCTCATCTTCTAAACCCTATCTTCAGAGAAAATGTCTATTTTCAGTGGCTTACTCAATATTATCCCATCGGGATAGAAAAGGTCATGAAGTATGTACAATGCTTATAGAGTAAAACTTTTAGTGACTATTTCCTGATGAGGAAAATAATCCTGTTTCATGAAATTTATTCATCCAGAACCTTTACATTTCCTTCAGAAGACCCCACTGCTGAGACATCTATGTACTTTTAAGCTGTCATAACTTAGCTAGAATTGCTGAATAACAACAAGTTGGAACAATATTCTTTATGATCATGATATAATTGAAGGAACACTGAGCTAGGAGGCAAGAGATCTGGTTTCTATTGTTAATTCCAATTCCTACTGGTTGTGTGACCTTGGTCAAGTTACTTAATTTTTCTGGGCTTCAGTTTCCTCATCTATAAAATGAGGGGGTTGGGCTATCTTAAAAGTATCTTCCAGGAATGCTATCCACATCCAGAGAAAGAACTATGGAGTCTGAATGAAGATTGAAGCATACTATTTTTCCTTTTTTTTTCTTTCTCATATTTTTTCCCCTTTGGTTTTTATTCTTCTTTACAACATGACTAATGTGGAAATATGTTTAATATGATTGTACACGTATGGCCTATATCGGATTGCATGCCGTCTCAGGGAGGAAGGAGGAGAAGGAAGAGGGGAAAATTTAAAATTCAAAATCTGTTGAAAATGAAAAATAAATAGATATTTTAAAATGAAAAAAGTATCTCCCAACTCTAAATCTATAATCCTACTATCATCCTATATGACTTAATCACCTCATCTCTCTACGACTCAGTCTCTTCAACCTATAAAACAAGGAGGGAGGGAGAAGAGGTCATGTTGGATAACTTCCATGGAAGACTTCTCCAAGCCCTGGCATCCTACAACTAGTATCATCCTTTGCATCATTCTCTTGGTGAATAGCTTTGGTTTCCTTAGCACAGTGAGTTCTGATGGACTATTACTCCCATCATTCAGTGCACAACCTGTACCATCTTGTCCTTCCTTATTGGTTGCCTTTTAAATTGCTCTCTATTTGTTCTCAACAACTACATTCTAAGTGAATTTAGGAATGGAAAGAATTGAAGCTGATACCAAGTTCAAAGTCACCATCTGTGGCACAAATTGGATAATTCTTACACTCACTAGATGTTCTTAGGAGGTGAGGCACCAATAAAACCCTGGCTATAAAGTCAATATGTACATACCACTGTATACACACATGATCTAATTCTGGAATTAACAATTGGTAATGATTGACCCCTAAATAAATGTAAGTATTTGCTTATGTGACATAACAGAATTAATTCCCAGGCTTTCTTAGCAGAAAAGGTTGGCAAACCTGTTTGTCTCATCTACATAAGGCTCACCAACACAAATTTAAGTAGTAAAATCACCTTACCTTAGTCGTTCTTCTTCTTTCTTACGAAGATTGAAATCTCGCTGAACTACCTGAAGAACATGTTCTGTTTCATCATCTGTCAAACTGGAAAGGTCTAGTTTCCTCCCCATGGTTGGTTCAGTTGTGAACACCAACAGTTAAAAAAGACCTAAAACAAAACAAAAATAATAATAAAGACAGTGATGGGAGTATGTATACAAACCAAAATCTTGATAACAAGAAAATTGAAGACTAGCCATAGTATATCATCCAAAAAAGGTTCAGTAAATTTCTAAAGGATTTATGTATTTCTATTTCTAAAGGATTATATTTATATTTATACACACATATATACATTCTCCCCATTATGATATTCAAGAAATATATTCTGAGTACTTCTTGAATTGTGTCCTACTTTTAGGGTGAGCAAAGTCCTCACCTCTGACTTAACCAGTGTAAGGCACTTCCAGTGTGGAGATGCCCTCTGCTGATGCAGACTCATCTATAACCAAAAAGTCTTATCAAGTTACCTGAAGTTACCTACACTGAAGGTTAGATGACTTGCCCATTTTCACATAGCTACTGTATGTCAGGCAAGAGACATGATATCATTCTTATAGGGTCAGGATACAAGTGAAGACTTTAGGTGAACAAATACATCTGACTTTGATGGCAATCGCATAAACATTACTTAATAGAATAGCCCTATTTTTTTTCTTCTTATCTCTCTGCATCTCCTCCAAATAATCTGCTTCTGAAATTAGACTGATCCTCATACATTTCCAGCCATATGTTTCAGAGACAGACAGTTGTTTCTGAAGGTTGCATAACATTAGAATCTGCTACAAATCTCTAATGGATCTTGAAAGCATTTCTACAAGGTTGGGCAAGAGAGAGTAAAATGCTCTAGGTTCTTTTAGAAATTGATCATTTTCTGGAAGGAGTTAAGCTCAGAAAATACAAACATTGTTTGTTTCATACCTAACACACATATCAGGCATATATCAACAAGCCGCATTGTCAAAGATTGCTGGAAGCATAAAGCCATGATGTTAAGTTTTCCTAGTGCAGAAGCAGTTGATGAAATTTCCATTGAAACAAATTTAAGAAATAAGGGCAAAATGAGTTTTGGTTCTATTTCTCAGCAGAAAAGCTAACAGGTTTGGGGAAAGTATTCATAATGCATTTACCCTAGTAAATTACCCTATTTACCCTAAATATTACCCTCATTATTTTATTCAAGTTACTTTTTGCTAATTTTTTTATTTCCATTTATAGTACCGAAGATTTAGGTTTATGAGTTCTGGGCAAATAAGAGAAAATGAAAGCATACTCCTTTGACTCATACCCCTGTTGGAGAACTCCATACTCTTTTGGACTAATCTAAATATTGTCATTTTTTCACAGGACAAAAAAGTATCAGAATAAAAGAAGAATTGTATTTGCAATCAAAAAAATAAAATACAATTTAGCAAGCAGGATTTGAGATCCAGGAGTACTCGTCTTCCCATAGACCTTCAAGTATCAACTATTTCCTTTCGGATTCTGACTCTCTCATCCATTGTTTTAGCTAACCCTCTCACATTTGTGTTATTGTCAAATCAGATGAATGTAACATCTGTATCTTCATCTATACACTGATTAAAAATGTTTAACAATGCAGAGCCAAGCACAGACACTTGGAGGTATTCCACTAGATACTTGCTACCCCCATTGAAAAGTTCTAAATCTGCAGATTGAATAATTAATAAATCAATAAATCCATTTCTAAATCCATTGATTGAATAATCAATAAATCCATTGATTGAATCCATTTCTCTCCATCTTCACAAAAATAGTATGAGACATTTCATTAAAAGCTTTGCTATTCAAATCTGGCCTCAGACACTTACTAGTTGTGTGACCCTGGGCAAGTCACTTAATTTGATTGCCTCCAGAATTGAAAAAAAGGGGGTTTGCTACAATCTAATTAAACTTTATTCATAGCATTCCCCTCATTGACTAGCTTAGGCATCCTATTGGAAAAAGGAAATAAAGTCAGTTTAGCATGGTCTGTTCTTGACTGAGGCATGCTGATTCTTGTAATCACTTCTCTTTCTCATGTTCTCTTTCTGGGGGTTCACCAATCAAAATCAGTTCCCAGGATCTTATCAGATGCTGAAATCTAGATGGCACCTTAACTGATCCTGGAAGAATTCTGAAAGGAAGAGCTGTGGTAGAGCACATTTCTGGCGGGGAGAACAAACTACATCAATGCATAGAAGTGGGAAACAAGATGTTGAATAGAGAGAGCCAGTAGTTCAACTTGTCTGGAATTTACAGGGTACATGAAAGAAAATAAGGTAGAACAAAGCTGAGGAAATCAGGCAGGAATGAGATTGCAGAATGTCTAAAAGCCAGGTTGAAGAGTTTGTATTTTATCTACGGGACATTGGGGAAAGCCTGAAGCTTTTTTGAGCAGGGGAATGACCTATTCAAACATATAGATCATGGTAAGAATGGATTAAAGATGAGAAAGCTTAAAGGTAAAGAGAATGGCTAATAGGATATCACAATAGTCTAAGCTAGTGGTTCTTGAAGTGTGGTAGGTCATGGGCAAACCTTGGACCCTTTCAGGGAGTCCAAGAGGTCAAAATTATTTTCATGATGATGCTAAAATGCTATTTGCCTATTAAAATATTTCTCCCTTTTCCAACTACATATTTGTATAAGGCCAGATTTTCTTCATGTACTTGAAGCAAAATAACACATCACAACAGATTTTATGCAGAAACGGATATGAGAATCAAATTGTCTTCTGTTATAGCATACAATAAAGAAATGCATAATAATATGTAAAATAATGTCACTTCTCACTTTTTTGGAAAATATATAATTTTTCATCAAAAATGTTACTTATGATATGTAATAGGTTTATTATTGTTATTCAAAATTGGCACACATTTTAAAATCTTATGTTTTAATTTATTATTTATTTATATTAATGATTATATGTTATTATTTAATTTTATTTATTAATATTATTTATTATTATTTTTATTTATATTAATTTATGTTTTAATTTTATGTTTTATGTGTCACTCACTGTGCCAAGAAACACATAGGAGGCACTTAAATGCTTATTTCCTTCCTTTATTCTCAAAGATGAAAAAGTTTGTGAACCACTAATCTAGGTAATAGATAGTGAGGGATTCAACTAGATAGCAACATGAATGAGAAAGAGGCAGATGGAAGAGGTTCAGTTGTTTCAATCATGTCCAGCTCTTCGTGACCTCATTTGGGGTTTTCTTGGCAGAGATACTGGAGCAGTTTGCCATTTCCTTCTCCTGCTCATTTTACAGATGAGGAAACTGAGGCACACAGGGTGAAGTGACTTGCCCAGAGTCACACAACTAGTAAGTGTCTGAGTCCAGATTTGAACTCAGGAAGATAAGTCTTCCTGACTCCAGCCCCAGCACTCTACCCACTAAACCACCTAGCTGCCCTGAGGTGAGAGATATTACAGAGATAAAATTGAGAAGACTTGGCGATTGGTTATAAATGAGCTATAAGGAAGAAGGCAGAGTTAAAGAGAGTGTCAAGCCATCCCATGGGGGATAGTGGTGCCATCAGTAGTAACAGGGAAATTTAAGTGGATAAGGGAAACTTAGGGGGAAATGAGTTCAGTTTGGGATATGTTGAGTTGAACTGGATATGTTGAGTGGGGTATCCAGGTAGAGAGGTATGAGTAAGTTCATGATGAGGAACTGAAGTTCAGGTGATAGATTTGGTCTAAATGTATAGCTCTTAGGGTCATCTGCATAAAGGTGATAATTGAATCCATGAGAATAGATGATATCACTAGGGGGAATAACTTAGGGAGAGAAAGGCCTTGGACAGAGGCTTGGGAAGACATTGGGATGGGAGGAAAAGGATAAACCAATGAAATAGGTCA
This sequence comes from Vombatus ursinus, assembly GCF_900497805.2. Taxonomy (NCBI): domain Eukaryota; kingdom Metazoa; phylum Chordata; class Mammalia; order Diprotodontia; family Vombatidae; genus Vombatus; species Vombatus ursinus. Next base: position 22,189,111 of record NW_020954577.1, on the reverse strand, counting down.
AGAAGTAACCAGATAAGGAAGGGAACCAGGAAAGTAGGTCAGAGATACTAAGGAAGGAAAAGAATACCCAGGAGGAGGAGGAGGAGAAGTGACTGTTAGTTCTGAATGCTTCATAAAGGTCAAGGAAGGTTTACCAGTTAAAAGTTCAATGGCTTTATCCTTGGAGAAAACAGTTGGGGTTAGAGGTCATTCTGCAACAGGTTGAAGACTATATGTATGGTGAGGAAGTAGAGAAATCAACTACAAGTAATTCTTTCTATGAATCACTCCATGATTTGTGTCCCATCCAAGTGCCTGTCTTGCCATTCACCCCACTACTACACTCTCTAGGCCACTGGGTCTCTAGGTACCATGTTCTAGGGGACTTAACCCACTCAGTTTTAGAATTTCCATTCTCTAGTCAAGCACTGCAGATTGGTGAGCAAATAAATAAACGGAAGTTCACATAGCATACTAAATCAATACCTCCACAGCTTCTAGCAAAGGATGTATCATTTATCATGTCCCTTGCAAGTCTTCTCTACTTCCCAGTTGTTTCAAATGATTGCCAGCTGATTGAATTTCAAGTCCCCCATCTCTGCCCCATCAGGGCAGAGTTCTAATCATTTTGGACTAATCACCTTGAGAATGAAGGAGAAGTCTACTTATACCCCTCACTCTTGTTTGGGTACTAAAACTTTTTTCTGAGTATTTGAATCCTGGGATGATGCCTGATCTCAGGGATAGCTCTAAGAAAAATTAACAAAATAAGCAATCTATGTGTCTATAGCCTTTTTCTTTTCTAAACCCCTTTTTCCCTTTGGAACTTGGGAACATGGCCCCAGAGATGAAGAAAGTTTAAGGGAGCATTTTCCTTTCATTGCCCCTGAAATCATATCATCTCATTGACAATGGCCAACTTCACTGATGTGACAGGTATAGCCCTACCTGGTCCTAATCCATCAAAGTAAACAAAAAATCAAAGTAAGCAAAAATCATATACTGCACTTTGTGATGACAGAAGCTTACTTCACCACCAAAGCAGGCCCAACTGAAATGGTCTTTCAAGTAATCTAAACAGAAGACTTTAAAGTTATTAATAAATCTTTATATAGTTCTTCTGGAAATATAAAACTTTTATGATCATCAGTTAATAGTAAGGCTTATAAAACTCAGACACATATCAAGTGTTTATGGTCACAAATTGTTTTCAATTTATGAGTAACAAACTCAGTTGGACTCAAAAGCAATTGGGGAGCAAATAAAAATTCTGCCCACTTTTGATAACACGAGATAGGATAATATGGAACATTGAGATCCACAGATGAATCTCAAAATCTAATGTCATGCAGCTGTTTTGAGTGCTAGAGCTGTTTGCAACAGGCAAAATTGACTTAGGGACGTCTCTTACCTCCACTTTATGTTTTTGGGGACCGACTAGTAGAACTGCTAATAAGTAGCAGGATAGTCCAAAAGGGAGAAAAATCAAAATGCTTGGCCAGTCTTTCGGGTCACTGACTTCATCTACTAGGACACAATTTTGATTTCATGTATATTGGTTTGTTTCTGAAAGCAAAGATAAATTTAGCGTCTTAGGCACTTACATCAGGAACTACTAAAGAACTTGAAGTAACCACTATTCTGCCATCTGTGCCACTGGGCAAATCTTGCTCTTCCAGACACATGGCATAAAGTTTTCAAGAACATACATGGTTTGGTCCTCAAAGGTCAGCATTCCTGATTACCGAAAACTATGCTATGCTAGCATTTAGAATAAAATCCAATCAAACAGACTCTATGAATATAAATCACTGTGTTTGAGTGGATTTATTTATAAGAGGAATGTCAATTAAAGTGTTTAATGAGTAGAGAATTCTCTGATTGGACAAAACCAGAGGCTAGATGAGAGCTCCCGATAAGAATTAAGTAGATCGGTAACTTAGCTGCACTTGTTAGAAATAAAAATGCTATTGTATTTCTTACTATGATTCAATCCAAAATGGGCTGGCTAACCCACATGGTTTAAAGAATGTCACCAATTCATACAGATAATACAAATGTGCCAATTTTCATTCAGAGGTTTTCTTTTTTTTAGTTCAAGGTCAGTATAGGTTATTAAATATTAAGGTGGAAAACACTTTATTTATTTGGTCCAACACTCACCTCTACAGAAGAGGATATTGAAGCCCTGAGAGATAAAGTCATTACACCAAGACTTGATAGTAAGATAGTAAGAACTGAGATGAGAATTTAGGTCTTCTTAACTCCTAATCCAGTTGGTTCAAATCCTGGGTTCAACCTGGGTTCAAATCCATACAACACTGATCATGATGCCTATGTTACATTCTCACGTAACTTCAAGTAATCAGGTAAAATCCTCCCAACCTTAATATTCCTCCTGAGAAGTCATAATGGGATGATCCATCCTTTGGTGTAGGTGAAGGTCCACTTGTGCTACGATTTGAAAAGGTCTCCTAAATAATAATTCCTTGAGGGAAGAGACGTTTTCTTGTTTTATTTCTTTTTTTCATTTTCTTCAAATCTTTAGCACTAAATGCTAAATAAATACTTGATGAATGGAATTGAATTGGCAGGTATTATAACAGTGCCTACAATTCCACCATTTAGTATTTATGAGCAACTGGTTAACCAAATGTTATGTATCATGTAGGACTACAAGTCATACTCATGGTTTCCCCAAACACATGCCTGGTGATTTCGGGCAAGTGGTAAACTCACTGAGCCTGTGTGAATTGGGGATAAGAGTACCTTCGATGAGTACCCTTCAAGCTTGTTGGGAGTATCAAGTGACGATACATGGGGAAGCGGTTTTCCGTTATTTGTATGTTATATTGAAAGTTATTTTATGTTATATTGAAAGGGGGAAAAAGGACTAGGAAAGAAATGATTTTTTCTTAAAAAGAAAACTTATAAGATTAGAAAGACTTAGGGCCTTGTAATCTTTATGGTCATACAATGTACTCCTGAAATGGAAATGTTAGGAATTTTACTTCTTGAAGGGATAATTCCTTTTTGTCAAAAACAGCACATAAAAAATCCCAACTTTTCCTTAGGATGAGTTTATGAAAACAACATACTGGGTGACCTCTGATTATTTATGATTCTAAGTCTTTCACTTCACACTCAGTATAAATTCTTTACTACAATGCCCCTAACAGATGGTCATCCTCCCATGATAGAATGTCTCCAGTGACAGAGTGCTCATTACTTTATGAGACAGCTTGTTCTTTTTTTTAAAAGCCCTTGTTAGAAAGTTCTTCCTTTGCAGTGGGCCAAAACCTGTTTTCCTATAATTTCTACTCATTTTGCTCCCGCTTCTGTTCTCTGGCTCTCCCTTCCAGTCCCACTCAGCCGGGTTTCTCTCTGGACTTTGCCACCATGATTCACTTGCCTTCTCAAGCTGGAACTTCCCTCAACACCTGGAGCCTTCTCACCCTGAAAGATGGTATAAATCCATATACATGCTGGCTTCCCCCTTTCCCATAGGTGAGCTTATCCTGGGATCTCCATTTTGGAGACTGACCCAGGCTGGTCATGCTCCATATCCCTCCTGGCTGTGCTTCTGACTCTCTGAACATTGACCCCGTGTCCCACATGATAAATCTTTCAGTTTTACTTTATGTATTGTCTACCTAATAGAATGTCAGCTCCTTGAGGGAAGGGACTATATTTCTTTTTGCTCACAACTATATCTCCAGAGCTTAACGTTTGATTAACTTTGAAGTTTGGATTCAGTCAAAGGGCCACACTTGAGGACCTAGAGGGCCACATGTGGCCTTGAGGCCACACATTCTCCACCCCTGGCTCAGCACATAGTAAACACTTAATGATGCAAAGATTTTGCCTGTCTCCCTTTGGAGCAACAGAGAATAAATGTCTTCCTCCTACCACATGGTAGTTGTTTACATAGTTGATGACATTTCAGATGCCTGGTCTTAGTTTGTTTTTTTTTCTGCTACAGTAAAATGGATTCCTGACCTGGCCATCCTATCAACCTCCTTGAATGCTAATTCCAGTGTCTTCCTTCTATTAATTATCTCCTATTTATCTATGGGTAGGTAGGTGGTGCAGTGGATAGAGTGCTGGGCCTGGAGTCAGGAAGACTCATCTTCCTGGGTTCAAATCTGGACTCACACTAACTAGCTGTGTGACCCTGGGCAAGTCACTTAGCCCTGTCTGCCTCAGTTTCCTCATCTGTAAAATGATCAGGAGAAGGAAATGGCAAACCACTCTAGTGTCTTTGCCAAGAAAGCCCCAAGTGGGATCACAGAGAGTCTTGAACAACAACAGAATAAATTCTGTATATAGCTTGTTTCATATATGTTTGTCTGCATGTTGTCTCCCCTCATTAAACTGTAAGCTCCCTGAAAGCAGGGACTGTCTTTTGCTTCTTTTTGTACCCCTAGCATTTAACACAGTGCCTGGTGCATAGTAGGTACTTAATATATTTTTGTTGATTAATTGATTGAAATACCACTCTTAGAATGGAATACCCATAGATGAACACAATGTTCCAGAAGGCATCTGACCTGTGAGCCTCTCCCTTCCAGGGAGTTGGATAATATGGAGCTATTAACATAGCTTTTCCCTGTTTTATTAGCAGTCTATGAACCATCTTCAGCCTGATAGCTTTGCAAGAGCCCTTATTGATCCCACATAGAATTCCTCTCCATAGCTGGTTAGATGCCATGCACCTGCTATTTAGCAGACATCTCCTTCTTCACCAAACCGAAGCATTGTTATGATCTCATTTCTAGCAAATGAAAATGGGGCTGGAAGTTGCAAATTCACAGAGTAATCTGATCAAGCTCATCCTGAAGAGGCTTTATTGAATTTTCTCTCTATTATTCTGGGTGAATGCTACTTCTAAATTAAGGCTGCAGGAGAGTGGGGTAGTCATTTCCTATTTCATTCTGGCCATATCTTGCAGCACATGGAGTTGGGGGCTAGTCTCAAAAGTCTTTTGACCTCACCATCTATATTTTTTAACATCAGATGCTCAATGCTTTCAAGGCACCCTTCCAAATCCATCTTTGAAGTCTAAAGCACAATGTATGTAAATACCACAAGGTATATCTCTACCTAAAACAGGTTTTGAAAGTAGGAACCTTTCTTAGTGGAGTTTTCCAAGAAGCTGAATTCCTTAAGTAAGAATCACACCAAGGGTTGTCTCTTTGCGCAGATGGTGAGATTTCAAATACATACATATATGCATATACACAGTATGTGTATCTATATATATAATGTATATATGTACATATATATGCACATACACATATAGACACATATATACATAATAGATATGTATAGATTGATAGATTTTTCTTTTTCTTTTTTTATTTACTTCTTTTATTTTTTTGCTTTTATTTCTTTGACCTTGTCAACATTCTTTCAGTATTCTGTCATAGAACAATTAGACTGTGAGCTCCTTGAGAGTAGCCACCATCTCTTGCCTTTCTTATGTCTTCAAATGCTTCGACCACATAGCAGACAACTAAAAAATGTTTTTTTGACTGACAGAAACAAAGATATTGTGGTACCTGGACTAAAGTACATGTAAGACCCTTTTTAAGTGTTTTTTTTCCTCTTACAGACTTAATTAACCATCAACAAAAACCTTCACAAAAAATTATACATCAAACTAAAAGCCATTATTTACAGCAGGTTTTTTCAATGTGCATATTAACTTTAACAAGAGAGGGACAAAAACCTCCTGTTTGCTTCCTTGTTCATTTCTGAACTCTTTCTTCTTTGTACTTTTCAATATTTGGTTGCTATGGTTGAACTTCTTATTCACTTGTAAACATTGTCTCTGTGTGTGTGTGTGTGTGTGTGTGTGTGTGTGTGGTTATTGTTTTTGTTGCTCTTTTTTTATGGTTTCACTGGAAACAGGGGGATACCTTGGAGAGAATAATAGAGCAAGAGACCTACCTTCAAATTCTGACTCTGACATCTGCTACATGGCCACTGGCCAGTCTTTTTATAACATATAACATAATATGATACAGGATGATATGCAAAATTACAAATGATATGGGGAGATACGTAAGCTGTTATTTTGAAGAGAGCATTGCATGGGGAGTGTTAAGATGTTCTGCTTCTGATGCTTACTACCTGTGTAATCTTAGGCAAATCATTTCCCTCCCCAGCCCTCAGTTTCTCCAACTGATGATGTGATTAGATTAAGAGAATTCAAATTAGCACTGGGCCTGGAATCAGGAAGACCTGAGTTCAAGTCTAGCCTGAGAGACTTACTATCTTTGTGACCCTGGGCAAGTCACTTAACTTCTGTCTGCCTCAGTTTTCTCAACTGTAAAATGGGTATAAGAATAGCACCTAAATCACAGGGCTGTTGTGAGGATCAATTGAGATAATGTTTGTAAAGTGCTCAGCACTTTACTGGCATATAGTAGACACTTCATAAATGTTTATTCCCTTCCCCTGCTTCTCCTTTAAATGGTCTCTGCGAGGCCCCTTCCTGTTCTAGGTCTCTCAGCCTGGATCAGTTTTCCCACAATTACTAAATTCTTCATGATACAGTGGCTATTTCTTTTAATGGGATAATATTGTTTTATGCTCCCAGTACACAATTCATTTAGTCATCACCCAATCACTGATCATACAGGTTGTTTCCTATTTTGTGCTATTACCAGTAATATACATCTAATATTTTTCCACAGAGGTGTGGAATTATCTTGGCTCTTATTATTTCCTTTGTTTAGATTTCTTGCCCCTTGGAGCACAGCAGAAATCCCGTTTGCTAAGTGGGGTCAATAATGCCTTACTCTGTTTCCATTTACTTTTTGTTTCCTTCTCATTCATCACATTTAATGTTGCCTGTCGCCCTACCTACACGATCTGGTAATTGGTACTTATTTATAAATCTAAAAAACAATGTTCACCCCCCACTTAAAATTTCTCCTATGGCTTCAATTAAGCAAATGATTGTTCTTTACTTCCTGTCCTATAACTATTGTGCATAATAGAACAGTTGGGGAATTTCATCATAGATCTGACACCTGGCTGCATTTGGAACTTGGATGATATGGGACAGGAAGAAGATGGTACCATTAGGTAAGTGGATTTAGAAATGATAAAATGGCTCAACCTGAAAAGTCATGATGAATAGTTTGATGTCACCTTAGAAGGAAGTCTCCAAAGGAATGCCCCAGGGATGTATGCTTGGCCCTGTGCTATTAACACTTTTGTCAATGACTTGAACAAAGTCATAGATGGTGCGATGTTCCAATTTTTAGATGACACAAAATCAGAAGGTAGAGCTAACACAGTGGGTGACAAAATCAGGATTCAAATTGATTTTGGCAGGCTACAATACTGGGACAAATCTAATAAGATGAAAATTTAATAAAGATAAATGCAAAATCTTATACTTGAGTTTCAAAAATCAACTCACCAAGTACAAAATGAGGGAGGAAGAGTCACGATAACAGCTCTGCAAAAGAACTGGGGTATTAATAAACTAAATGCTCAATTAAATCAACAGCATGCAATGATATAAAAAAAAGCTAAAGCAATCTTAGGCTTCATTGAGAGACTGGAAATAAGGAGACAATATTTCCATTGTACTGTGCCCTACTCAGACTGCATCTGGAATATTCTGTTCAATTTTGGGAGCTACAGCTTAGGAAAGACATTGATAAGATGGACAGTATTCAATGGAGAGCAGCCAAGCTAGTGAAACACCTTGGGTCTGTATTATATGAAGAAGACTTGAACACACTAGGGGTGTAGAACTTGGAAAAGACAAAACTCAAAGGAGTTTTATAGCTTCATGATAGCTGTACTGAAGTATCAGAGGGGGGAATCATGTGGAAGGGGGATCGCTTGGCTTGGCCCCAGTGGAGAGAAACAAGAATAGAGTGGAGAAATTGCAAAGAGTTCAATTTAGATCTGATGTAGAAAAGTTTCCTAATGATCAGGGCCTTCTAAAAGCAGGTTGAGTCACCTCCAGAGGTAATGGATTCTCCCTCATTCTTCATGTAGACTTTACATGACCGATTGTTGGAATAGAGGAGATTCTTATGCAGGTTGGCCTCTGAGGTCCCATCTAATTCCAAGGCTCTACAGCGGAGTTATTCTATGGCCCATATTTATCTGCATAGGCCCTCACAGCAATATTTTATTAATAGAGGTTTCACAAATTCAGAATTTATGATTGATTATTCATGTACACAAAAGCTAAATTTTATTTTATTAAGGGAATAAAGAGGCTTTATAGGCAAACGGGTAGTATAAATGATATAATTGGATGAATGTTTGCTGCCAAGAGAATAAATTATTTTTTGAATATGTAAGAGTGTCTTTTTTTTCATACATGTATTTTGTAACTACAATGTAAGTAGAGGCGACCAGGGCCTTGGCTGGTGCTTTTTCTTTTTTCTTTTCTTTTCTTTTTCTTTTTTCTTTCAAGGCAATTGAGGTTAAGTGACTTGCCTAGGGTCACACAGCTAATAAGCGTCTAAGGCTGGATTTGAACTCAGGTCCTCCTGACTCCAGTGCCAGTGCTCTATCCACTGCACCACCTGGCTGCCCCTAACTGGGACTTTTTTCGATGCCCCCATGATATGTGAACACCCCATTTAAACTCAGATGTTGAGGTTCCACCTCCACCACTTTCTATCGGTGGGACTTTGGGTAGCAAGTCACTCATTTTTTCTGAACCTTTATATCCTTATAGGGAGGGGACTTTGGACCGAGACTGGACGGGTGATTTCATTGTTTTAGGGAACCTCCAACTGAGGAAACTCTACAAATACAGGTTGGCACCTTCTCTGAATGGGAGAGTCTTGAAGGTCTGCCTACAATAACCCTCAAAGGTTTGGTGACCAGTCTTGGATCACACAGTCCGCACAAATCAGGGGCAGCATTTAAACATGGATCTTCTAGGTTCCAAGCCCAGGTCTCCATCCACTATGAACTAGCCGCCTCCTCATGTTATGGAGAGGAAAACGATTTCACGGAAGTCAAAGGAGGCCACAACAAACAAACAAGATTTCTATTCTGCTAAAAAGGTCATGAAACCATAAACAAAAAGAAATATAAAGTCAAGATAAGCCACAACCTCTCTGGAAATTCAGACCTAAATAATAGGATTCTGAGGCAACTCAAATAAGGATGTATGTAAAGCACCTTGTCAACCTTATACTGCCGTAAAAATGTCAACTACTACAACTGTACACTAATTACAAAGCCCTTTTTACTGTATATTACATGTGTTAGGCAATCCATTATTAGCCTAATTCTATATTGTCAATACCTGACACTAGTGCCCAGTCTGACTTGTCACTAATTCATGATGCTCCTTCCCTTCTTAGTACCTGTTAATTAATGAGGTTTCATTGCATACATATGTATCTAAATGGTTTTTGGACCAGACCTCTGATTTCATCTGTATGGGAATTTCTCAGTGAGGAAATGCCCTCTACTGTATATTGACATTAAGTGCTTTGCAACTTATAATCTTGTAGAGTCATCTGGGAATGCCAAGAAATCACGTGACTTGCCTAGAATCATAGAGGAGTGTGTATTAGAGGGAGAGTTTAAACCTGGCTATCCTGATTCTGAATGTGGCCCTCTATCCGCTATCACAAACTGCCTCTTTTCCCTATACGCCCCACACAGAAATGCTTCGGGACCCATGGAACCCAGTATTAGTGGTTCATAAATATCTCTACTTACTAAGAAGGGGACATACGGGGACAAAAACAGGATGGGGTGCACTAACAATCTCTTTATTGTCTCCTTTTTTTCATAAAGCCACAGCTTTGTTTTTAGAAGTATGAGAAGTGTAGGAAACCAGAGCAAAACCAAGAAGTCTGATCCAGGTGCCTCACTGCTCTCTGGAAAGCAATATGGATGTATGGAGAATAAACCCTGAGTGGCAGCACTGCATTTCATATTTATTCCCTTGTTATCCCAGATAGCCAGTCCATAGCTAATCCAGGGAACAGGGGTTTGGGAGACAGGGGATAAAGGGAAATGCTTGGGAAAACAATTTCACTTAGCATGGCTCAAGCCCCCCAAATGATGACGAGTAAGCAAAAATAAATCCCATAAGCGGCCATGTCCAAAAATGTATGGGTTTTCTTCTTTTCTTTTTTAATTGGCAGTGGGGGAGGTAAGAAGGACAGGAAAGTCATGCTTTTTTTTTCAGGATGTAAAATGGATGATTTTTATTACATCAAATTAAAAAAGATTACACAAACAAAACCAATGCAGCTAATATTAGATGGAAAGCAAAAAATTGGGAAACAATTTTTACAGCATGTATCTCTGATAAAGAAATCTAAGTGATGTATAAATAAAAAATATCAATTAAAATCTGTTTTTAAAAGGCTATCTCGAATGTGAATGGTATGAACTCATCAATAAAATGCATAAGGTTAGTAAACAAAACCCAACAATATACTGTTAACAAGAAACACTCAAACATAAGGATTCACATGGTTAAAATGAGGGTCTGAAGGAAAATTTATTATGCTCCAATCAGATTTTTAAAAGGAGTAGCAAACATGCCCTCAGACAAGACAACAGAAAAAAAAAGTATTTAAAGAAAGCTGAGCAGAGTAAAACTGCATTATGCTTAAAGCATTAGATAATGACATGCTTTTTTTTAAAAGAAGACAAATGGGATTATGGTGGTAAGGGGTTATTGCATGTGTGTTATACAACTTACTAGAGGGAAAGGCAGGGATTTTTGCTACTGTGTTGCTACTTAAGACCAAAATATAATCATTTATCCTGCCTCCCTCCAAACATGCTAGGAAAGTATTTTCTTTCTCACACCCTCCCTCATGTGGCTTATATGTTGGACATAATGACTAGGCTCTATACTGTGGATGACCAGGTCACATTAGCATTTTGGAAGGGCATATCTTGGTGAAAGCATCCTAATTCTTTCTCTTTAACCCATATATGAATCAAGGCTATTTATAAATAGGGGTAGAATAAACCCCAAAAGAAAGGAGGTCTTCTCACCCATCAAAAGACATGCTTTATGCTGTGATGGATGCCTGGCACTCCCCTCCAGGCATACAAGTAACAGTTTCTCCTCACTTTCTCATTTGGTTTCCTTTTTTTCCCTGTCTTTCTATAAATCTGAGATAAGAGATTTACCTTCTAGGTTCTAAAAGTCTTCATGCACCTCTTCTTAGAAAAATTATTTTATTTTTAATTTATGGAATAAAACAAGCATTTCTATAACAGTACAATAAAAAAGATGATTGCATATGAAACTGCAAATCTACTATGCACAACTTGCTAATCCTTTCAAATATACAACAAAATTATGTAAATTTCTTTTTTTTCCCTTTTTTTATTCCCTCCCCCCTTGGCCCTAGAGATAGCTACCATTGAACACACACACATATGTGTAAAATTATTCCATACATACTTTCATTTATCAGTTCTTCCTCTGGATGCAGATAACATCTTTCTTCATCTATAGTTAATGTGGGTGTTTATAACAGATAAAATAACTTATTTGCTCAAAGTCATTCTTAAAATGACTCACGTATCTCTTTTAAATTCCCAGGGCTACCAATACTCCGCTCAGGCTAAAAAGTTGTCACTTATTCTTCCTAGATAACCTTTTCACATATAAGACCATAGGATCAGAAACATAGCTCTGGCGGTGACCTTATAATCTAGACCCAGATGAGGAAATTGAGGCCCAGAGAAAATAAATGATTTGTCAAAATTCATATAGATAGTAAGTGACTCAACTAGGATACGGACCTACATTTTCTGACTCTAAATTCGACGTTGCCTCTATCTGGCTTTGAGGTCTCTTGGGACACTTCTTGAGTGGAAGTCATCATTGAAAATATGTGGCAGCCTATTTATGTTCCACTCTCCGGGCCTGATTCCATTGCTCTTGGGTTTTTTTTTAATAACTTTTATTCCTCAAGATCATTATGGTCCATAATTGGCAGTCATATCTCAATGTTTTCAATGATGCTAAACTGTTCTCTGCTGGAGGATCCTATTTTTAATACAAATATTTTCCTTTTGATGTTATATTTCTCAAATGTGATCAAACCCTAATCACTTCCTCCTATTTAAGGCTGGTCCCAGCTCATCACTCATCTGCAATGACTTTATATAGAAAGTGTTCAATCTTTAGTAGCTTTAAAGTTCTCTGAAATTTTTGGGATACATGATTCTATACACACACACACACACACACACACAACAGCTAGAGAGACAGTTGATTGACTCCTCCATTCCGCTGAATGGCAGAGTAGATGAAAATATCTCTGAGACTTCTACTTTTTTAGTGTAGGTGATTAGATTAATCTCACATCCATTTCAAATGTATGTGGATTTCAGTAAAGAGGCTTAGTGGTGTCCCAGGATTCAATTGTATACTATCTTCAGTGAATAGGAACATTAGGACAAACCCACTATCATAAGATAGTCTTTATATGTTTATAGTAGATATGTCTTCTAATCACTGATGAACACCTTGGGTAGACACATGTCTTGTTTTAGGCTTCATTTTGTGTTAGTACTCACCAAGTTATTGAAAAAGGGTCTATTGATAATTATATCTGTCATAGATTCTTGTATGATTTTCATTTACATTTGAGAGACAGATGGTTTGGGACTTCTGGGACATTCTGCTTTATGAAGCTGAATGGTTTTTTCAAGTCAAACAAACACAAAAATCTTAGTTTCTCTATACCCCCCAGTCACTTATAAAATCTTAAAGATATGATCTGCTTTAGAAAGTCACCTGTAAACAATACTTGTTCCTTTCTGAAGTTGCCATCAGTGATAGTCTCAATACAGAGACTATTCCCACAAATATTTTATAATAAAGTACATATATGGTTAAGGACTTGCTATCTTCTTGGATATGCATAAGAACATATGATAAAGAATGCTATCTTCTTCCTGACAAGGAGCTGATGTACTTAAGATGAAGAAAAACATTTTTGGAAATGACCAATATGGGAATTTATTTTACTTGACTAAACATTTGTTATAAAGGTTTTGCTTTTGTTTTTCCAATGGAAGGAGAGGAAATGAAGTGTAAGAAAATAAATGCTTATTAATTAAAAAAGTGAAATTTTTGGTAAAAGCATAATCCATGAAATTTGGTAAGAGCATAACATATGGAATCTGACTTTGGAATCTTGTCTTCTTTGAGATCTCTTGGAAATTGATCCTTGATTGTCTCAAAATTGTGCCATCTGCGCTCTATTTTTTTTTTGCTTTTTTTTGGAGAGACAATCAGGGTTAAGTGACTTGCCCAAGGTCACACAGCTAGTGAGTGCAATGTGTCTGAGGCCAGATTTGAACTCAGGTCCTCCTAACTGCAAGGCCAGTGCTCTATCCACTGTGTCACCTAGCTGCCCCTTCCATTTTTTCTATATGTATCTGGTCAGGTCTAGATAGTCTCTCCAGCATTATCCTGTTTCTGGGTGTTCTAGCTCCAGCTGGGAGTGGTTTTGCTATGGCCACCTCTGAAAATGAATCACTTTAAAGATACTGGGTGATCTATTCCATTTTAAGTCTATCCATTGTCCTTCTATTTTCATCCACAAAAGCTGTCAGGAGAACATGTCCTTGGTGGACTCCACAGCAAGCTCTTTATAGACTTGTTTTCTCTTTCACCGTTTTGTAAAACAGTATAGCTTATAATCCTTCATCTCGCTCCTCTTTTTGGTAAATGAGCTCATAACCTAAACCAATGCTGCTCTTTGCTGCCATGCCTCTGCCTGGCAAAAATTCAAGTGTTTGTTGGCAGAGGTGATTATTGGGTTCTTTAGGCCCATTTTAGGTTAGTCAACCATCATTCATTAAAAGCTTACTGTGTGCTGACATGGTGCTAAATTGGGGATATGAAAAAAGGCAAAGAAAAGTCTTTACCCTCAAGGAGCATATATCCTAATGGACATGATGGTAACTATTTTGTATCATTTAAGCTTGTCTAAGGGAAGGCAATGATCAAAATTAATGTTTCCCCATTTCCAGTTTTAGAGAACTCATTTCAACAAATTGGCCTGCAGCTGCTATAAATGCACCCAGTGCCTTATCACCTTATCTCATTTTTTCTTCTGATTGAGTTTTATTTTGACTGTTGTTCCAACTGGTCAACAGTCTGATTACACCCAAACAGTTGAAATGAGTGCTATATCTATAACAGCAGCATCCAATTGAAGGCAGTCAATTGCATTTTAGGGTGATGTCATTTGGCCTTTGACCCACTTAGTGTATCCAACATTCTTCTTAAAGAATGTGTTTATGATATATAGGTATAAGACTTCTGAATGCTCTATAAGCCTTTGTTTCTTTGGGATCTCAAATCATAATTTTTACTATCCTTTCCTGTGCCTATTCAAACTGAAATCACCAAGTTCCAAAGTAGTGGTAACTTATTTTGGAAGAGATTGTCAATTTTCTCATAGAATTTTCCTATTTCATCTTCTTCCCTGGATTTTCATGCCTAAGCTACAACTTCTTCAAAGTGAACAGTCTATTCTGCTCTTTCTTGGTTCTCCTCCTATGTAACTGACTGTTCTTTCTTAGTCCATTTTACTGATTTTAACAAAATCACACTTGCTAATCATAGCTATACCCAGCTGGGTGGGACAGTTTTCTCTTCTCTTTCTATATTATTTCACTTGGTAATCTCATCACCTCCCATGGATTTAATTATCATCTTTATGCAGGTGGTTCTCATGTCTATATATTCAGTTGCAACTTTTCTCTTGGGTAGGACAGCTAGGTGGCACAGTGGCTAGAATGTCAAGCCTGGAGTCAGGAAGACTCATCTTCCTGAGTTCAAATCTGGCCTCAGACACTTAATAGCTGTGTGACCCTGGGTAAGTCATTTAACCCTGTTTGCCTCCATTTCCTCAACTGTAAAATTAGCTGGAGAAGGAAATGGTGAACCATTCCAGTATCTTTGCCAAGAAAATCCCAAATAGGGTCACAAAGAGTCAGACATGACTGAAACCACTGAACGACAATGACAAACTTCTCTCTTGACTTCCAATCTCATATCTCCAACCACCATCTTGAACTGAATGTCCCATGGACATCTTAAACTCAACATGCTTAAAGCTGAACTGATTATCTATTCCCCAAAATCCTTGTCTTCCACAATTTGCTATTACTATTGAGTACACCACCATCCTCCCAGTCACGAAGGTTGACAATCTAGGCATCATTCTTGACTCCTTAACTCTAGCTCATCATCCAATCTTCTGATAAGTTCTGTCAATTCTATCTTGGACATATCTCTTGTATATACCACCTTCTCTCCTCTGGCACTGTTCTTGTATAGGCTCTCCTCACCTCATGCCTGGACTACAGCAAGAGCTTGCTATGGATCTCTCTGCCTCAAGTCTCTCTGGCTACTCCAGGCCACCCTTCACTCAGCTATAAATTATCTTCCTCAAACACAGATCTCAACATGTCACCTACCTATTTAATAAATTCCAGTGGCTCTCTATTACCTGCAGGATCAAACACAAAATCCTCTGTTTGACTTTCAATTCACATCATAACCTGACCCCTTCCTACCTTTCCAATCTACTTATACTCTACTTCCCTCCACATACTCTATGGGAAAGTAACACCAGCCTCCTTGCTTTTCCTCAAACAAGACACTCCACCTCCCAATTCCATACATTTTTCACTAGCTGTTCCCTATGGAATTCTCCTGGAATTCTCTCCTTCCTCATCTCTTCCTCCTGGCTTCCTTAGTTCCCAACAAGTTTCAGTTAAATCTGCCTTTCCTTATCCCCTTAATTCTAGTGCCTTCCCTCTGAAATTATTTCCCAATTATTCTGTAAATAAGCATTTAGCACAGTGCCTGGTACATAACTGGGGTTAAATAAATGTTTAATGGATGAGTACTACAAGGTTAGATGACTAATTGTCTTTCCCATAAAGTGATGTCTCTTGTTGCCTTTGAGTGTGCTAAGCAACCAATGCCTGTGGTTTCTTCATTCATCTGAATAGAACCTGTAAGCTACTGTTTCATTTAGATATAATGTCTTTATCTCTTCCTGTTTCATTTGTATTGAGAATGTCAACATGGACGTCATCCAATTCTACTAGTAACATATCAAGTTTATGATCGTGGGACTATGAGTTAACAAAGGGCACCCCACCAACAGTTAAATTAATCTTGTTTTTAGAAAGGACTACCATTGATTGCTTTATATATATATATATTTTTAGCCTCACAATAACCATTTGAAGTAAACATTACATGTAATATCAGCCTCATTTTATTTAGGAGGAAATTGAGGTTCATAAGAGTTAAATGACTTAGTCAGGGTTTCACAGAACGAATAAAGGTTGCAGAGGATTTGAATTCAGTGGTGAGTTTGTTAGGTGATCTTAAAAAAAAAACTAGAGGGGGGGCAGCTAGGTGGTGCAGTGGATAGAACACCAGCCCTGAAGTCAGGAGCACCTGAGTTCAAATCCAGCCTCAGACCAAACACTTGGCACTTACTAGCTGTGTGACCCTGGGCAAGTCACTTAACCCCAATTGCCTAAAATAAAATAAAATAAAATAAAATAACTAGGTACCTTCCACTCCTCTTTCTTTTTAGATACTTTGTCGACTTTTTTTTTGTTTTACATCTCCTTTATTTTGTAACATATCCATCTTCCTCTCTCCACTAAGTCATGCTTTATTTTAAAAAAAGATTATACAATAAAGGGAAAAAATAAGTCAGCAAAACTATCCAATATACCATGTCTATCAGCATATACAATATCCCACACTCATAGTCTCTCATCTCTTCAGAGGAGGGGCAGAAGTATACTTTCTCAGTTTTTCTCTGGTTTCAAGTTCAGTCATTTTTGTACAGGTCCAGTTTCATTTTGTTGTTTTGGTTTTTCATTTATCTTATCGAAGTCATTGTGTTTTCTTCTGGTTTGGCTTACTTCACTGTTCCAATTCCTTGAGACCTTCCCATGCATCTCTGAACTCTTCATATTTGCTGTTTCTTAAATTGTTGCACCATTATTTACTTTTCTCAAATTAAAGATCATTCCCCCTTTTCCAACATTCTCCCACCAAAGAATGAGCATTATTTGGCATTTTTACCTGCTTCATGAGGCACATTTTATATTGAATTTGAGATTCCCTTTCTTCAAATTTCTGTTTTTTGGGGTTCAGGAGAGGAGATAGAACAAGGTCAAAGAAGTAGAAATGCATGTCATGGCACAGGCCTGTCATCCCTGCCACTCTGGAGGCTGATGTTGCTGACTGGCTTAACTCAGGAGTTTGGGCTGCAGTAGGGTTAAAGCCAATCTGAGAGTTCACATTAAATCCCATACCAATATGGCGAGCTCCTAGGAAGCTAAGGAAGGGCAAACCAACCCAGGAAGGAAAAAGGGGGGAGGTTAAAGCTTCCATGCCACTCAGGATTAGCATTAAGACTGGGCCCACAAGGAACCACTGTGTTTCCAGGCGGGGTGAGATAGAGAGCTCCAGTCTCCCTCTCTACTCTCCCCCCAAAAAAGCAGAGAAGAAGAAATAAAAAGAAGTAGAAAGGTCTCTCTAGCCACATTTCAAATTCTTCCTTTGTCTCCACTTTCCCAGCTCTAGCCTCACTCTTACTCTAGTTGTTTAAAAGTTCTTTTCAGAAGAGATTATCAATAACTAGAAATCAATATTTCTAGAAGAAAAATCCATTAGCAGTTCAAAAGCAATGGGCAATGCCTAGCATTCAGAATATAAAAAAATAGTCTGAAGGTCTGAAAATTAACTTTGAGAATTTAACGTGTTTATAAACATATGAATTTCTGATATGTTTTGCCTCTCTTTTTCCTTTTAATATTTACTCACTGAAAATACAAAAGATCAGAAGCTTGTGAGAGCAATTAAATCCTTTAACCTTTCTCCCAGAGATGTGAGAGATGGGGATAAAACACATTCTTCTCAGTGTCGGATGAAAATGAATGAGAGAAAATATAGAGTACTTCCTATTGGTGTGACACATTAGATAGGAAAATCTCAAATGTCTCTTCTGTGTACTTCTTACTAACCCAAGGAGTGAAGAAGGTGCTAGAATAGACAAAACTAAGCAATTAGAATGCTGGACCTGGAGTCAGGAAAACTTAAGTTCAAATCCCACTTCAGATACTTATTAGCTATGGGACCCTGGGCAAATTACTTAACCTTTGCCTATCTCAGTTTCTTCTTCTGTAAAATAAGGATAATAATAGTACCTCCCAGGGTTGTTGTGAGAATCAAATGAGATAATATTTATAAAATTTTTATAAACTGTGAAGCATTATGTAAATGTTAATAGTAGTAGAAGTAGTAGTAGTAGCTATTGTTGTAGTGGTGGTGGTACTGGTAGTGGGAGGAGGAGGAAGAGGAAGAGTGGTAGTAATAATTGCTCTTTCCTAAACTCAAAGTAGAAAAGAAAAGCACTGAATTTGTGTGAAGGGCCTTTTTTGTCAGTCATGCCTACCTCACTTCTTACGTGTGGAAAATGACCAGAAACATTTTTTCATAACATTTTCTGTGATCTACAGTGTCTCTGCCTGCCAGATATCTTATCTTCAGACTGCTATAACACGAGCAACAAACCCTTATTCATTTCCATCTCTGTAACCCATAGTGTAAGGTTTAGTGTCTTGAAAGATCCTTTGCTTTCTGGCTTCATTTCCTGCCCACCTCCTCGGCTATGGCTGAGGGAGAATCACAGGCAGGAGGAATGCTTGGTTTCTTCACTTTTCTCTCATAATAAATGTCATCAGAATCAGGAGACTGATCATAGGTTTGGAACTTAAATGGAACCCACAGGCCATTTAGCCTGCTTACTTCATTTTATTAGTGAGAAAACTGAAGCCCAGAGGGTAGAAATGACAAATGGCATGGGGCAGTAGGACCTATCATGGAGAAGACAAAGTTTAGAGTCTTCCGAGTTCTCACATTATCACATAGACGTGATAGATTAGGTTTTAAGATGGCTTGGGGAGACATTGAGGGAAGAGGTGTTGGTGAAGAGAGGGAGTGTAAGTGGGGAGGGTGCCACAAGGTATCTGCCTAGTTATGAAGAAGCTAAAACACGTTGTTATTCAGTCATTTCCAACTCTTCATGACCCCATTTGGAGTTTTCTTGGCAAAGAGGCTGTGGTGGTTTTGTAATTTTCTTCTCCAGTTCATTTTACAGATAAGGAACTGAGGCAAACAAGGGTAAGTGACTTGTCCAGTGTCACACAGCCATTAAATGTCTATGGCCAGATTTGAATTCACGAAGATGAGTCTTTCTGACTCCAGGCTCAGCACTCTCTCCACTGTACCACATAGCTATCCCATATATATGAAAACTTATAGCCCTGAGCTATTTTTTCTATATAAATGTTATATATTTCACAGTTTATGCATTAATCCAATTCACTTCTGAAACAATGAATGGCTTTTTTTAAAGATCAATGTCTCCCATTCTGGATGCCACATATGTACTTAGTAATAGAACAGAACTATAGAATCAATCAGAAGTGCTGTACCTAAGCTGGTCTTGGACTCTTAAACTATGAACATCTGCTAAGAAACAGAATCAATAAGGTCCTAAACAGATTTCATCACAAGGAAATAGCATCTCATTGGAAAGTCATAAAAAAGAGAGAGAGAGAGAGAAAAGATGCTCTGATCTATTAAAAAAAAAAACTCCTGGCTAATTTGGCCTCAAGGAGAAGAATTACTTTACATTGAAGTATCTTTCACATTAGCTGGTTCAGTCTGTGCTAGTATCACAAACTGAGTGGTTTCAGGAATACATTCACCAGCAGCAGGAGGTTCAGAAACACATATTTTAATTAAAATGAGCTATTTCAAGGTCAATTAAAGGTGTGTCACCATGCTTCTATATTTGTCTTGTCGGTGTTCCTAATGTTAGCCTAACCAAAATGAGCACAGCTTTAATTATTCATCTCAGTCTCTGAGAAAACTATAAGGACCAGAGAGCAAGGGGCCATTCACTTTGTCATCTCTGGGTTCTGCCATCAAATACACCATTAAGTGGCAGCCATGTGTTTTTATGCAAATAATTTTTTAAACTTTATTCTATCTAATAATCCCTAAGGTAATCACCGTAAAACTATAACACAAGAATTAGGCAGTAGGAGAAATGAATGTTTTGTACAGTCCCTGCCTTGTCTATGATCAGCCAGCTTTGAATAAACATCAATCTATGGATGGAAGTATTGGTCTATTTCTCCTACTCCCAATCTCAACCCGTCTATATCTTCTCATATTGTATTTCTATCTCATGTCCTGCCATAGATGTTCCATAGAGGACCCACAGAGGATTCACAGACAGAACCTCTTTTCCACTTAGACATTTCCTGATGGTGCCCCTTATGCAACATTTCTCAATACCTATGAAATATTGTAACAAGGAAAAAATGATCAGGAAATACCTATACAATACTGATTTGGTTAAAACAGTTCTGAGGAGAAACTTCTGGGCATAGTTACTAATAATCAAGATTTATTCTTTGTCTATTGTTTAGAACCACCTGTAGTGGACAGAGAGGCACCTGGAAGCCAGAAGGACCTACGTTCAAGTCTGACCACTGGCACATACTACACAGATGACCCTGGGGAAGTTACCCAACTTCTTATTGCTCCAGGAATTATAAACTGAATTACATTGGTAGCAGGAATTTCTTTTCTAGGGAATTCTTCTTACCAATGAAATTACAGATCAAGTCTTTATACTTGGCCCTATTACTTTGTGCTAACACAGTAAGTTCACTTTTCATCTTGTTAAACAAGAGACTTGAGCTTGGTTGAATTCAATGTTCTAAAATTTTTATTTCAATATATGACACTCCTAATAAGTGCATGTGCATTGATAGATTCCACTGATCTCAAATGATTGAGGTTCCCTAATCTCATCCCATTCTTTGAACAAAACATGCATAAGTTGGGCACATTAGACCTTAAGTCAATTTAATAATTCTATGCTTAATTTAAAACTACTTTCAGATCCATTTGCTCACATTACAATGCCATTAGGCTTTTCTTACTGAATTACTTCAAGAGATTATATCAGTTTCAAAGGCATGTACCCTATTAGTTAAATTACAAATTTTTCTTTCCTATAATATAGGAAATTTCACTAGCAAAGGCAGTTTGAGACTTGGAGGTATATTTTACTCTCTGCTATTAAAAATATCTATTATATCAGTCTTTATATTGATGTGACAGTAAAGTATCACATGATCATGCACACAAGGAAGATTTCATACATAGTGTGATTCAAAGGGTGATGGAGAGATGAGGGATGGCACGTGACCACAGACAACTTGCATGAAAAAAGTGGAGTATAATCCAGAAATCTTTAATAGGAAAAGTAGGTGAATGAGTTGTGAAACATGATATTAGGATATAAGCTGCCTGAGGGTAGGAACTGTTTCATTCTTTGTGTGCTTTCTCGGTACCCAGCACAGAGCAAGGTATACAGAAGGTACTTAATAAATGATTATTGATAGATATATGAATAGATGGAAAGATGACATACAGATAGCCTAAGTGCTGCAGTGGTATTCCATTAAATGGTGAGCACCTCAAGACTGTAGGATATCTTTGACTCTTTTTTTGTATCCCCAGCACTAAGCACAGCGTCTAGCACACAGTAGGCACTTGATAAATGTTTGTTGACTGATCTACTGTCCAAGGAAACGTTCAAAGACACCAAAGAAAGTCACCAGAATGTTGGGTGAATCCTCAAAAAAGAACTCATGGAAGGACATGGAAAAGAAAAAACTTCAATTCAATTCAATTGGGAAGGGTTAGGACCTGCACCACTGGAAGAAGAACCCAAATTAATAAGATCTCAGACACATTGAGATTAAGAAGCACAATGTTTTCCATGTTACAAGTATGATACAGTGGAAAGAACATTGGACTTGGAGTCAGGGAAACCTAGGTTCCAGTTCCCTCTCTTACTAATCACATGACCTTGGACAAACCACTTAGCTTTTCCTCTTCTCTAAAACTGGCTCGATGATACAATGCAAATCTCATGAAGTTTTTGTAGAGGTCAAATTTGAAAATACATGTAAAACATTGAGTAACCATAACTTCACCATGTAAATGCATATTATTATTTCTGTTGTTCAGTGGTTTCAGGTGTGTCCAACTCTTCATGGCCCCATTAGGGGTTTTCTTGGCCAAAAAAAAAATATTGGAGTGGTTTGCCATTTCCTTCTCCAGCTCATTTACAGATGAGGAAACTGAAGCAAACAAGGTTAAGTGACTTGCCCAGGGTCACACAGTTAGTGACTGTTTGAGGCCAGATTTGAACTCAAGAAGATGAGTCTTCCCAACTCCAGGCCCAGCCCAGCACTCTGCCTTGCCACCTAGCTGCTCTGATTGTCACTTTAATTCATTTAAATAAATATATGAAATCTCCTATGATCTTAGCAAAGAAAGCCAGTGACCTGAAAGTCTGTCATGTTATTTACCTGTTTAGAGATATTACCGGGGGGGGGGGGGGGTAGTTGAGTGGATATAAATAAGGAAGCCCTATTGGGAAATATTACCTAATGAGTAATTAGAGTGGTCATGCAGATAGACATAGAAAGCATGCAAAGGCAATGTTGATGAAATTTTGTTAGAAGAATACGTTTGCCAAACAACACTTTGATTAGAACTTAAGCTTTCTGAGAGGTCCTTGAGGTATTTGTTTTTGTACCTCCAGAATCTAGCCTAGTTCCTGACAAAGATTAGATGCTTGATAAATGCTTGTTGGATTAGATTGCATTGAAAATAATTAAACCCTGTAAGTTTGTGATACATACATACATACATGCATATATGTAACTCAAGTGAATCGAACCCTATATTAACCATTGATTTTTTTTCTACGTTATTTCCAAGAGAATGAGGCAAAACACAAGAAAAGATCATCGCCATGTGAGCCTAAAGAGCAATGACTTTGGAGCCAGGGGACCTGAGTTCAAATTCTCCTCACTCTTCTGTTTATGAGTCAAGTGTTCTTATGCAAGATACTTCACATCTCTCTGGCCCTATGCCTCCTCATTTACAAAATTAAGGCATTGGACTAGACAGCTGGTTCTAAGTCTTTTCTAATTCTAATTTTCTAGTTCTAATTCTGGTTCTAAGTCTCTTCTCCTGTGTTCCTACATTCAGAAAGATCACTGAAGCACTGCAGGATTGGGAAGCATCAAAGAAATATTCCACTGAGGCCACTGTTCCAGAGAGTCTGAAGCAGAAGTGTGGCCTCCAGGACAGTGGCCAGCAGGTTAGAAGCAAACAAGTGAGAGGAAAAAGTTTTCTTATTAATTTTCTATTAACCAGAAAATTAAATCAAACTAGAATACTGCCTTCTTTCATGAGCATTCTAATTAATCTGAGTATTTCTGTACATAAAGCGCTTTAGATAAAAGGATCAGGATCTCTTTCTTTCTCTCCCTCCCTCCTCTATATATCTTTATTTCTCTCTCACATACGGAGTCTCTCTCTCACACACACACACACACACACACACACACACACACACACTGTCTAGGCTAAATTCTCTAAATCTATACCAACATGGGCAATGAGAAATAGCAACAAAATGGAATGGAGACTTGATCACACAAGACTTTTTTTTAAGTCCTTTTAGGTGGGAGATGGGGCAAAGGTCTGATGAGGGACCTGAGTAAAGTTCTATATAGATGGAATTATATGCAGCTAAGTGGAGGCACCTGCCTATGCCTTGGGGCCAGGATATTTTTTCCCTTAGGTTTCATTACATTTTTCTGTGAAATTTCTCCAGATTCTCAGCATCTGAAACTGAAAAATGATCATTTAAATCTATAAAAATAATTTTCACACTGAAAAATGAGATAAATCACAGCATATGAAACATTTCACAGAGGAGCCTCTCAAAGTCATTGTCAGTGAACTATTAATACTAATTATTATTCTAAAGGTAAATACATCAAAAATCTGTGGTTTCATAGATATTGAAACTCTTTTCACCAACAGAGATTGAAATCTCTGTAATTTAGTAGATGAATCATAGTGAAGTGCCTGATGTTTATGCTGCATTACCATATATTTTCTTTTAGGGAGGGAGGAAAGCTCCTGATCTGATATTTCATAAAGGTAGTAAACTCCAGGTATAGAAACTTTATCCATTAATAAAAGTTTATAATTCTCTATAACTTAGAGTATTAGAGAGTTTCCGGAGCACTGATCAATCATTAGTTGCCAGAAGTCACACAATACTAGATTTTGTCAAAGGCAGGAATCGAACCCAAATCTCCCTGACTCCAAGGCTAGCCCTCGATCTACCTTGCCACAATATGTCTCTGTACATCAGGATGATGGAATAATAGGATGAGAGGTAGAAGGAAACTTAGAGGCCATCTAGTCCAACCTGCCAATTTTTAGGAAATTGACATCCAGCAAAGTTAAGTGACTTACCTAAGGTCACATAGGTAAAGTGACAAAGGCAATATTTGAACCAAGAATTGATATCAAAACCCATGATTGCTTTCCCACTGAAACATGCTGCCTTCCTGTATATAGCACTATATCATATTATTTTACTATATATAGATAAATTATATACGTGTGTGTATGTGTATATGTATATATATTTATATATGTATGTATATGTGTGTGCATGTGTGTGTGTATAATCTTTTACTATACAATTGCCAGTGTTGGTTACATAATAAGTACCAGAGCTGGGATTTGAAACCAGGTCTCCTGACTCCAAATACAAGTTTCCTTATTCCAAATCTATTACTCTTTCCAATGAATCACGTTAGTGATAATCCCTAATCATAGGCATAAGCCACCTCTGAGCCTCAATTTCTTCAATTATTCAGTGACAATTATCATACTTATTCTACCCATCTTGTGCCACTTCTGTAATAAAATCATTGTGCACACCTTAAAATGCAATATAAATGTGAGCTAGAATCATCATCAAAGGTAGTACAAAGAACACTAGATTTGAGATTTGGGGATAAATCATGCTTCTTACCCTTATTGTTATGACCATGAGCAAGTGAGTTAATCTGTGTAAACCTCAGTCTCCTCATTCTTAATTAGAGATATCCATTCAAATATTTAAATGGATACCCATAGGACCTATTTCACAGGGTTTTATAAAAATTAAAAGATAAAATATGAGAGGAGCGTTTCAGATCTTTACACACTTTATAAATGTCAACTGTTAAAGAAGAGACAATGTTGTAATACTTAACTTGGTTTACATAATTTCTCATTTGATTCTTACAATAATCCTAGAAGGTGAATTCCCCATTTCACAGATGAAGAAACTAAGGTAGAGGAGAATGGGCTGATGTGACCAATAGCACACAAATAGTAAATGGCAAAGATTAGATACCAACTCAGATCGTCTCGTTATAAATTCGGTGTCCTCATTAGATTGTTAACTCCTTGTGGGCAGAGACTATCATTTTGCCTTTTTTTGTATCCCAAGAACTTAGCACAGGGCCTGCATATAGGAGGTGATCAATAAATGCTCATTGACTGATTGCCTGTCCCTTTACATCACAGTTGCCTCCTTTTCATTGATGAAATCTCTTTTTCTGAACAGACTATTGATAAATAATTACCACAAAATCTGCAACAATGAATAGCTCCAGCTTTTGTGTCCTGGAGACATCCTTGTTTCCCATGATTGTACCTGAATTCTTCACCTCATTTGTCTGCTTTGTCAAATTTAATTCTGAGCCCTCTGAGTAAAATGTATGCCTTCCTCTTCCCAGGAGAAGGTCCACCATATTCCTAGAGCCTTGCCATAAATCACCAAATCTTTATGGTTTCCCCACTCTATATGTAGTAGAAATACATCTAATTCCTAATGACCCAAGGTAAAAGGAAGAAATAACCTATACAACTGAAATCCATAGAAAAAATAAAGTTTTCATTTTGGGGTAGAGTGTCAAGCTCTCCACATTTAGGTGTTTTAGGAAAATTTGGGTCAAAAAAATTGGCAAAATTTTAAAGCCAGGCTTATCACTGTGTCCAGTGTATATTCTCCATCTATTCTCCATTTCCCATCCTGTTCCTCTGAATGTGATCTAATGAAATCATCCACAGGATGGGTCGATGACTAAATACTATATTCCAAAGGAATATTTGGCCTAGTGATCATGAAGGCAGCTGAAGAAGGCACTGTAGAGAGCTTAGAGCTTGTTCAAACACCAAAGACCCAAGGTCATCTGCTTCATCCTGGGTCATTGCCAGTTTTCTTGATTTTTATCTTGCCACTGGACTTCTTAATTCTGGAAGAGAGAGTGAAGTTGATGACTTTGTGCAGCTCTGCCTCCTTTATACCTAATTCACAAATTAGTCAAGACATAACCTCACGATATCAGTATTCTCTTTGAAATAAAGGATGAACAATAATTTGCATTATGAAGAGAAGAGCCTGAGCATGGATGAGTGGACAGAGAGCTGGGCCTGGAGTCAGGAAGACTTCAGTTCAAATCCAATCTCAGACACTTACTAGCTATTGACCATGGGCAAGTCACTTCATGGCTGTTTGCCTCAGTTTCCTCATCTGTAAAATGGGGATAATTATAACACCTACCTCGAAGAGTTGTTGTGAAGATCAAATAAGATCAGAATTGAAAAGCTCTTAGCACAGTGCCTGGAACATAGTAAGCACTAAATTACTGTTAACTATTATTATCACTGCTTGGGAATGAAAGGTTTTCTAATGGTAGGATTATAAGCACCAAGATATTGGGCAGAGGAGAGTTGGAGAAAGTCAACTTCTTTGAGCCTCAGTTTCCTCATCTGTAAAATAGGGATAACACTTACTCTGAATATTCCAAAGAGTTGTGATTTGAGACACATCAAACATAATCATGAAATTCACATTTGTATAGCATTTTAAGGTTTGGAAAGTGCTAAATGACTCCCCTTTGTGAATCTCCTACTTGAAATATATCACTGTAATGAAATGGCTCCTTCCTGAACACACCATTGTTTATGCTGTACTCCCTACCTCTCATACTTCTAACCTTGCTTTAATGGCTGCCTCCTGTCCTAGCTGCTCCATGAAACTTTCATTGAGCATCCCAACCTATGGGCATCTCTAATCCCTCTGAATTCCTTTTCTAGCACTTTGTCTGTTGCACTCATTGGGCATTTTTGCAGACTTGTGCAGCTCTGCACAAACTAAGGTCTTTCTTCTTTACTAAGTATAACAGAAAGTGAGATGAAGTCAGAGGATCTGGCTTCAAGAACTGAAATTTCTCAGAACTTTAATTGTATTCATCTGTCAAATGGGAATAATGTGCATTCTCCTGACTCCCATCAAACTTATTTTTATATCTATTGATATTTAACTATCATATGGACATAAATGGGATCTCCCCAATTAGACTGAAACTCCTCAAAGACAGACACGTGATTCTTCTTTACATTTACTTCAGTGCTTTGAAGATAGCAGTGCCTAGAATGCAGTTTCTTCCTTCTACATCTTCTAAACATCTTTCAAGTTTCCAATTCATGGTAATCTCTGCAATGAAGCTTTCCATGATCCTTCCAGGCGGAGCTGAACTGCTTCTCCTTATATGTCTCACTTCAATTTTCTACTAGCCTCTCCTACACACATTGTTTTATATAATATCTATGTGTAGATTGTTCATCCTTCATTCTTGAAGAGGACCAATGACATGAAGAGGGTGATGTTTTGACTTTTGAGTGAATTGGATTTAAGTGAGGCAGAGCTGTACAAAATCATCAGCCTCACTCTCTCCTCCAGAGTCATTGGAGTCCAATGGCAAGACATAACTCAAGATGACTGTCAATGGCCCAGGATGCAGTGAGAGACCTTGGCCTTTTTAAACTAAGGTCTTTCTTCTTTCCTAAGTATAACAGAAAGTGAGATGAAGTCAGAGGATCTGGCTTCAAGAACTGAAACTTCTCAGAACTTTAATTGTATTCATCTGTCAAATGGGAATAATGTGCATTCTCTTGACTTCCATCAAACTAAGATGCCACCTTCTACAAGAAGGCTTTCTGGGTCTCCTTCAATACCAGTGCCTTCTTTCTGAGGTTTTCTACCATTTACACTGTACATATCTTATCTGTATATTGTCTCCTCTCATTAGAATGTAAGCTTTTTGAAGGCAGACCTGTTTTTGCCTTTATTTGGATCCTCAGCAATTATCACAGTATCTGGAACATAAGAATCAGTTAATAAATGCTCATTTGTTCACTGACTGATCTGTACCACCTCTCATCCAAGGCTATTTTGAGGATCAAATACCAACATAAGTGAAACCGTCTGCAAACCTTACAATGTCTTATAAATTTCTAGTATCATTACTATTGCAAGTTCCCTGAAGGCAAGGTTCACATCATTCTTTTTAAGATCTTGATCCCTCTCTTGATTCCCCCCTCCAATTTACCCTGTATATATATTGTTTTTACATAATTGCTTGCATATCTTTCCTCCATTAGACTGTGAGTTTCTTGAGGGCAGAGACTGTCTTTTACTTTTCTTTCTATCCCCAGCATTTAGCACAGCCTGGCACATAATGGGTGCTTAGTAAATGTTTATTGACTTAGCATACTGGTATGATTGAAAATATACTCAAAGTTTAGGACATAGCCCTTTTCCTCAAAGAATGTAAAATGGTGAAGAGGAAGGAAAAATGTGGAAAAAATCTATATTACTCCGTATTGGTATCAATTTCATATATATATGTATATATGTATATATATATGATATATGAACATCATTACATTTTGCAGATGACTCAAAGATGTCAAGATCATTCCTTGCCCATAGTAGGGTTTTGGTAGATGTTGAACCAAAGACATATCAAATGAATGAAAAAAAAATTGTTTAAGTATAACTCTCAGCTAGGCTTAAAAATCTAAGTTCAAAAAAAATATAAGTTCAATAAAAGGAAGGAATAAGACTGTGGAACACACTCTAATGGGATTTTTCTGTGTCTTTTCTTTCCTTTACCTGGTATTACATTTCTTTCAGAGCACAGGAATATTTAGTGCTGGTATGCAGAGGAATTATACTATGCCCTTGGGAATGATCCTGTTACACTCTCCATTGGCAGCAAAAGTGAAGGCTCAGGTCTGTTTCCCTTCTTGAGCCACAAGGAGGACACCCAAATATTCAGTTCTAATTCTGCACTGCCCAAACTTGTCCTCTTTCCAGTTCTCCCTGACTACCCTACCTCTGGCATGATCTAGGGGCAGCTACATAGTGAAGCAGATAGAGAGTTCATCCTAAAGTCAGGAAGAATGGAGTTCAAATCCAGCCTCAGATACTTCCTAGTTGGGTAACCCTAGGGGCAAGTCACTGAACCGCTATCTGCCTCAGTTTCCTTAATTGTAAAATGAGGATAAGAATAGCACTTACCTCCCAGGGTTGTTATAAGGCTCAAATGAGATTATGTTTGTAAAGAGCTTAACACAGTGCTTGGCATATAGCAGGTGCTTAATAAATGCTTATTCCTTTTCTCTCACCAACCCTCCAAGAGAGTGGTACCTTCAGATAACTCAAAAGGAGACTGAATCTAGCCTGTAACTGTTGGTCTCTTTCTTCTCCCAAAGCTATGCTTATTTCTTGCTTAAAACAGAAGCCACGGTTATAACTTCTTCCAATAAATTGGGCCAGTATTTACTGAAATCCTACTACATGACACTGGTATCCTTGCTGTTCCTAAAACAAGATACTCTATCTAGTGACTCCAGGCATGATTATTTTCCCCAAGCCTGGAATGGTCTCCCTTCTCATCTCTGCCTCCTGGCTTCCTTCAAGTTCCAACTCAAATCCCACCTTCTGCAGGCAGTCTTTCCAATGTAACTTAATGCTAGTGCCTTCCCTCTCTTGATTCCCCCCTCCAATTTACCCTGTATATATATTGTTTTTACATAATTGCTTGCATATCTTTCCTCCATTAGACTGTGAGTTTCTTGAGGGCAGAGACTGTCTTTTACTTTTCTTTCTATCCCCAGCATTTAGCACAGCCTGGCACATAATGGGTGCTTAGTAAATGTTTATTGACTTAGCATACTGGTATGATTGAAAATATACTCAAAGTTTAGGACATAGCCCTTTTCCTCAAAGAATGTAAAATGGTGAAGAGGAAGGAAAAATGGGGAAAAAATCTATATTACTCTGTAATGGTATCAATTTCATATATATATGTATATATGTATATATATATATATATGATATATGAACATCATCACATTTTGCAGATGACTCAAAGATGTCAAGAATGGCTAATGGATAATCTCTGATGGTAAGAATCCAGAAAATTCTCTCTATAGTCCAGACTAGAGCATTTGTGCTGAATCCATTTGGATGAAATTCAATAGAGATAAATTTAAAATCTTACGCTTAGGTTCAAAAAAATCAGCTTTAGAGGTGTGCCATTGGGGAAGCATAGTCATCTGAAGCATAGTTATCTGAAGAAAATTGGGGAGTTGGGTAGAGCACAAGCTTAGAATGAGTCAATGATGCGGTGACTATAAAAATCAACCTAGGCCACATTATAATCGGCATGGCTGTTAGGAACAAGGAGGTAATAAATAGTCCCACCATATCTACCCCTGTCGGACCTCACATGATTAGTTCCAGATGACAAAGTATAAGAAGGAAATTGAGAAACACTAAGGAGTGTTCAGAATACCAGGCATGGATGATGAAGAGCCTTGAGTTCATGCTACATGAAGATAGATTAAAGGAACTGGAAAATTCTTGACCTGTAGAAGAGGAGATGCACGGAGGATACAATAGCCATCTTTAAATACTCAAAGGAACATCATGTGGAAGAGGTGTTCAATTGATTCTGTCCAGAACTGGAAAGCAGAACCAGGAGCAATGTTTGGAGAAGTTCCATTAGTCTGGCCAAAGGTGACCCAATTGATGGCCATGGTAGCTGCTGAAGACTCTCTACCGAGGAGGTCATGGAAGTCTTATACTCTGCTTATGAGGAAGGAGTGTATCCATGGAGGAAATCCCAGATCACAAAGTCCTAAAATATCTAAGGACCAAAATAAGTGGTTCTGACTGTCAGTGCTATTTGAGGAGTAAAGAAACCAAAGTAGATGGGTCCCTTTAGCCCTCATTGGAGCTGGATGCCAGGTTGTTTAGAACTTATGTTTTTATGTATGTTTTACAGTTTGCAAAGTATTTTGCATATATGCTGTCATTTGTTTCATAATGCACACACACGCAGTAATCCCCCTGAAGGCAGGAACTATTTTTGTGGGATTTGCCTTTCTTTATATCCCCAGCATTTATCACATAGCCTTGTACATTATAAACACTTAATAAATGCTTGTTGATTGACTGGTTGATAACTCTAAGAGAAGTCTCCAAGTCCTGTCACAGTCCCATTTGTCATTCAATTGTTGACCTTTTCTCTGGTTGTATCAAGCACACTCTGAGGCTGTCCTTTGAATAGGAATCTGGATGCACGTGTGTTTTTATTTATTGTTTTTTGAGTTACATTTACTCATGGAAAATTTTATATGCCCATTTAGAAATACAAGTTTTCTTTTCTTACCTTTTGAGAAATAGGCAGAGTATTTGTGGAAACACCATAAGCATTAATATCTGACTTCTGGGTGGATCTTCTTTGTCATAGTCCCCCTTTCCAAAAGTGGAGTGATAGTAGGGCTCTTAATCCAGTATAATCCTGGCTTCTTTTTATCCCTCACACATAAGCATTGGCTTTTCTTGGAATTAGGCTAGGGGCCAGGGCTAGAACTTGATAGATCTCTCCTCCCAAACATGGAATGCCCTCTCTCCTCTCTGCCTAGCCAGTTCTTCAAGGCTGAGCTTGGAAGTCTGAAGCTTTCCCTGGGCACTCTAGTGTCCACTGATCTTTCTTCTATGGGATTCCTGAAGCAGAGGATATTTTAATAACAGAATTGGGAAGGGGCAGTTCACCAGATGCCAGAAGAAGTGATGGGAAAATCAGCTAGACTAGAACATGCAATAGCAGTAGCAAGAATGAATGCTGGTCTAGGATTCACGTCCTTGGAGCTGTTGGACAGCTCCACAGCAGATTCTTCACCACCCTTCGTGGTAGCTGGATTGGAATGGCTCTTGCTTTGCACATGGAGAAATAGATGCATTGAATGATCAAGTCCCTACAGTGCTTACTTGTAGGGCCAAAATGAGAGAGACTCACACTTTAATAACTGCACAAAGGAGAACATCCTTACCTCTCAAGGAAATTTGCTCCCTTAGATATCAAGGATTGTTTCATTCTCTGACTCTACAGTGCCTGGCACATGGTGAATGAATGCAAAATACTTGTTGATTAGTTAAGAATATATGTGAAGTAAGAGGTAGTGTGGAATAATGCAGAAGATTTGAGAAAGAAAATTTTTAAATGGCTGGTTCTTACTTGTAAGAGAATACATAACACCTTATTCCTCAAAAGCTTTCTTGAGTAAAAATTGTTTCTTTCTTTGTAATTGTATCTTCAGTGACTAGAATGTAATAGGTGCTTAATAAATGCTTACTGTTTAATTAGAATATTTGAGACCCATGCCATAGAAGCCCCATCCTACAAAGGTGGAAAAGAATTAAACAGAATAACACTGGCATAGCTATAGAGATAGATCAGAAAAAAAGGATGAAAGGAAATAAAATACTTCAGATTCTTCTCAGAGGCTGCCTGTCTAATGATGAGCATTCTAAGATATTGTGATTTGGGGGCAGGGTGGAGGGGGAACTACCTCATCTTCTCCTTCTGTATCTGTTAGTGTGATTTTAAACTGCAATCTCTAATCCAGCCCAAGATACTTTCCAAAATTAGTAAATTTCCAAATTAAGGGGAAGAACTGGGATTTGGAAAGGAAGGTCAGAGAGGATAAAGGAAGGAAGAGACACAAGCAAAGCCGAACTCCAGGAACAAGTCACAGCTCACGGCCATGCACAGAAGCACTAAAGTAGGCTGAGGCTCTCTAGAGCAAAGTGATTTTTTAAAAGCTCATCATCAATACTAGATTGAAGATCGGGTTTCCACCTCACCAAGGAACCTGCAGCAATTCTCAAAATAAATTCTAATCACACGGGAGTTTGAGTGCATTTTTTTTTAAACTTAGTATGCAGGCAAACAATTTGGCTTCAGAGAAATGTGTACCTATGTGTTTAAGCTTATACAAATACAAACCAGGCACTGTGCTTCTGGCAGAAAGGACTCAGTTCCAAACACATTCACACACTTTCAGAAGTTAATCCAAAGTCAGGGCTTTATTTAAAAGAAGGGAGGTGGAGCTTTCTTAAAACACCAGCACTAAGAAAGTCACCATCACAGAAATCCAAACAGCTGGCGGCTAATCGCTTTGAACAAACAGGGCTACTGTTTTATGAGTCTGGAAATAAAAGGTCTAAGGGTTGGAAGAGAGGGGAAAGGGGGCTGGGGATGCTAAGAGGAAGAGAATAGAACCACGAACCAAGAATTGACAGGGGAATACAGGAAAACAGCATTGATGATATGGACATCCGCAGGGCACTCAAAGGTTTCTTTCACACACAAACACACACCCCTGGGGCTACTCCTCCCCAGCAGTCCATTTCGGGTCTACCCCTGCAATGAAATGCTAACCTAGCACTTGGCAAAAACGAGAGATTTTTCCTTAAGTGGGAGAAGGAGACAGTGGATAATCCTTAAACTAAATCAAAGTCAGTGAAACACCCTATGTACCGAAAGCCCAAGCAGAAGACAATGATGATAATAACAAAAACAATAATAATAATAATAATCCGAAGAAAACAGGTTGTGAGAAGACAGTTTGGTTGTTTACGTTTTGTCTCTGCTCTTTGATATGAAAATGGTGTACGTTTAAATCCACGATATTTCAGGTGCTTCCTCCTTAGTTCTCTCGCAGGGGCAAAGGTAGAAGATCGGGGTGGGAGGGGTGAGGGGCGCCTCCTACCTATCGGAGTTTCAACTCTTTGGGCAGCACATTAGCATGACGGAGGGGAGAGGGGAGGAGGTGGAAGTGAAACCCTGGGACTCATCCTCCCAGAGTAAGACCCCACCCGCAACACAATTTAAAAGCCCTGAAGTTAAGCCTTTAGAACTGGAGAGACACTTGCAGGAACAGAGCCGCTAGCCAGGAAGAGGAAGACTGCGGCTCCGGGAAAGGAAGTGACAGTCCCCTGTCCCGCAACTGCACCCGGGAGACCCCCGGACACCCGCAGCCTCGGCGTAGCTCGCGTCCCTCGAAAGCCGCAGCGGCGTGATGGAGGCAAGAGCCAGCCGGGCATAGCAGCAGCCTTGCTCCCCCTCGGCCAGGGCCCTTCCTTCCCTCCCCCCGCCCCACCAGAGTAAACCTTCTCTGCAGGGCAATCCCCCGTCCCCCGGCCCCCCGAGCACGCACTCCCCCTAAGTTAGCCTCCCTCCTCGCTTTAAAGAGTCGCTTCTCTTCCACGACCCTAAGTGAAGCCTGGACCACCAGTCACCCCATATCCCCACAGTAGGTGCACCCTTCGCCTAAGCGTCGGCGGCCTCAGCACGGACCCTAGTAGCACCGAGCCTCGAGGCCTCCGAGAGGTGAGAGGAGAGGAGGGGGACTAGGGTCCTGGAGAAAGGCCCCGAGGGTGCGGGGGTCGCCTCTACTCACCCCGAGAAGCGAAGAGAGATGCACCAAAATGGAAGCCGGGCAGCAACTTGGTTCATCGATCCCTGGTCCCTCGGGCTTCCCTGGCACTGGCACAGACACGGACGCCGGGCAGGGGTCAACAAGTCCTTCCTTCTCGTTGGCGCCGAGCGGCTGCACGTCCAGAGCTGGGGACACAGCTGTGGGCCAAGAGCGCACCGTACCCACCCTGCAGCCCTTGGGTCCCCTCGGGGCCGCCGCGCTGGCTCCTTCCTCCCGGGTGCCTGCCTTCCCTGTCCCCGACTCCTCCGGTGGGCACCGCAGCGAGGACGGGTAGGGGGGGAACGAGCAAAAGGGGACCGAGGCAGCTCCCGGTGCCCCGGGGTTCGGAGGCGCAGTAACGCCCGCGGGGGCTGCCCGGGCTCCAGGGAATGCGGAGATGAAAGGAAAGGAAAGGAAAGGAAAGGAAGGCGAAGAGGAGGAGCGGCGCGATGGGAAGTGCCCGCAGAGGAGGCGAGGGCTGGGCACAGCCTTCCCCGCACTGCCCCAGGGCGCGGGCGCCTTCTGGGCTGGGTAGTGCCCGGAGCCGGCTAGGTCAGCGTGGGACTTCGTTGGCGCTGCCGCCCGCGGCGGTGCTGGAGCTGGTGCGGCCGCAGCAGCTGCTTTAGACGCTCGAGGAAAGGATGGCAACTACGAGGAAGAAGGAGGCTGGCAGGCTGGCTGGCTGGCTGGCTGCTACGGCTGCTACTGCTGCCGCTGCCGCTGCTGTAGCTCACGCTCCCCACAGCTGAGCCTGGCCGCCCCTGCTGCTGCTGCTGCTGCTGCTGCTGACACCTGGCCGACACCCGCCGGCCAATCAGAGGAGCCCGGGGCGGGGGCGGGGAAGGAGGCGGGGGAAGGCTCGCT
This sequence comes from Vombatus ursinus, assembly GCF_900497805.2. Classification (NCBI taxonomy): domain Eukaryota; kingdom Metazoa; phylum Chordata; class Mammalia; order Diprotodontia; family Vombatidae; genus Vombatus; species Vombatus ursinus. Next base: position 22,153,596 of record NW_020954577.1, on the reverse strand, counting down.
GGGCGGGCGGCAGGGCGCGCGCGCGCACGCTTGCATTCTGACACAGACACCCGCACCTAGCGCGGGCCCTGCCGCTAGACGCAAGCAGATGGACGATCCACTAACCCCCTTCTCCCTCACCGCACCACCCCTGACCCACCCTCGGTTCCCTCTGCCCCTCTCCTCCCTGTCGGGGATCAGTGCACCTGCGATGCGCTAGTTTGCATGGGTCCTCCTAGCTCCAGTTGGCCTGGGGAGACCGGGGGAGGGGAGGATGCGGGACGCCTCCTCTGCTGCTGCTGCTGCTGGGGCCTGGGGGCTGGGAGTGGGCATGGAAGCCGGGATGAGGTAGAGCGGGAAAGGGCTGAGAGATAGAGAAGGGTTAAGGAAGAGATATGATACATTCCTGATACTCAGGGAAAAGGGGGAGCACCGCTAAGCCGTCTGGCTTCACGGCCTGGCAAAGCCCCCCACTTCCCGGGACCACTGCAGTAGAGGGCTGAAGCGTGTGGCCAAGGAGTGCAGTCAAGTGGTTAGGATTGCAGACGAGGCTCTGCAAGACCTGGGTTTCCATCCCTGATGCACCAGCGCCTGGCTCCCCGACCTTGGACAAATCATTTCATTTGACGAACATTCCACACTCCTTTCCCCATACACACACTCATCCACGCAGTTTCGTGTAGAGTGGGGGTGCCCAGTTCTCCAGCGGGGGACCTGCCAGATGAAAGCGTTGGGCGAATATGTGGTTACCAAATATCCCTGGGAACCTTCCCTGAAAGGTTTCTCTGTAGTTAATTGAAGGGTTGAAGGAAGGTCCTCAGGGTCTCACAAACTAAATCAGTCTTAACATTCAAGCTCACTTTCAACAGAGCTGAAGTTAAGTGTAGCAGAGGCAATAGGAAGAACCCACTGCTTTCAACAGTCCTGTTCTTTTAAGTGTCCCTTTACTGGCTAGATAGAGCTCAAAAATGAAAAGCAAAAACTCGGGAAAACACCGTAACTCTATTCATTTCTACCAAATTAGTTATGCATTCAGCAAGCAAAACTATGCTGGGAGAGCACCTACTTACTTATGTGGAACAGTCAGTTTTCATTAAAATTATTTTAAGTAGCTACCTCCCCTCAAACAATGCCATCTCCACCTGAGATGTGACAACATATTTTAGGGAATTGTTTCTCCAGTTATGATTGTATTCGCCAAGTAAAAAGTCCAGGTAAAAAAATACTTATGTATTAGTACTTTTTTTTTCAAAGAAGTAGATTTAGGAGGTGGTCTCTAGGTAATTATTTTCAAGATTCTGAGTATTTGACTTCCTTATTTTTGTAGATACAAATTTGAAATGTTCACTAAGAGAAGAGTCCTAGGACTAGAGATTCTGACAGCTAGAAAGGACTTTAGAGTCTCACAAAGTAGGTGAGGTACTCTTTGAGAGTGAGGTTCAGCACTTTGGAAATATACTTGGTTCTTCTGGAAGCTCTGATAACTCCGTCAGGCCAGTGCAATGATGATATTCCCAGCATGCAGATTTATGCCCTGAAAGCAGTTGGCTTGATATTGCTTGTTAGTATGTAGAACTACACATATCCAAATATCAAAGGAGAAAGAGAGAGAAAGAGAGACACACAGAGAGAGACAGACAGAGACAGAGAGACAGAAACAGAGAGACAGAAAGAGAGAGAGAGAATATACTGCTGATCACTCTGTTCAAATGTATTGTAAGATCTTATGTCTAACAGAACAGATATTTTGAGAGGGAGGAAAATACTGGCAAGCATATACTTTGAAAGGGAATACACTTATGCCAAGAAATGTAGCCAACAGACTTGGTATAGTATCTAAATCCAACCAATGAAACATTTCATCAAAACACTTGTTTCAGATCACCATGTTTTACCCTAGTAAGGGACCAATAGTCAAAACATTTGTTGAGTATATACTATGGGCATTGTTGGGGGTTAAAAAACAAATGGGAGATGGAGTCTTTAGTGGTGAGGGGCTTGCAATTCAATTAACATGCACACATGGAATTACAACTACAAGGAAACATATTACTTTGGTAAAAAACCAATTACAAGGAAATATTACATTGGTACTTTACTGGATCAAGCACTTACTACCAATCCAGGGTCCCTCCACCAGTGTATTTATTAACCCTATCCACATCTCTTCTAATGCTAACTTTGTCAATGTCTTTCCAAATAGCTCCTATGGAAGGTCCAAATAATGCCCTGAGAGCGGGGAGGCTTTCTCTGGTTGTTGTAAATATTTCACAACCATTACTCCAGTTCTGAGATTTTCCCCCCACCCTCACTACATGTCAATCAAGCATGCTTTAAATGTTTGCTATGTGGCAGACACTGTGGTAAGGGTTGGATGCAGGAAGACCTGAATTCAAATCATGACTCGAACATTGCCTAGCTGTGTGACCAAACAAGTCATTTAACTTCTCTGTGCCTCAGTTTGTTCATCTGTAAAATGGCAATAATGATAGCAACTACATCACTAGGTTGTTGTAGGGATCAAATAAGTTAAATATAAAAAATGTAATGTAAGATAGTTTGCAAACATTAAAATACTATATAAATGATAGTCATTTCATCATCATACTACATGTTCCTGATGCCTACTTTCCTATAGAAGTCATTACCAATGACATACTGCACACTACTTATACCCACCATTCAATTTTCTATTGCCCTTTGGGCTATTTGTAGTTCTGATATTTCTTAGATCCTGGTGTTCCATGATTCACAGCCACATAGCATCACCAGGAGATGATAATGTTAAAAAGGATAGATATTTGAAGCAATGAGCACTTTAGGATCAATGAAAGTGCTACATAGTATCTATGTATCAGACATAAAATTCGATTCTGATCTGCTATTCAGATCTGGGCTCAGCTCATTGTACATCTGCAGCACCTACTCAAGATTCTCTCCCTTTTCCTTTCTTCTCCCCTCTTCCTCTCATGTAGCACACCCTCTGAGCTCATTTCCCCCATCCACACACTGGCAGATTGGGGTCCACAGAGGGGGTGCTTCTATAACTCTTAGAATTCTAATGGCAACCTTATGAGTGGCTCTCCTCCTAACACTGTAGCTTATGAGCCCCTACTCATGTGCTTCTCCCTAACAAGCAGCCAATAGACTCAATTGATTATCAGAAAAGACACTTACTCAAAAGGCACAGCAATAACAGTATTCATAAAACATTTTCTTTTAAAACATGGGACAAACCATCCCACAAAACTGACTCCTTATACCCAGGAGTCAATGGAGAGAAGAGAGCACACAAACTGTACAATGGTAGTGAAGCTTATGTGTAGGAAACATACATGGCCAAAGCAACTTATATCTCTGGCACCTCTGGAGCAGCAGAGCCTCATTATCTTTTCTTTCTCTGAAAAAGAAAATAAATCTTACTGTGGGAGTGAAGAACCAGTGTTAGTGATGGATGACTCACTCTACTACTAAGCTAAGCTGGGCTCTTCACCAAACACAGCATCTCTGCTGGATAGGTGGCACAGCTGGGCTTGCACATTACAGGGCACAATGACTCAGCTGGGTCATTTCACTGCTAAGCTAGGTCAAGTAGGTGGCTCAGCTGCAAGTTGCTGCACTGGCCAGGTTATTCAATTACTGGACCCAATTGCTGCTAGACTGAACCACTGTTCAGTCTTTCTGCCACTGGACAGCTACTCCTGGATTGGGTTGGCCAGGTTGCTCTACTGTGGGGCTGTCACAGAGATAAACATCTTTGTTAGATTGATCATCTAGACTCCTTGGGTTCATTTCACATGGTAGACAGCTATGGTCTTTACCACGTTCAGACCATGGCTGTTGATGTGCTCTCTTCATCTGGAATGTTATGCCACTCTTTTTAGCTTGAGTGCAACTGTGCCCTTTCAGTAAAGGTTAGCTGAGAGTTGGTAGAAGCTTCCCTTCTTTGACTTTCTCAGGGTTTCAACTCTGAGATTTGCTGCCTCCAGACAGAAGGTAGAAGTCTTTCCTCTTCTGATTGACATTTCTTCCTGGTTCAGGGCAATTTGTGGTAGACTCTAGTCTTACTTTTGGTGATCAGCTAGTTAGTTATACTTCCCAGACTCCTGTTGGGGTCTTAGGTAGATGAGTTACTGGGAAGGTAGAGAGGCAATCTATGTCTGATAGGCAAACTGTTGACTGCTCATCTTTTCGTATGCATTTGGGCTACTTAAACCTCAAACCATTTCTAAGCTGTACGGTGTTTCCTTTATATCTCATAGGACTTCCCCTTTGCACTTTAATGTCCCTATCTTTTGCCTCTTCCAACTTACAATTTTACTAAATTCCAATAGAGCACACCCTTGCATACATCTATAACAATGTCTGATAGATAGACAGACAGACATTCAGACAGATGGACAGATAGATAGATAGATCTCACTTTTTGAGATCTTTTTCCCCACTCATTTAGACCCTTGTTCTCTTTGAGATGTCTTGAAAATTAATTCCCAAGTATATTTAAAAGTGACTCACCTCCAGAGTAGACTTCTTCTATCTGCATCTAGTCAGTTTACTTTTTTCTTTTTTTGCCCCAATTACATGTAAAAAGTTTTTAACTGTTTTAGTTAATTAATTGATTTGATTTTTAACTGCTTTTAATTCATTTTTAAAAAATTGAGTTCCAAATTCATTCCCCACTTGTCTCTTTCTTCTCCCCCACTTGAGAAGGCAAGCAATTTGATATAAATTATATATGTGCAGTCATGCAAAACATATTTTCATATTAGCTGTGTTGCAAAAGAAAACACAGACCAAAAAAAGTCCAAGAAAAAAACATTTTTTAAAAAAAGTATGCTTCAGTCTGCATTCTGATTCCATCAGCTCTTTCTCTGGAGGTGGATAACATTCTTCATCATGAATTCTTCAGAATTATCTTGGATCATTGTATTGCTGAGAATAACTAAGTCATTTGCAGCTGATCATTGTACAATATTGCTGTTACTGCATGTAATGTTCTCCTGCTTCTGCTCACTTCACTTTGCATCAGTTAAAACAAGTCTTCTCAGGTTTTTCTGAAACCGCATCTGGTCAGTTTCAGTTGCTTTTCCTGGTTTCATATTCTTGGGAGTCTTACTACTTCCATATCAGGTAAAGTGGTAGAGTCCAAATGTTGTATTTCAGCTATCATCTATAAGGAAATTAGATCACTATAAAATACTAGCAAAGACTGATTTCATTTGGGGAATGTTTGTTTTTCTCCTCTTTTCACGTATAGATGCTCTAGAATGATCTGGTTTAGCTGGATGTCGTGACTAAATTTCTGAAGTATCATTTTCTCCTTAACTATTTTTGATGCCATTTTGGAGGTGATTATGTTAATCAGCTTGTATAAAGTTGATCAAATAAACAAGAACAGCACAGTGATATCACCAAATGACATCAGCCATCCTGTAGCATTGGAGGTATGAGTCTCTCCTCTAGGTGCCATGGCCAGATTATATTCTATGTGAATACTCCTTCATGCAAGTGCCCTGGGCACATATATTCTCCCAATGTGCTTTGCCCAAATATAGTCACTACACATGTGACTCTTCCCACTGAATGTGAGTATATTTGTGTGTGAGTAAACTAAATATTTAGAGGGGAAATGATTTATTATAATTTTTATTTTTATATTATTTTGTTTAATGTCTTGATTTGAACCAAGCAGTTGGTTCAAATTGTTTAGTGATTGATAAGTAAAAGTAAACAAAGTAAGGGGCAGCTAGTTGGCACAGTGAATGGAGCAGGGCCTACAGTCAGGAGGACCTAGGCTCAAATCTGGCCTCAGATACTTGATACTTACTAGCTGTGTGACTCTGGGCAAGTTACTTAATCCCAATTGCCTAGCCAATAAATAAATAAATAAACAAACAAACAGATAAATAAATAAATAGATGAAGTAGTGGGGGATTCATGAGCTTTTGTTTGCATAGTATTTTGGCCCACAAAGTTCTTACAACCTAGAATATCTTTCTGGGAATCAGTGAATGAGGGGAGTCTATACTATTATTTAAGTTTCTTTCAGAAAATGTGAGGCCAATGTCTTTTTTTTTAATTTCCCATTTTTTGAGCCCAACGCTTATTTAAACAAATTAGGTTAGAGATTATGTAATCACATACCAAGATTTTTTTCACCTTTATCAAGGAAAAAAAGGTGATCAGCAATGTCAAGGGCCTCAGAAAGGTTGAGGAGAATGAAAACTGACAAAAGACCAAGATATCTACTCTCCTCTCACTCTGCTGCTTCTCCTCCTGCCTATCTGAGCACTCTTTCTCAGGCTCTTTTGCTGGATCCTCATCCAGATCACACCCTCTAACTGTGGGTGACCCTCAGGGTTCTGTCCTGGGCCCTCTTCTCTTCTCCCTCTCTACTACTTCACTTGGTGATTTCATCAGCTCCCATAGATTTAGTTACCATCTCTAGGCTGACGATTCTCAGATTTATCTATCCTGGCCCAGCCTCTCTGCTGATCTCAGAATTTGCATTTTCAACTGCCTTTCAGAAATCTCAAACTGGATGCCCAATAGATGTCTGAAACTCAACATGTGCAAAAGAGAGCTCGTTATCTTTCCCCCAAACCATCACCCTTCCAACCTTCCTTATTACTATAGAGGGAAACACCATTCTCATAACCCCTCACACACTGCAACCTAGGTGTCATTCTCTATGCCTCACTATCACTTATACCCTACACCCCAAGGCCTATCAATTTCACCTTTGCAGCATCTCTAGAATATGTTCCCTTCTCTTCTCTGACACAATCACAACTTCATGCTAGGACTATTAAAATAGCCTGCTGGTGGATCTGCCAGCCTCAAGTCTCTCCCCACTCTAATTCATTCTCCATTCAACCACCAAAATGATTTTCCTAAAACACAGGTCTGATCATCTCTCTCTCTCTCTCTCTCTCTCTCACACACACACACACACACACACACACACACTCAACAAATTCCTGCACCTCCAGAATTAAATAAAAAAAGCCTTGAGGGGACAGCTAGATGGCACAGTGGACAAAGCTCTGGCCTTGGAGTCAGGAGGACCTGAGTTCAAATTCTGCCTCAGACACTTGACACTTACTAGCTGTGTGACCCTGGGCAAGTCACTTAACCCCAAATGCCTCACTAAAAACAAACAAACAACAACAACAAAAGGCCTTTGGCATTCAAAGTCCTGCATAACCTGACTCCCTCCTACCTTTCCAGTCTTCTTATACCTTACTCCCTGCCATGTCCAATTTGATCCGGTGACAGGGGCCTCCTCATCATTCCACAAACAAGACCCTCCAACTTTTATGTCCTGGCATTTTCTCTGGTTGTCCCCCATGCCTGGAATGCTCTCCTTCCTTATCTCTGACTATGGTTTCTCTGGCTTCTTTTTAAAATCCCATCTTCTAGAAGTCTTTCCCAACCCCTCTTAATTCTATTACCTTCCTTCTACTAATTTTTTCCTATTCATCGTGTAAATAGCTAGTTGTGTATAATTGTTTGCATATTGTCTCCCCCATTAGATTGAGCTGCTTGAGGGTAGGGACTGTCTTTTGCCTCTTTCTATAGCCTCACCCCAACCGTGCTTAGCACTTAATTGTTATTTATTGAGTAACTATCCTTTACCCCCACCTAATTTGGCATTTACTGTGACCTTTGCTCTAATCCTTCAAGGATCTGAATGCATAAAGAATGTTACATCTATAACCTATTGTTTATTATCTATTACTATCTATACGTTTCTGTTCTTACACATTATTCCCCTCCCTACACTCTTTGATCTAGCCATTCTGGCTTACCAACTGTTCCACACATAACTTTACATTTCCTGTTTCTATACCTCTTGTACTCCCTGCTCAGAATGCATTCTTCCTCACATCTGCCTCCCAGAATTCCTAGCTTCCTTTAAGATTCATATTCAATGCCACCTTCTACATGAAGGCTTCCCTAATCCCTCACAGTCCCCTCCACCTCCATCCCATGGCCACCATGTGTTCAGTTTGTATACATTATATATAAACTTAGATATGGACATATCATTTCCCCCATTCAAATGTAAGTTACTTTAGAAAAGGAATGCATTCACTTTTGTCTTTGTAGCAGCATCTCTTAGCAAAGTACCTGACAAAGAGTAAGCAATTAGTTAAATGTTTGCCACATTATTGAATGACTGACTGCTTACTACAACCAGAACTTTTCATCTCTCTGCTTGACAAAGTATTTATACTTGTGATTGATCTACTAGCCTAAATATTTCATTTCTTAATCCTGAACCACGTTTTCATGTGTGTGCTATGTTATATAAGGCTAATATAGATAATATTTATGTAGTACTTTAAAGTTTGTAAGCTTTACAAGTATTATCTCATTTTATTGTAATAGCAACCCTGGGAGGTAGATGCATCATTATCCCCATTTTACATATGAGGAAACTGAAGCAGACAGAGGTTAAGTGACTTGCCCAGGATTGCACAGTTAGTAATTGTTTGAGGCTGGATTTGAAAACTCAAATTTTCCTAATTCCAGACCCAGTCACTGTACCACTTAGCTACGTATATATGAAGTTTGTGCATGTGTGCGCCCCCTCCCCAATACCTAACTTCTACTTGAAGTCATAAACTATCATCTATTTGCTTATTTTGTTTGGAGGAGATTTTTAAGGTTTTTTGTAGAGTTTTTCTACTTTTTTATTGTCTCCAGAGGACACAATGGTGGCAACGGTTTTCGATGTGTTTACGATCAATGTGATCATTGCAAGGTGAGATGACCAAGTGTTCCATGAAATGTATTTTTGTTGCCTCTGGCCACAAAAATGAAACTAATTCTTGTCACTCCTTTGTCACTTCTCCAAGGAGAGTCTACAATTGATCTTTCTCTTTAACTGCTACTTAGCAGCCAGTTCAAATCAAAGCAATATACCCTCAGTGGTGTTGTTGTTTTTTTTAAATAGTCTTTTTGGTTGGAGTTAATCCTCAAAACACAGAATCTCAAAATTGGGAGGGACCTCAGAGATCCATTGACCCAGGCAAGAACAATACTCATCTCCTCCAATGGTTACTTAGCCTCTGTTCAAAGACCGTTAAAGGAGGGACCTCCGGGGGTATTATCTCCTAAGGCAGCCCTTCCAACTTTCCAACTTTTGGAAAGCCTTCATTGTTAGGAAAGTTTTCTTCCTATGTAGCTGACATGGCCCTCTGTGTGACTTTTACCAACTACTCATCATTACTCGTCACTACTCTGGCACCAAGCAAAATGAGCATAATTTCTCCTCCATGTGCATGACAGTCTTTCTTGAAGATGGTTATTATGTTCTTACGTGTCTTCTCTTCTCCAGGTTGAAAATGAGAAGTTCCTTCAACAGAGATCAGACAAGATTTTTTTATTGTGTTTTCCTATTATAGTTTGGGTTGTTTTTTGTTTTGTTTTTGGTCTGGACCTTTTGTTTCATTGGTGTGGAGAATTCTAATAAGGAATCTCCACCTACCAAAACAGACTATCTATGGTTCTGAAATTGATAGTATCAGAGAATTGTCAAGGTGAGGCAACATGCCCATCCCAACTGTTGTAGTTGTTTGCTCTTTGTTCTGGAAGAGGACTGTGACATCAGGCAGGTGATGCTGTGACTTACAAGTGAATTAAATTTAAGTGAGGGAGAGCTATGCAAAATCACCAGCCTCATTTTCTCCTCGAGCCATCTGGGTCCAGTGGCAAGATACAGATCAGGATGACTAGAGATGGCTCTGCCCAACTAGTACTCATCAGAGACCAGATTTGACTTCAGGTCCTCCTTCCTCCTGACTGTAAGGCCACCTTTCTATCCACTATACCATGTTGCCCTCATTCCTTCAACAGAAATCAGGCAAAATGATTAGCTCATGGTTAATTAATATTCTCCTCTGTCCACACATGACTCATGAAAGACTGTTAAGATACCATATGTAAGTGATGAATAAACCAATCTCTGAAGTCCCCAAACTATAATAGATTTCCAAGCCCTGTAGGGTATGGTAGTGTTTTTAAAATATGAAAAAAATATTTTTAAGGCTTACATCTGAGCCATAAACCACACTTGGAATCAAGTAATGGAAAAGTTTGTCATTCTTCATATTGGACAGTGATGCTACTGATCCATGGTAGACAGGATATGCAGTTTGGCTTGATGGTCCAAAGGGTTGCCATAAACCCATTAGTTGATGGGGAATCTGGTCCCTGACTATGACCTAGGTGCATAAATGGGCAAGGGTGACCAAGGTTACATAAGTTAAATGTTACAGTGTGATTATAAATATTTATTTTGTATAGTCATAGCCATGGTGCAGAACTATGCAGTGTAAAGGTTTCCAACACACTCCAGAAGTTGTTGACATTTTCACAGAGCAAAGTGAGGTATGGAATAGCTAAGTGATTTGTGCAAGGTCATGAAGAAAGTCAGGGAGGAACTACAAATAAGAAAGTGAAATTGAATCAGGGGAGGGGATGGGGGGGTATTCAACAACAGAAAGAAAAAGAGGGCTTTTCAAGTTCTGATTTCTGAGTCTTCAATGGGAGAAATGATTGATTTTTAGCATTCCACTTGAAAGAGCCACCATTTGAAGATGACTTAAGGGAACAATGAGGCTGGGAAGTAGGTGACATTGCTTTCCGCCTTCCATGATTACGCTTGTCCATGAGCTGTAATCAGAGCAAGCATGGATTCCAGCAAACACCGTTTCTCTATGTTGTTCCTAAGGATTTCTGAACAGGGTCTGTTCCCTTGTCAGAGCTTTTTCATCCTGGCTATTGTCAAAACTTTAGAAAAATACTTTCATTTTCAAGAACTCTTTAACTTTTGTAGAAGAGAGAGAACGCACCCTCTCTTTTCAAGTTGGGGTCAGTGGGATTTATTTCTTAGACACAGTAATAACGGGTCCCATTAATGAATCCTGGGTAAGCATCACAGAAACAGGATAGAGTTTTTTTCTTCAAAACATCTGTTCTTTTGTATCGCTCACCTAATAAAAATCATTGCTATTTCACCCTAGTGGGGGTTAAATACCAAGGTTGGAAGGAATCGTACGGAATATACAGTTCAAGGTCTTCATATGAAGGAGGAGGAGACTGATGTCCATAAGTGAGGTGTCATAGCTCCATAGGTCAAGAGCCAGAAAGGATATCAGAGGCTTACTTACTTTACAGATGAAGCCACTGAGGCCCAGGTCGTTAAATGATTTGCCCAAGGTCTCCCCAGTAGTGTCACAGGCAGGATTTGAATGCAGGTTCTCTGACTCCAGAGTCAGTGTTCTTTCCATTGTGCAATTCAACTTGCCCAAGTATACACTGCTAAGCTGTGGCAGAACAAGGACTACACCTCAGGCCTCCTAATTTCAGGTCAATTGCTCTTCCATATACAAGCTTCTTCAAACTTAGTATGATTACAATTTTTTCTCTACACTTTTCATTAAGAAAGATACATCTGGCTCTCTTGTTTTCCAAGTCCAATGGACTTTTCTCAGTCCTCACCCTTCTTGACTTCTCTACACCCTCTGACCTGGTCAATCGCCCTCTTCTCACTAGGTTTTGTTGACACCACTCTCTCCTGGTTCTCCTACCTGTCTGCTCCTTCTCAGTCTCCTTTGCAGATCTTCAGTCAGGTCACACTTGCCAAGCTTGGGGGTGTCTCAGGGCTCTGTCCTGGGCCCTTTTCTCATCTCCCACAATACTATTTGGCTTGGTAATCTCACCAACTCCTAGGGATTCAATTACCATGTGTTTGCTAATGATTCTCAAATATACTCATCCCTAACTTCTCTGCTGACCTCCATTTCACATCTCACTGGACATCTTGAACTGGACATATTAAACTCAACATGTCCAAAACCAAACTCATTATCTTTCCACCAAAAAGCCTCTCCCTGCTCTCTAATTTCCCTATTATTTGAAGCACACCACCATCCTCCCAGTCCCCCAGGTTCATAACCTAGGCGCTATATTCGTCTTCTCATTCTCTCTCATCACTCAGATCCAGTCCGTTGCCAAGGCCAGTTGATTTACCTTTGTAACATCTCTCACATATGCCCCCTTCTTTCCTATGACATTACCACCACCCTCGTACAGGCCCTTATCACCTCATGACTGGACCGGACAGTAGCCTGCTGATAGATCAGCCTGCTCCAAGCCTCTTCCTACTCCAGGCCATCCTCTACTCAGCTGTCAAAGTGATCTTAAAGCATTTAAGCCTAATCATGCCACTCCCACATACACACACACTCAATGGCTCCCTATCACACCCAGAATCAAATATAAAATCCTCTGGTGTTCAAATCCCTTCATAACTTGGCCCCCTCCTGCCTTTCCAGTCTTCTTACACATTGCCTCCAGGTTCTCTGTGATTTAGTAACCCAGGCATCCTTTCTGTTCTTCACACAAAACGCTCCATCTCCCAGCTCCTAGCATTTTCTCTGGCTGTCTCCTATGACTGGAATACTCTCCCTCTTCATCTCTGCCTTCTGGCTCCCCTGACTTCAAGTTTCAGCTAAAATCTCACATTCTACAGGAAGCCTATCCCAATCCCCTCAATTCTAGTGCCTACACTCTGTTGATTATTTCCAATTTATCCTTTATATAGCTTGTTTTGTACACAGTTATTCACATACTTTCCCCTCCATTTGACTGTGAGCTCCTTAAGAACAGGGACTGGTTTTTTGTTTTTGTTTTGGTTTTTTTTTTGCTTTTTTTTTTGGTGTTGTATTCCTAGTACAGTGCCTGGAGCATGGTGGATGTACAGTGTTTATTGACTAACTGAATTAAGGAACTATGTCATTGTCTCATCATGGCATAGAGGTCAACTTGGATTTTTCAAGGCTATGCCAGTGGAGGACGAGCTCTGGCAGATATTAACAAACTGTAGATACTTTGAGTGTGGGCTAAGCAACAAAATGTATGGTGATCAGTTATCACCAAACATGTACTAAGGACCTACTATGTGCCAGGCACAGTCCTAAACATTGGAGTTTTTTTGGACTGTAACTATAATTTCCTTGGTAAAGGGAGTTGCTTAATGATGCCACCCCCCTCTACCAATGTAGATGGGTGATCACTCTATAATTTATAGTCTTAGAGAGTTATTTGGGATACAGGTTAAGTAACTTGTCCATATTCAAACAGTCAATATGTGTCAATCAGTCAACAAACATTTATTAGGTGTTTTACTATGTGCCAGACATGATGCTAAGCACTGCCTCAGAGGCAAGGCTTGAACCCAGGTTTTCCTAACTCAAAAATCACATTTCTATCCAATACTTAAGTGGTCCCTAATGTTTTTTGTCCCACGAATCCTTTGAAACAATAACAATAAAGACATGTTGTGAACCCCTAGGAAAATTTAATATACAACTCATAATCTTTTTTATTTATTCATTAAGTACTTATGGTAACTACAATGATTTTTTAAAAGTTCCAAGTTAAAATTTACAAACATATAATGCTTCAAATATGCATAGGTTTGTTGTCACAGACAAAACATATATTTGTAACATAATTGGGCAATTATTTACTACTTAAGGGACCATCAAAGAATTTTTAGCATGGGGCCCATTGAACCATTAAATGGGAACTTCTGGACTACATCACAATGCCTCATTTGGAATACAAAGAAAAAAAATAGAATGGTCCCTGCTTTGTACATGAGAACCATTTTGACTAGACTCTATTACCAGAAGGCTGTTCATTGATAATCCTCCTTACCCTTTCCCCTTTGGTCACAGCAACTCAGGAGATAGTATACTAAGGAATAGAGGGGTTGTGATCTGTGTTGATGAAAGGAGTATCCCATCTTTGAAATAATGGATCTTTTGAAGTTCCAATGAAATAGAAGAAGAATATCAGCGACATAAAATACAAATATTGAATCATTGTTTAAACATCATATTCATTTCCTTAGAGATAAGCACTCACAGAGATGGAGTCAAGCTGGTGGAGTAAAGTGGATATTTTTGCTGAGCTATCCCAACTCACACCTCTAAATATCTTTAAAAAGTGCATCAAACTGAATTCTGAGTAAGTTACTTACAAGTTACTTACCTGGGTAAGGACCAGACCATTCCCCAGATCACACCATCTTGAAAGATTATGAACCCCCAGATTTAGCTGTCAAAGCAGTAAGACAAAAAATCTGAAGCTTAGGCAAGTCATCATGCTAGAAGTGAGCAGAGCCCAACTCTAATGAAATCCAAACTCAAGAAATGGGCTGGGAAAATGAACAAACAAAAACAAAAAATAATATGACTGTAAAAAGTTTCTATGTTGACAGAGAAGCTCAAGACACAAACTCAAAAGAAGACAATGATTTGAAAACATTTATAAGTAAAGCCTTAAAGAAAAAAAAGTAGATTAGACACAAACCAAACAAGAATTCCTAGAAGAGCTAAAGAAAGATAATTTTTGAAGGAACAAAAAAAAATTAAAAATCAAATAATAGTGGTAGAGGAAAAATTGGGGAAAGAAATGAAAGCAATGCAAGAAAACTATGAAAACAGCTCGGCAAATGAGGCACAAAAATACTGAAGAAAATAACTTCTTAAAAAATCAGAGTTGGTCAAATGGTAAAAGAGGCAAAAACAAACAAAAAACAACCTCACTGAAGGAAATAACTCCTTAAAAATTATACTTGGTCAAATGGAAGCTAATGGCTCCATGCTACATCAAGAAACAATAAAGTAAAATCAAAAGACTGAAAAAATAAGAAAATATTTATTATCTCATAGGAAAAACAATTAACCTAGAAAACAGATAATTTAAGAATTGCTACATCATCTGAAAACCATAATAAAAAAGACATCATATTTTAAGAAATTATGAAGGAAGACTGCCCAGATATTTTAGAACCAGAAGGCAATGTAGAAACTGAAAGAACCTCCTAAAAGAAATCCCAAATTGAAAATTCCCAGGAATATGATAGCCAAACTCCAGAGCTTCCAGGTTAAGGAAAAAATATTCTCAGAAAGAAACAGTATTCATCAGAAAAAAAAATCAAATACCATCAGCCAGAGTCAGAATCACATAAGGTTTAGCAGCTAAAACTAAAAGGAGAGAACTTGAAAAATGATATTCCCGAAGGCAAAGAGGTTGTATTAAAATCAAGAATAACTTATACAGCAAAACTGCGTATAATTCTACAGGGGAGGGAGAACAAATGTTTAATGAAATAGAGGACTTTCAAGAATTCCTGATGAAAAGACCAGAGCTGGATAGCAAATCTGACATTCAAACACAAGACTGAAGAGAAACATATGAAGCTAAACATAAATGAGAAATCATAAAGGACTCAATAAGATTAAACTGTTTACATTCTTATATGTGAAGATGATATATGTAACCCCTCAGAACTTTATCATCATTAGGGCAGTTAGAAGGAGTCTACTTACAAGGCATGGGTGTGAATCTATTGTGTTAGGATGATCTCAAAAAAAAAAAGAATGGAAAGGTGAGAAAGAGGAATGTACTGGGAGAAGGGGTAAGGGAGAGGAACAATGGAGGAAAATATCTCACTTAAAAGAGATACACAAAGAAGAATTTTGTTTTGTTTTGTTTTGTTTACAATGGACAGGGAAATGGACAGGGGCAACACTTGAACCTTATTCTCATTTGAACTGATTCAAGGAGGGAAATACACAGACACACACACACACCAAAGAGTTGAGTATAGAAATTCATCTTACCCAACAGGAAGGTAGGAGAGTAAGGGGCTAAGAGAAAGGGAGAGGGTGGTAATAAAAGAGAGAGTATATTAAGGGAGATAGTACTTAAAAGCAAAACAGGACAAGGAGATGGTAAAAGAAAAAGAGAGAAGGATAAATAGGTGAGAATAGGATGGAGGAAAATACACTTAGTAATAATAATTATATATGTGAATGAGATGAACTCACCATAAAATGGAAGAAGATAGTAGAATAGGTAAGAAAACATAATACAACAATATGTTGTTTGCAAAAGATACACTTGAAACAGAAGACACACACAGTTAAAATAAAGGGCTGAAGCAGAGTCTATTATGCTTCAGCTGAAGCAAAAGGCAGGGATAACAATGGTGATCTCAGATGAAACAAATGCAAACATTGACCTAATTAAGAGATAATTAGGGAAAGTATGTTTTGCTAAAAAGGTACCATAAACAATGAATGAATACAAATATCTAACATATACACACTAAATTGCATAGCACTCAAATGCTTGGAGGAAAAGTTAAATGAGCTAGAGGAGAAAATAGTAAAACTATGCTAGTGGAAAACCTGAATTTACCTCTCTCAGATATAGATAAATCTAACCATAAAATTAACAAGAAAGAAGTCAAAGAGATGAATAGAATTTTAGAAAAGTTAGATATGATAGTCTTCTAGAGCAATGCTTCTTGAAACTGCAGGTTGTGACCCCATACGGGATCTCAAAAGATTTGGCAAAGTAAAAGGTTTCTGAACATGTAATGACCAAAAATTAATTAAATATCAAATGCATAATGAACCTGAGGTGTTTCTGACAGCACTTGCCTGTGCTGCATCATGCAACTTCATTGCAGTCTTGGTTCTGAACACAAAGCATGAACATTTTGCACTGTGCATGTCCTCAGGCCAACACAACACTGAGGAATGCTGCTGAAATGCAAAAAGTGGTAGAAAGTGGAAAGAGTTTAAGAAGCCCTGCTCTAGAGAATATTGAATGGGAATAGAAAGGAGTATACCTTTTTTATTTCCAGCTACCCCTTACACCTTCACAAAAATGACACCTCCATTTCTCTATCCCATTGCAAATTTTAGGGCAGATTTTGACCATATAAAAGCTACAACGTGACAGAATGATGTTATGTACCATAATAGTCTATTTCTGTTTTTTAATGAAATGAAGGCACCACTACCTATGGCATTTGACTTTTTGAACATTTTTTTTTCATTTAAAAGCAGTTAATCAAGTTAATATTTTTGCTTCAAAATTTAGACTGGTCCTTTAAACTGGATGTGTAATCATAAAGCTTTGTCTCATTTAAAAAGACTGTTAAATAAAATCAGAAGTGGTAACCTGATATCCTAAAGAGAGAGCTAGTGTCAGAGTCAGAAAGATGGGGTTTCAAGTCCTGCCTCTGACATACTGATTGTGTGACCCTGAATAAGTCATTTAATCTTACAATGCTCCCAGAAGTAGTCAATTGTCAATAAAAAATTCTTACATGCCTACTATGTGCAAGGCACTGTGCTAAGTGCTGGGGATAAAATACAAAAAAGAAAATCAGTCCCTCATTTCAAGGAGCTTACAATCTAATGAGGAAATAAAACATCCAAAAAAACCTGAAAGGGTTGGGGGGGGTGGAATTAAGCCATGTGGAGGGCATGGTAATGTCAAAGAAGCCCAAAATGAGTGCAACAGGGTAGGATATGAGTTATCAGAAGATTTCTGTCCTGTCTTCTCTTCTTAAATGGAAGTTATGGCTCTATCCTCCAATCAGAAGAGCAGGGAGTAAGGATTAAACTATAAGTGGAGAGATTGATTGGATCTTGTAAGATGATGAAATTTCCCAGTGATGAGTTTACTAGGATCATGATGGAGAAGTCTAAGAAATTGAAAATTAGTACAACCAGGTGGGGAATGAGGAGATAGCAGAAACACTCCAAGATTATCAGTAGAGCAATTGCTGAGCATCCCCTTGAGAGAGAGAGTTTGCTCACTAACATGGCCCTACACCAATGCAATCATAGGTATAGCTCAGAGGCAGGAAGAAAAAAATTAAAATCAGGCAAATGAGATGAATTTCAAATTTGCATAAGATGAGGCGGTAGGATTCAGGGGATCATGAATTGACTGGCCAGCTGTTTCCCATTCACAACATTCCTTCTACTTTTGTACCTGCATGTCTAGAAAAATGTATTCCTTATCTCCCACTCGTAGACTCCCTTAGCTTCATTCAAAATGTTTGTTCTACAAGTGCTGCCTCCTACAGGAAGTCTTTCCTGATCATTAGTTTTCAGCCCTCTCTCCTAGAAGTTCATTTGAATAGCTATGTAAATAATTATATATATATATATATATATATACACACACACACATATATATACATATATATGTGTGTATGTATGTATATAAATATGATATTTGCCTCTAAGACAAGACATCTTAACCTAATGTTTATGAACTTTTTTTAATATCTGTTTTGATAACTGTATTTTAATATTGGTTCCTTTTTATCCTATGTATTTTATTTTACATTTTTATTTATTTTATTCAGAACTTAAGAATAAAACAAGCATTACCATAATGTAGCAGAATAGAAAAAATGATTGGACATGAAACTGCAAATCTATTATGTGCACTTTGCTATTATTTTAAAACATATATATTACATATATTAAAGTTATCATGTAACTTTCTTTTTCTGCCTTTTTTCTTCCCTCCCCTCCCCACCCTAGAGATGGCTACCATTAGACACAAATATATATCTGTGAGTGAGTGCGTGTGTGTGTGTGTGTGTGTGTGTGTGTATGTAAAATCATTCTATACATATGTCTGTCCATTCTTTCTCTGGATGCAGATAGCATCTTCTTTCACAGATCATTTGTAGTAGTTAAATTGGGTATTTATAATCACCAAAATGACTTAGTTGTTCAAAGATATTCTTAAAATAATATTGTTGTTACCGTATAAAATGTTCTCTTCATTCTGCTCATTTCACTCTTTACTATTTCATGCAACTCTATCTATGTTTTCTAAGATCATTTCCTAAGATCATTTTCCTAAGATCCTAAGATTCCTAAGATCATTGAGCTCATCATTTCTTACTGCACAGTAGTATTCCATCACAATCATATACCACAACTTCTTCAGCCATTCCCCAATTGATGAGCATCTCCACAATTTCCATTTTTTTGCAACCACAAAGAGAGCTCCTATAAATATTTTAGAACATATAAGTTCTTTTCCTTTTTTCCCTAATCATATTTGGAAACGGAGCTAGTAGTGGTATTTCTGGGCCAACACATATAAAGAGAAATATTACAAGAAAATTTGAAGAACATGGAACATCTTTATGCATTTAAAAATAATATGCTGAGAAGGAGGCCACAGGCTTCACCAGGCACCACCCAAGGGTCCATGACAAAGAAAAGTTTAAAAAAAAACCCTGATTTATTGGAATATAACCCCAGTGAAAGCAGGACTACTTCATGTGTGTATGCTCAGTAAGCATTGCTAGCCAGGAGGAGCCATACCCTTTCCCCTCCCACCAAGCAGTTCCTATACCTACTGACTCTACCCCACCAAAGAATTTTCTCTATACATGTATGGGGAATGCCAGCCTTGTTCCAAACAGCAAGAGACTGTTCTGACATTATTTTAGCCTACAGAAGAGATTCTTAAGCCTCTCTGTGTCATAGATCCCTTTGGCAGTCTTTTGAAGCCTATGGACTCCTCAGCACAATGTTTATAAATATGTAGAATTACCAAGGAAATGAATTATAATGAAATATAGTTATCAAAAAAAATTTTTAAATGAGTGCATAGACTTCATGTCAAGAACCCTGGACTACTTAAAATTGCCAATCTAGTTCAGTTCTGCATTGGGGGAATTTTATTTAAAAAATGATTAATAGTAAAAACTGTAATATTCACTATCTAAATTTAGCTCAGCCCTGAGCCTGGGGAAAGCCTGGCACTTTTGGACCTGGGCTTTAACCCTGAACGCAGGGGTGTGTTGATAAATCTTTAATAACTGGTTGGGAGGGCAATTTGTGCTGGACCCATTTTTAAGTTTAATCTGCATCATTACCATTTTCCTCCATCACTTTCTTAAGTCTAGAAAATTGACAAAACAATAAATCAAGCCCTGATTTGTACTGTTTAATGATTCCAATAAATACTTACACTGAAAATTTAACAATCAGCCTTAGATAGCATTCCAGCAACCTCTGCCTGGACATTTCTGCATTTGTGCATACCCCTACCCCAACACTGTTCTTCCTTATTACAGCACCCTATACACAGATAAGGCAACACACAGGTCAACAATAGTTATATCTACTGTATTTATGTAGCTAACAAAAGACATCTGAACATTTATATAAAGAATTTAGGATAACTTTTAGACTCACCTTCTGTCCCTATCTCAGGCAGAGAGGAGTAAGGAAGGAAGGGAAGGTTGTACTTCCCAGTCTGGTACCCGTTCTCCCAAAAAGAAGGTCACCAACTACCACCCCATTCTGGCTACTGAAAGCGGAGGTCCCTAGGAGGCACATGGGACTCTGTGAACAGCCCTCCTCGTCTACTGCATCCAACCTTGGACAGCAGCCCTATATGTCTCCATGCTCAGTTCCCCCAGGTCTAGTCTCTTCCTCCCGTTGCCGATGCATGTCCTTGACCCACTAGAGTGCTAGCTATTGTTGGTGCCACAGCCAACTGCTGCTGTTTTGGTGTTTAATTTAAGTACTTCCAGAGAAGTAGAAATCTTTTTCATTGCTCACACTCTCCAGAGTCTCAATCCCTTTGTGAACGGGAAGAAAAACGTAGTTTGTTCAGGACTACATTTCCCAGAAATGCATGGTCAAGCTCCAACTATCTCTTTCTGCCCAAGAGATCTGCCTCAAAATCTGGTTACACACACACACACACACACACACACACACACACACACACATACACATGCATATACAGAAACATATATATATACATATATATATATACACACACACATATATATATACACACACACACACACATACACACATATATATATATATATATATATATACTATGATTTCATTTGTTCTGAGAGCTCCCAATATGAAAACTTTTTACCAATGGAGATCAGTATTGTTTGTAATTTGGCATCTTAGTAGTCTAAGGTCAATGAGGGGTTAATATGTTCACCCATGGTCATACAGCTAGTATGTGTCAAAGGCCAGATGTGAATCAAAGTCTCCCAAACTCTAAGATTGGTCCTCTGTCCAATCCTCTATACTGCTTTCCTTTAATAATGAATGTTTCATTTTTCTGTCTTCTTTTCAACATCTGCCCCAGGTTCCTGAAATATACTTTTTACATTCTCCCTTGTCTCCTCATCTGCTTTTCCCTCTTCTCTCCCAAGAAAGAGATGACTGAGTTTTCCACTATTCTCCATTCAGCCATAGGAAAGCAGTTTCTCCTCTTTAAACTCCTTCAGCCTCTTGACATTGCTAATCATTCCATCTTATCTTTGAGTATACCCCTATCACCTCTAATCTCAACCTCTCCAGCAGCTCTTCCATTCATCCCTTAAATTGATCTTCTTCCTTGCCTTCCCCTCCCTCTCTGCTGCTTCGCCTATGGTGCAATCTTTATCTCTCTCCTCCCCCTTAATGGACACTCCATCTCAAAGTTTGGGCTGTCTTTTTCATCACCTAACTCTCATCGTCTGCCAGTCCCATTTTTTCCCAACTCCCCACCATCTGTACCTGTACAAGTTGCCAGAAACTTAGCCTAAAAAAAACCTGAAGAATAAAGCTGGCATCTAAATAAAAAACGAGGTGCTCATTTATGCTCTGTTATTATGTAAATGTGGTCATTTTTCGATTGCTGTCTCCTAGACATAAACCTATCCTCTTGTTTGTCTAAACATGTATAAGAAAGTAGGCACCCGAACCTGTAATTTTCTGGTTTCAAACTCACTAAAATGTCTGTGCCCTTTTTCAACCACTCACCCGTGTTTCCCTTTCTGTGCCTTTGCCCTGTGGCTGCCCCATGTGCCTGGAATAATTTCCCTTTTCACCTCTTAAGAGACCTTTCCTGCTCCCTCTCCCAAATGCTAATATCATCACTTCTGAGGTTACCTTATACCTACTTCATATGTATCTTATATAAACCTATATATCCATATGCTATTTTTCTGGTTATACTCTAAGCTGCTTGAAAAGAGGGGCCATTTTCAGTTGTCTCTGTATCCCCAGCATCTGGCACAATGCCTGGCACACAGTAGGCACAATGCTTGTTAGTTGATTATTTTCTCTCCTTGTAACCGATCTCTCAGACTTTGCAAAGGACAGCTATGAATCCTAATGTCAAATAACACCAGAGGCTGATATTTCAGCTCCTCAATGTGTATTTTTGGTTTTGTTTTTTGTTTTTTTTTTTGTGGTGGGGAAAGGTTTATATCTTCATATTTAAAATTTTTTCCTATCATAAAAATACTTATGTAACATGTATTTGAGATTGTCTAAATATATAGATGCAGCTCACTGGTGACATAGAAAGATATCTGGAATCTGGCTCACCTTTCTGAAGAGCAAGAATTGGGGTAGAGACAAGTAGGGTCCAGGACCACTGAGGCTAAGTGATCTCTCCTCCAGTCTCCAAGAGAGATATTGGGCTAAGATAATATCTTATCTGCCACCCTTCAATATCTCTAGTCTAAGGGCTATGATTCTAAGTGGTTCAGAAGAAAAACTGCTTTCCTGATCAGTCTCAAGGAGAAAGGTGGCCCTTAGATTATCCTTGCCAGCTCAACCCTTTCCCATCAAATGTTGGTTATACAAAAGACCATCAGGAAGAGAAATTATAAGTAAACTCATTTGTCCAAATCAAATAGTAAACAGAAATCACGATAAGGTCTTAGATACTAAAGAGTACACAAAGTAAATGAACTCTTCATCTGGAAGCCAGTTAAGATCTCAGGTCAAACAAGGAGAAGAGAACATTTCACTTAGCAGAGGTCTTAGCTTGCAGGTTCTAGAGGTCAAGGATCATGATGAAGGCCTGCAGTAGCCACTAAAATGTTCCTGTCTAACTTCTTTCTCAACTACCTCCAAGTGCTCTCTCTCTCAAAGTGTAGGAGACAAACTCTCTTATGCAGATATCAGTGTCAAGCTCAGCATTCCCTCAGGCAATTGAGAGAATTGGTTCCTTATATACCACAGAGATGAAAGGGCTGTCTTTCAGGGCACCAACTAGGGAAATATTACATTTCTCCCTTTGGCTAAGACTTTTTGCAGTCCCAGCAAAAGTCAGCTGGTATAAGTTTGAAACACATAACTATAGAGCGTGACTACAGACACTAGTGATTTAAAAAACAAGTGTGATTTTCCTGGCATCTCAGATCACCAATCTACAGTACAAATGAAAACAAAAGAAATGTTTATTGACAAGCAATAGACCATTACCTGACAGAATGAATGCTATAGTGATAACAAAATATAACAAAATACATATGAAATAAACTACATATAAACAACAATTAATAATAACAAAACAATAACAGTAGCTAGCATAATATGTGAAAATGAGAGAGGGAGGGAGGGAGAAAGGGAGAGACAGAAGAGGAGGAGGAGGAAGAGAAGGAGGAGACAGAGACAGAGACAGAGACAGAGAAAGAGAGAGAGACAGAGAGAGAGACAGAGAGAGAGAGAAAACCCTTTTAAGTTTGCAAAGTGCTTAACAGTTGTCTCAATTTATCCTTACAGCAATAACTTTGGTGGGGGTAAATGCTATTGTTAGTCTCATTTTATAGATGAGAAAACTGAGGCAGACAGAGTCTAAGTGACTTTTCCAGGGTCACACAGCTAGTTAGTTTCAGAGACAGAATTCAGACTCAGGCCTTCTTGATTCTAGGTCCAGCATGCTCTCCCCTGAACTACCCAGCTACCTCTGATGATGTTAGATACAGGGCATAGTATGTGGGTACGCGCGCATGTGCACGCACACACACACACACAAGAGTATATACATATGCATAATATACAGTAATTACTTATAAACAACAAAGCAAATCATAACTAAGTGAAACTAGCTATTTATAATATTGACCCTCTATATTTTTTTTAAAAATATAAGCCTACATATTTTTCAAAACATAGTTTAACTGCAAACATCAGCATATGTGCAAAACAATTAGTGGAGATATTGCCATAGCATGAAATAACATAAAACATAGCTAAATGAAAGTAAAATGAATGGGTATTTTCAGGTTCACTTGTAACATCACGAGTAAATTTAATGAATGGCCCAGGTCTTGTTCACTTCTCTCTGGCTGATCTCTCCCTCTACCTTGGCTAGAAGATGGCCTTGGCTGACCATTAGGATCATTACAGACTTTTCTAGCTATAGTTGGGCTGATAGCAGGGCCACATTGGCTATCGAGCTGTGTGGGACGTTCTTGTACCCTAAAGTCTACATAGCAGCAGGCAGGGTGAGGAAAGAGCCATCTCTGTGTGATCCTACACAATCCATTTTACTCCTTTGAAACTTAGTATCCTCATCTGTAGAATGGGGCTATTATTAATTGTGCTATCTACCTTACAAGGTTGTTATGGGGAATATACTTTGTAAACTTTACAATGCTATGTACATACATGTATGTGTGAGCTCACTCCCTTACCTCTCTCCCTCCCTTCCTATCTTCCCTACTTCCAATATCTCTTGTGGACAGATAGATAGCTATGGATTGTACAATAATACAGTCAAGTAGACTCCAAACTGATTGAACAAGCAGATCTAAGTAATGTCAATTATTGAATTAATGTGAACCTGAAGGAACTGGGTGATGCCCTGTTTTATGTTCAGTATGATACTTGTATCAGTGACTTGTGAGAAGGATGCCATATAGGTCTTCATCATTTTGTGGGTGACACACAACTGGGCAGGAGAGCTAATGTGTTTGATGACAAAATTGGGATCTTGACAAGCTGGGGATATAGGCTGAACGTGAAAAGATGAAATTTAATAGTGAAAAATATGAAGTCCAGCCCTTGTGTTAAAAACCATCGATGGAACAAGTCAAAGAATGGTGGAGATATGGTTAGAAAGTCATTAATATGAAAGAAAACCCAGAGGTTTAAATGGACCAGAATCTTTGCATAATTCAATACCATATATTTTTGTTGAGTTGTTTTGGTCACATCTGACTCTTTGTTACTCCACTGGGGGTTTTCTTGGCAAAGATACCACTCCAGTATCCATATACAGTTATCCATTCCACAATGCATGGGTTAGGGGTACAGCACCTCTGTGATCTGGAAAAACCACATAAAATTTTTAGCCTTCCTTCATACCAGAGAAGATCTGATTTTTTTCTTTTTCTTTTCTCGGGTGTTCACAATACCTTATTGTAAAATTTGGGTTGATATTGTACAATACTAGACATATATTTTATTTATATTATATATATTTTATATTATATATTATTATATATATTTATTTATTTATGCATTTCTGAGTTTCTAAACTTTTTCTGTGTCATCTGCTGGCTTTCACTCATCATCCATGGCTTCTGCAAAACTTCCCCCAAAATACCTATTTAATTTCTTATGCTGGCCCATGATATATCAAAGCTATGATGGGAAAAGTTGCAATGTGGAAGAGATAACTGTGTAAGGCAACCCAAAAGGCCAATGATATTGTTAAGCTGCAGTAATTAAGTGTAAGCTCCTTGAGGGCAGGAACCATTATTTTGCCCGTTGTATTCTCAGGGTTGAGCACAGTGCCTGCAACATACTAGGAGCTTAAGAAATGCCTGACTGACTGGGGTATGATACTTTAATCAATCAGTTAAATGAGTGAGGGGATAGTTCCTTTAGTATGACCTGGTCAGATCACACCTTGTTACTTAGATGCAAAAGAAAATGTTCATAAGGTATCTAGAGAAACAACTTGAATAGAAAGTTAACATTTTCTGGTGTTGTATCTGGCCCATTGCTGATACCATGTGGAAGACCCAGGGCAAATACAGTACAGTCTCTCAAGATATAACAAATTTCACATGTGAAATATTCCTAATGTATATAAAGGGTTTCTCAAACCTTAAAGTGCTAAATAAATACTAGCTACAATTGTCGTCTGATGAGACTTGAACAGAACATGTATAGAATTCATTCCCTATAAATTTTGACTCTTAGAAATTTGTGGGCTAAAAAAATGGATCAATATACCATCTGGGATTTGTACTGCAACACCTTCTTAGTGCCTTTCCTCTGAGATTATCCAATTTATCCTGTCTCTATCTTGTTTTTTATGTTGTCTCCCTTATTAGACTGTAAGAACAGGGACTCTTTTTTGGCCTTTCTTTGTATTCTCAGTGCTTAGCATAGTGCCTGGCACATAGTAGGCACTCCTCAATCATTTCTTGTTCACCTGAATGGACATGATGATGCATTTCATGAGTGCTATGATATGTGACTTTCAGATTTTGCTACTTGCTTATACTCGAAATGCTGCCTCTGTTTACTTCTCCCTCCACCCCACAGTGCCCTCACATACATAGTACCTCACTCAATAATCAAAACAGTTCTTGAGGACTTCCGCTTCCGGGAGCCAAGATGGTGGAGTAAAAAGGTAGTCACTCTTACCTTCCCCTATCAACTTCTGAAAATGCAGAAAATATCACCGCAGAAAAAACCCTGGAACAGCTGAACCAGAAGAAAGATGGGGTGCAGCAGTGCTGTAGCCCAGGTAGCTAGAGGGATTAACGGGAAAGGCCCCTCTTACCCTGGGGGAAGGGAAGCAGTACGAAACAGGAGTTGCCCAACCAGCTAGTGGAAAGACCCACTTTAGCATACGAGGAGGAGATTCTGGTGCCTTGGCATTCTACAGCAAATGGGTCTCCCAGTGCCTCAGCAAAAATAAGGGAAGCAGCACTACAAAGGGCCCCAGGCAGATAAGCATCCAGCAGCATTCATCTGAAAGGAGCTGAAGAAAGCAACCTAGAGGTGCCAAAAAGTTCCAGCCTTGTTGATTCCAGCCCAACACCAGGTAAACTGTCAGAACCCTACAGCCTCCAGCTGCCAACCAGGAGGAGATCCCAAAGCCCAGGTGGTCGAGCAGGCAAACACCAACAGCTGAACCTCCAAGTGCCTCAGTGAGGGTGGGGTAACTGGTGGAAACCAGCTCAGAAAACCACCAGGTGCCTTGGCATGCTACAGCAAAGAAGTCTCCCAGTACCTCAACAGAAATAAGGGAGGCAGCACTGCAAGGGGCCCCAGGCAGATAAACACCTGGCAGCACTTATCTAAAAGGAGCTAAACAAAGCTAAAGGAAAGGAAAAGCAGGCAACCTAGATTTACCTGAAAGTCCCAGCCTTGCTGAGTCCAGCCCAACACCAGATAAGCTGCTGGAACCCTACAGCCTCCAATTGCCATCATAAGAGGCCCCAGCTTCCAAAGCCAGTGACCAAGACCTAGGCTCACAACACAAGAAGCTTGGGTCAGTGCCCTCTGCTCCCCAGCAGGAGAGCGTAATCTCTGTAAAGGCCAGGGAATAAAGAAACACCATGAGTAAAAAGAAATGTACTATAGATTCTTATTATGAGAAGAGTGAAGATCAAGACAGAAATTCTGAAGAGGACAACACTGTCATCAAACCCACATCTGCAACATCAAAAGGGAATATGAACTGGTCTGAAGCCCAAAAAGCCTTCTTAGAAGATCTCAAGAAGCATTTTAAAAGTCAAATGAGAGAGGTAGAGGAGTCCCTTAAAAGTACAATTGACCAATTGGAAAAAAAGTACACTGAAGAAAACAAGTCCCTAAAACACACAATTGGCCAATTGGAAAAAAAGTACAATGAAGAAAATAAATCCCTTAAAAATACCATTGACCAGTTGGAGATGAAAATACAAAATCTAACAGAAAAAAACAATATGTTAAAAATTGGAATTGAACAAATGGAAACTAATGACTCTATGAGAGAGCAAGAATCAGTCAAACAGAAACAAAAAAATGAAAAAATAGATGAAAACATAAAATACCTCATAGGTAAAACAGCTGACCTGGAAAATTAATCCAGGAGAGATAATTTAAAAATTATAGGCCTACCTGAAAGTCATGATGAAAAAAAGAGCCTGGACAATATCCTTCAGGATAAAGGAAAACTGTCCTGAAGTCCTAGAACCTGAAGGTAAAATAACTATAGAAAGAATCCATCACTCTCTGCCTGAAAGTGATCCCAAATTGAAAACACCAAGGAATATAATAGCTAAATTCCAAAATTACCAGATTAAAGAGAAATTACTGCAAGCAGCCACAAAGAAATAATTTAAATATCATGGAACCACAGTCAGGATTACACAGGACCTTGCAGCCTCTACATTAAAAGACCTTAGGGCATGGAACATGATATTCCATAAGACAAAGGAGCTTGGAATGCAGCCAAGGATTAACTCCCCAGTGAAAATGAGCATGATTTTTCAGGGAAGGATATGGCTATTCAATGAAATAGGGGACTTCCAAACCTTCCTGATAAAAAGACCAGAGCTCAACAAAAAATTTGATCTTCAAGTACAAGATTCAAGAGAGACATAAAAAGGTAAATGGGACAGAAAGATACAATATATTGTTAATAAAGGCAAAATGTTTATATCCCTATAAGGGAAGATGACACTTGCAACTCTTGAACACTGTATTGTTATTATACCATGTTAAAGGAGTATACATAAAGGGGGTGGATATAAGTTGACTTTGATGTTATGATAAAAAAAAATTTAATCAAGTGGGTTAAATGGATCCAAGTAAGTGGATTAGTCTGAGCTAAGAAAATGTACTGAGAAAGGAGGAGGTAGACAAGGGTAAATTACATTACAGGAAGGCACAAAAACCTATTAGAGCAGAGGTAAAGAAGGGAGGGGATGAGCATTGTTTGAACCTTACTCTCATTAGAGTTGGCTCAAGAAGGGAATAACATAATCAGTTAGGTATAGAAATCTAACTTGCACTATAGGCAGTAGGAGGCAAAAGGGGAAAGAAAAGGGAGGGGGGATAGAAGGGAGGGAAGAAGCAATAAGGGTAAAGGGGAAGAAAAGGGAAAGGGATGATAGAAGGGAGGTGGGACCATAGGAGGCGCTGGTCAAAAACAAAACACTAGTGAGGGGGGAAAAGGAGAAAGGAGAAAGAAAAGCATAAATGGGGGGGGTAGAAAGGATGGAGAAAAAGACACAGATAGTAATCATAACTGTAAATGTGAATGGGATGAACTCTCCCATAAAATGGAAGTGTATAGCAGATTGGATTAAAAAACATAATCCTACAGTATGGTGTTTACAGGAAACATATTTGAAAAAGAGGGACACATACAGGGTAAAGGTAAAAGGCTGGAGCAAAATATATTAAGCTTCAGCTGAAGTAAAAAAAAAGCAGGGTTAGCAATCCTGATCTCAGACAAACCAAAAACAAAAATAGATCTTATCAAAAGAGATAAGGAAGGAAACTACATCCTGCTAAAAGGCACCATAGAGAATGAAGTAATATCATTACTAAACATATATGCACCAAATGGTATAGCATCCAGATTCTTAGAGGAGAAGTTCAGGGAGTTACAGGAAGAAATAGACAGCAAAACTATACTAGTGGGGGATCTCAACCTCCCCCTCTCTGAACTAGATAAATCTAACCACAAAATAAACAAGAAAGAAACTGAGGAGGTGAATAGAA
Source organism: Vombatus ursinus (assembly GCF_900497805.2). Taxonomy (NCBI): domain Eukaryota; kingdom Metazoa; phylum Chordata; class Mammalia; order Diprotodontia; family Vombatidae; genus Vombatus; species Vombatus ursinus. Next base: position 22,124,206 of record NW_020954577.1, on the reverse strand, counting down.
CATTAGAAAAGTTAGGTATGATAGACCTGTGGAGAAAACTGAATGGGTATAGAAAGGAATATACTTTTTTCTCAGCAGTACATGGCACATACACAGAAATTGACCATGTACTAGGGCATAAAAACCTCACAATCCAATGCAGAAAGGCAGAAATAGTAAATGCATCCTTTTCAGATCACGATGCAATAAAAATCATATGTAATAAAAGGCCATGGAAAGATAGACTAAAAAATAATTGGAAACTAAATAATCTAATCCTAAAAAATTATTGGGTCAAAGAACAAATCATAAAAACAATCAATAATTTCATTCAAGAGAATGACAATAATGAGACAACATACCAAAACTTATGGGATGCAACAAAAGCAGTTCTTACAGGAAGTTCTATATCTCTAAATGCTTACATAAATAAAATAGAAAAAGAGGAAATCAATGAATTGGGCATACAACTAAAAAAACTAGAAAAAGAACAAATTAAAAATACTCAATTAAACACCAAATTAGAAATATTGAAAACCAAAGGAAAAATTAATAAAATTGAAATTAAGAAAACTATTAAACTAATAAACAAAACTAAAAGCTGGTTTTATGAAAAAACCAATAAAATAGATAAACCTTTGGTTAATCTAATAAAAAAAAAGAAAGAAGAAAATCAAATTACTAGCATCAAGAATGAAAAGGGTGAAACTACTACCAAGGAAGAGGAAATTAAAACAACAATTAGGAATTATTTTGCCCAACTATATGCCAACAAATTTGACAATTTTAGTGAAATGGATATATATTTACAAAAATATAAATTGCCCAGATTAACAGAAGAGGAAGTAAAATACTTAAATAACCCCATCTCAGAAAAAGAAATTGAACAAGTCATTGATGAACTCCCTAGGAAAGAATCTCCAGGGCCAGATGGATTTACATGCGAATTCTATCAAACATTTAAGGAACAATTAATTCCAATACTATATAAACTATTTGGTAAAATAGGTAAAGAAGCAATCTTACCAAATTCTTTTTATGATACAAATATGGTGCTGATACCTAAACCAGGAAGAGTCAAAATAGAGAAAGAAAATTATAGATCAATGTCTCTAATGAATATAGATGCAAAAATTTTAAACAAAATATTAGCAAATAGATTACAGCAACTTATCACATGAATAATACACTATGACCAGGTAGGATTCATACCAGGAATGCAGTGCTGGTTCAATATAAGGAGAACTATCAGCATAATTCATCATATCAACACCAAAACTAACAGAAACCACATGATCATCTCAATAGATGCAGAAAAAGCTTTTGACAAAATACAACACCCATTCCTATTAAAGACACTAGAGAGCATAGGTATAAATGGAGTCTTCCTTAAAATAATAAATAGCATCTATTGAAAACCTTCAGCAAGCATGACATGTAATGGGGAAAAGCTAGAAGCATTTCAAATAAGATCGGGGGTGAAACAAGGATGTCCATTATCACCACTGTTATTCAACATCGTACTGGAAACGTTAGCTTTAGCAATGAGAGAAGAAAAAGACATTGAAGGCATTAGAATAGGCAAAGAAGAAACAAAGCTATCACTCTTTGCAGATGACATGATGCTATACTTAGAGAATCCCAAAGAGTCAAGTAAAAAACTACTTGAAATAATAAACAACTTTAGCAAAGTCGCAAGCTATAAAATAAACCCATATAAATCATCGGCATTTCTATATATTACCAACAAAGCCCAACAGCAAGAGATAGAAAGAAAAATTCCATTTAAACTTACTGTAGACATTACAAAATATTTAGGAGTCTACCTCCCGAAACAAATCCAGGAACTCTATGAATACAATTACAAAACACTTTTCACGCAAATAAAATCAGATCTAAATAATTGGAAAAGCATCAGTTGTTCATGGGTAGGCCGAGCTAATATAATAAAAATGACAATTCTACCTAAGCTAATTTACTTATTCAGTGCCATACCAATCAAACTACCAAAAAGTTATTTTATAGAGTTAGAAAAAATAATAACAAGATTCATTTGGAAGAATAAAAGGTCCAGAGTATCAAGAGAACTAATGAAAAGAAATGCAGGGGAAGGTGGCCTAGCCATTCCAGATCTTAAATTGTATTATAAAGCAGCAATCATCAAAACTGCTTGGTACTGGCTAAGAAATAAAGTGGAATCAGTGGAATCAGTGGAATAGGTTAAGTATGCAAGACACAGTAGTCAATGACTATAGTAATATATTATTTGATAAACCCAAAGACCCCAGCTTCTGGGATAAGAACCCACTCTTTGAAAAAAACTGCTGGGAAAACTGGAAAAGAGTATGGCAGAAACTAGGCATAGACCAAAATCTCACACCATATACCAAAATAAAGTCAAAATGGGTACATGATTTAGATATAAAGGCTGATACTATAAGCAAACTGAGAGAGCAAGGAATAGTTTACCTGTCAGATCTATGGAGAACAGAAGAATTCATGACAAAACAGGAGATAGAGAACATTACAAAAAGCAAAATAGATAATTTTGATTACATTAAATTGAAAAGTTTTTGCACAAACAAAGCCAATGCAACTAAGATTAGAAGGAAGGTAGAAAATTGGGAAAGAATTTTTACAACCAGTCTCTCTGATAAGGCCTCATTTCTAAAATATATAGAGTTAAGTCAAATTTATAAGAATACAAGCCATTCCCCAATTGATAAGTGGTCAAAGGATATGAACAGACAGTTCTCAGATGAAGAAATTAAAGCCATCTATAGTCATATGAAACAATGCTCTGAATCATTATTGATTAGAGAAATGCAAATCAAAACAACTCTGAGGTACCACATCACACCTCTCAGAATGGCCAACATGACAAAACAGGAAAATGATAAATGTTGGAGAAGATGTGGGAAAATTGGAACACTAATGTATTGTTGGTGGAGTTGTGAAATGATCCAGCCATTTTGGAGAGCAATTTGGAACTATGCCCAAAGGGCTATAAAAATGTGCATACCCTTTGACCCAGCAATAGCACTTCTAGGGCTATATCCCAAAGAGATCACACAAATGGGAAATGGACCAGCATGTACAAAAATATTCATAGCAGCTCTTTTTGTGGTGGCAGAGAATTGGAAATTGAGAGGATGCCCATCAATTGGGGAATGGCTGAGCAAGTTGTGGTGTATGAATGTGATGGAATACGACTGTGCTATAAGAAATGATGAACAGGCTGACTTCAGAAAAACCTGGAAAGACTTGTATGGACTGATGCTGAGTGAAGTTAGCAAAACCAAGAGAACATTGTACACAATAACAGCCATGTTGTGTGATGACTAATATTGATAGACTTAACCCTTCCTGGCAATACAAGGATCTAAGACATCTCCACAGGCCTTGTGATGGCAAATGCTATCCACACCCAAAGAAAGAACTATGGAAGTTGAATTGCTATTTTTTTCTCTTCTGTTGAGTTTTGTTTCCTCTTTCTGATGGTTCCTCCTATTGATTTTAATTTCTACTTACAACATCACTAATGTGAAAATATGTTTAATATGAATGTAAATGTATAGCCTATATCAGATTGTGCACCATCTTGGGGAGGGTGGTGGGGAGGAAGGGGGAGAAAAATTTTAAACTCAAAAGCATATGGAAGTGATTATTGATAAATCAAAATAAATTAATAAAGAAAAATAAAATAAAAAAACAGTTCTTGATAAATATGATATTTTTATTTTGTGACTTATTTTGACCATTATTAATATTTTATTATAAACAATTGATTTCCCACTATCTATGGGCTTTTTAAAATGTTTGTTGCATTCTTAAGTAGATCTTCTAATGCCTTAGGAGAATCAATGGAACATACAACCCAGACAATGAATAATCAGGTTTCTTTTTGTAAATGCTATTCCTGGTTCTCCTTTTACTGGCTTAAAATTATTGTTATTATTATGTAAATAAATAATAGAAGCATAGCTGTACAGGTAGAAAGGACCTTGGAGATCATCTAGTTTAAACCTCTCATTTTATAGATAAGGAAATTGACCTTGAGCAAATTTCTTCTCCTCCGAGAACCTCCCATAGTTAGGAAATGGCAAAGGCAAAATTTGAGCCCAGCTCTTCTGACTCTGAATTCAATACTCTCCACTTCATCCCCTGAAAAGGAAAGAACACTAGATCCAAGAGGATCTGAATTCAAATTCTACTTTTTCTTCTTGTTTTCTATGAAGTCATGGGCAAGTCCTAACCTCTCTGGGTCACACTTTCATTCCTCATCTATATAATGAAGGTATTGGATTAGATCCATAGTGTCAAACTCAAGTGGAAATAGGAGTCATTAAAATGTCCAAAAAGATTGCTGTGGGCCACATATTGACTTAGAAAAACACATATTCATATGTTTCCTTACTTCCTCCCTTCTTTTTATCCTTTCTTTCCTTCTTTCTTGCTTCTTTACTTCCTTTCTTTCTTCCTCTCTCTCCTTCCTTTTGCTTTCCTTCTTTCATTCTTTCTCTCTCCTTTCTTTTTCTTTCTGTTTTTCTTTCTTTTTCTTTCCATTTTTTTTCTCCATTCTTTCTTTCTTTTTCTTCTTCCCTTATTTTTTCTTCCATCTTTCCTTTTTTCTTTCTTTCTTTCTTTTTCTTTCTTTCTCTCCTTCCTTCTTTCTTTATTTCATTAAATATTTCCCAATTACATTTTAATCTGGTTTGGGCCACACTCAGGAGTGTTTTGGATCACATGTGGCCCATGGACTGCATGTCTGATATCTGTAGACTAGATAACATCAAAAGTTCCCCTCTAGTTCCAATGTATGATCCTTGGGGATCCTACTATAGTTTAGTGTTTATAAAGCTTTTCCAAAAACATTTCCTTCCCATCTCTGCAGTCCTCACATACTGAAAACAAGCCACAGTTTGTAATTCAAGGCATTCATAAGATCTTATCTTATCTGGACTGCATCTGCATCCTTTAAAGAAAGAACAAAATATCCTATTTATTAAATTAACTGTATTGTCTCTTACATTGCATTGAGTTATTCTTTAAATATTATAACTTATTCATAGTAATTTTTTAAAATCACACTACCAGACCATAAATAAATTGGAACCTGAGGTTAAAAGACTCTGCAAGGCAGATTTCCATGGTCTTCTGAGACAACTGAATGGCTATCAGGTCTTATGGCCTTTTTCATATTTCTTGCTCTTGGAATGGACTCCATTCTATAGGGGCAGCTATAGAAACAACTTGACTGAGCAGCTAAGGAGAAGTCAAAGTTCATTCATCAGCTGATCCAGTAACCTGGTATATGTTTGGGTTTGCTTTGTCAAGATATTGAAGGAAACTTTCAAGTAAGTATCCAATATTTGACTCCACCATTAGCTAGACAGATAGCCTAAGGCTATCTGGGCACTGCACAATTAATGAAAAAAATATTCTCTATTTCTTGATCATGGTAGATTACAAAAGAAATAGAATTTGCAAGATTATGTGTTTTGTCTTGCATTTTTTTAATATAATGGGTATTAGGTAGTCTCCATAAAATGCTGGTCTTGAAGCTAGAAAAAAACTGAATTCAGATCCTGCCTCTGATATATGCCTCTATGACCTTGGGCAAGTCATTCAGTTAGTCAGTAAATAAACATTTATCAAGTACCTACTGTGAATCTGACACTGTTAAGTGCAAGGGATACAAAAGGCAAAAGACAGTCCCTGCCCTCAAGGAGCTCACAACCTAATAGAGGAGACAACAAGCAGAGGAATACGTACAAATAAGCTATATACAGGATAAATTTGAAATAATTAGAATAATGAATAAAGCAAAAGATAATAAAGAAAAGAATAATAAAATAAAGAAGAAAATAATTAGAAGTAAGCACTAGAATTAAGAGTGGTTGGGAGGACTTTACCTCAGGAGTTCCCTATGCCAATTAAATTACAGGTTCAGTTAAAAAAAAAGTATTATATAACTTTTATTGACCTAAGAATTTTTCTCCAGTCCAGTTCATGCTACTTACTGGCATTCCCCAGCCATATGACCAGCCATATGATTAGCTTCTGGCTATGGAAAGACTTTTATTCTATCAGCTGCACAAGCAAGGAACAACAGCAAGAATTTTCAGAAGTCAGCCAACTGGTCACAAAGATTTTTATCTGTTTGTTTTTGTGTGTCCTATGACTGTTTCTAGGGCAAATATTTCTGTGATATAAATCGTGTAAGTCATTGTGGAGGTGGGGAGAAGGGGTGTGCAGAAGTTTCTAACAGAGCCCTAAGCATCACCAAATAGGACAGTGACCCAAAATGAGTATGATCCATATTTACTATTCCTCATGAATTCCAAATTTCTTTTTTTTAAAGAATAGAAATCATCTAATCCAATAAAAGATAGGATTGTTTTAATGCTGCAAAAGTCATGACTCCAACAAAGATTACCTCCATTACTTGAAAGATGAGCTTTCTGAGTTGCTGTGATCCAACCAATTTATCACCTGTAGACAAGCTTTGGGCTCAAATATATGAAGAGTAATTATACAGAGAATGGTGCCTAGTTCTCACATTTTGGAAAATAGAACAGCTGTATGGTGACAGCATTATACAGGCTGTCCCCAAAGTCTTAGTATAGTTTTAAGCTATTAGAGCTTAGCATTATTAAATGGCTTTCCTAGCTTAAAACTGCACTAATATTTTTGGGACATCTCACATAACATCTTAGAATGTTGTTATTGTTGTTCATCCTTGAAGAGGACCAATGACATCACGAGGGTAATGTCTTGACTTAAGAGTGAATTGGATTGAAGTGAAGCAGAGCTGTGCAAAGTCTGAGAATGTAAGCTTCTTGAGGATAGAGACTATCTTTTTTTGCTTATATTTGGATAAATGACCCTTAGCACAGTGCCTGGTACATAGTGAATGCCTAATAAATTTTAATAAGAAATTCTATTCAGAAATATCCTTTATGCTTAGCAATAGATAGATAAATGGATAGATGGATGGATGGATGGATGGGTGGATGGATGGATAGATAGATACATAGATAGATAGACAGGCATATTTGAGGACCTTAAATCTATCTATTTATCTCTCTATCATCTGTTTTGTCTAAATCACAGAACTTTCCTTACGTTCAGAACTTAGCTTTTTTTTTTTTTTTTTTTAGGCAATTGAGGTTAAGTGACTTGCCTAGAGTTACAGCTAGTAAATGTCAAGTGTGGTCTGAAGGTGGATTTGAACTCAAGTCCTCCTGACTTCAGGACTGGTGCTCTACCCACTATACCACCTAGCTGCCCTCAGAACTTAACTTTTCAGATGCTAACTAGCTTTGTGACTCTGGCCTAGTCCCTTAGCCTCTCTGAGTCTCCATATTCTCATCTGTAAAATGGGTGTAATAATACTAATCTATCTGATTTCACAAGGTCATTGATTAAGAGCTGGAAGGTAACCTCAGAGGTGGTCTAATCCAACTCCCTCACTTTAAAGATGAGAAAACAGTCTCAAGGATATTTAGTGACTTTCCAAAGGTCACACAGCTATTAGGTATCAGAGGCAGAATTTGACATTGGAGCCATTGCTTTTCTCACTGCACTAATTCCATCTCCCAGGGTCGTTGGGAGGCTCAAGTGAAATAAGGTTTGTGAAGTACTCTGCAAACCATAAAGAGCTGCATAAATGTGAACTGTTATTAAAATACTGGCTTATTTTATATATATATTGTTCTATATTACATATAGAATATTCTATATGTATTCTATATTCTATATCACATATTCTATACTAAGCATAGAATACTATATAGAACTATATAGAATTAGAGTTATTACTGTTCTATCCTAATATTTTCTTTTGCTAAATATATAATTCTTTTTAAAGGAATATAATTCCATTATTAATATGCAACAACTGTGTTGAATTCTCATCAGATGGATTTTAACATCGCTGTTCTGAAAGAAAATACCTTTTCTTATCTTTTCTACTCAGATGCTTTATTGACTGTTTACCAGTTTGGCATAATTTAAATCAATGACTAATTCAATTGAAGTTGGACTTTTCTGCTTAGTTCAGAATGAAAGTTTTAGATCAGATTCTCTCTCTTTGTTTTCCTCACCTTATTTTTGACATATCAGCACTGTACATGGGGTAAAATGGATATCATTTTATTGCATTGATTGAAAGAGTATGTGGGCACAAGGTAAATTACAATTCCAGGTTTTATAATTCTTTTGGAAGTACTTAGGTGGGCATTTTGGAATCCTTGAATTCCAAATGTTCCTTTTATTAGGAACTATTTGAACTATTTCTGGAGCTCTCATGATGTTTAAAAAGTTCAAGAGACATAGTCTCTAGGTAATTAGTCATTTTATTAGTAATGCTACCATTTTGATAAAAGAGGCGAGTGGCACTCTCGAATGCCAAAGACCCTCATGGTAGCAGGCTCAAGGGTTATATGGCCTTGGAAAAGTAGGTGTTCCAGAGGGTGGCAATTGACTCTGACAGGTTAACAAGTAATGACGGAGAATGAATATTACAATGAGGGCCTGAGAATGGCATCATGTTATTCTTAGACTAAGAGACTATCCCTATACCCAGACTACCCCCCTGCCTTGGGCAATCTGTACAAAGGATCTACCTCCACCCAAATTAGATTGAGTGGAATTCACCTTAGATTAGTGATTACTTGTAAGGTTGGGCGGGGTCTGATAGAGGAGAAAATTAGTTCAATCTTCAGAGACTGAATTTTTGAAATGAGGACTTTAGAAAAAGGGCAAACTCTGGATTTCCCCAAATCATTGGTTGTTAATAATCACTTCTTTCATTCTCCAATTGGTTATTGTTGTTTGATCCTGTACAGCATAGTAGAGTGAATGCTGAAATTGGAGTCCAATTGCCCTGGGTTCAAATCCTCCCTCTCACACTGTGGCTATTTTACAGATAAAGAAACCAGGCATTTACGGAGTTTAAATACCAGTAGTACTAATCTGCCACAGGCTCCTGTGAGAATCAAATGATATAATATATTCAATGCAATTTGCAAACTTCACAACATTATATTAAAGCACCGTCAGTTATCATTATTAATGGAATGATTGGATTATCCTGATAACAGGGTAAAGAGTGATTTTTTATAACTATCATCCTAAATTTTCCTGGGAATAAAGAAATAAGCAAAAACAGATATGACATTAATGTATTAAAGTAGAATTTTAAAAGGGGATGGCTTGCCTTTTTAGATGGGTGTGATGACACAAAGTGGAATTTAGACCTGCTCTCTCCCTCTACTGGCTCTACAGAGAATAATAATCACAGAACACTGTAGAATTTTCATGTTGTTAAAAATCACTCTCTTATTTAAATTGGCTAGCTAATAGGAAAATCCCTCAAGGGCACATTTTTCACAGTATTTTATTTATCACATGGTGAAAGAACTCAGGCATTCATATCCAGAGACTTTCATCAGGCAGTCCACATCTTCACATTAATCTTTCTCAATAGATTTCTGCTGAAAAGGATTTGTATCGACTAAGTCACATGAAAATAGATTTTTTGGTTAAAGTTCTTACTTATTAATGCTAATTTTGTCTTAAGCAGTTCTGCAAAAATTACAAGGGGAAAACAAAGTCCATTAGGTCAGTTAATAACTTTAAAACTGATTAATCAACTGAAATAATAATAAAAGAATGAAAATTCCCTGAGTTTCATCTTTCTAATAAGTCGGTTACAGGAAATAAGTGGAAAAGACAAGACTTCAGACTGTATGGCCACATTTTTATCCCTTAATGTTAGACAGACAGCAGATAGACAGATAGATAGATATTATTGTATTATGGTATTATGGACCTGGAGAGTCTCAGTTCTCATACTTACTAGCTGTGGACAAATCAATCTCTCTGAACCTGTTTTCTCATTTGTAAATTGGAATAATGCCATTAACACCTATACATCAAAGTTTTTATTAACCTGAAAACATCATGTAAATTTGAATTGATATTTACTGAACATAAATGATTTGAAGATCAATAAGGTGATGATTCCAAAGGTGTTAGAAAGAAAAGATAACGGGAGAGATCAGAGGTAACAGGAGATAAAAGAAAGGCCCAAAGGTGAGCCCAGAAAAAGATCTGTTTGACTGGGTACTGCCACTACCCTTTCCTCCTTTCTGTTTTCCATGCTTTTGCCAAATGTAGTCAAGGGCAGAGAGTGACTTTCCAACTCCAATCAGCATGGAGAACATGACTAAACTTATTTCTAGATGGAGTTTGATACTACCAACATGTTGTGGTTTCAGGGACACCAGGACAAATAATTAAGGTTGCCTGATGGTAGCCAAAAAATGAAATTCAACCATTATAGTTTCATTTGTTTTATTCCTTTCAGTTTCAATAGCCCTGAGAGGGATAACATTTTAAGCTATTATAATCATTTCATTAATATTTCAGTATAAGTGTAGAACAAGTTTTTTGGGGGGTAAGAGGGCAAAAGAAAAAAAGAGAGTGAAGGCACTGGATATCTGAGATATATAAGACGGGGATGCCACAGAGAAGGCATGTGCCAGATCCTCCAACCTCTTATTGCAAGGGACCCATGACCCCTGACACAGATACACCTAAGAGAATAGGGAAAGGATCATAAGTTATCAATAATTCATCACCTGTCACTGATATATGTCCCAGAGACATAGTCCCAGAAAACATCAAAGGGCTAGTCATGACCTCAAGTAGTCTGCTACACTGAACCAGATACAAGTCAGGAAGACCTCACCACCAGCACCACCACCACATACACATACACACACATACACACACCCCTGTATGACCTTAAGAAAGTTACTTAACTCTGGTAAAAATGCTTTGGGCAAACTGACAAGGATAGAGATAAATAGGTCAGGGTCTTGGATAGATTTAAAGGATCCCAGAATCAGAATTTAAGAAATAGAAAGGACCTTTGTTATTGTTGTTGTTGTTGTTCAGTCATTTCAAACTCTCCATGACCTCATTTGGAGTTTTCTTGGCAAAGATACTGGAGTGGTTTGCCACTTCCTTCTCCAACTCATTTTGCAAAGGAGGAACTGAGGCAAATAGGGTTAAGGATTTGCCCAGGATCATGCATCTAATAAGTGTCTGGGGCTAGATTTGAACTCATGAAGAGGAGTCTTCCTGTCTCTATACCCAGTGCTCTATCCACTGTGTCACTTAGCTGTCCCAGAAAATGCCTTAGAGATCATCTAATTCGATGCATTTTATAGTTGAGGAAACCGAGAACCAGCAAAGTTCATCTGGTTCTAACCTTTGCTGAAACTTAGCTCTGTAGTGCCCTGGGTGCTTATCATATTTGTTGGCATTATCATACTCTGATGTTGGACTGATTCAACAAAGACATCAGTAATGAGTCATTTAAAATACAACTTATTTCATTTTTTGAAACACAATTTTGTCCTTTATCATGTCCTGAGCCTACTGATTCTTTTCTTGACATAAGTATTTATGAAGTAGAAATGTAAGATATAGTCTTCAAGTCATTGGACCCACTTACTTTTCCTGATTCATATTTATCAATATATTTCCCACTATCTTCACCAATTTCTGTCTTTGAATTTAAGTGACTGAATCTCAAAGTGGATGTTTGCATCAGCTGTTTGTATACAGACAGACCACTATTTATGAGAGTGAAATCAGCATAAAGTCAGACCAAAGAATAAAAATAAGAAAAAATAATTTGGCATGCAATTAGAACAACTCATCACTGATCTTTATAAACAAGTTATAGATAAAATGAAAGTGTACAATAGAAATTAGTATAATAAATTCACACAGGAAAGCTAGGTGGTAAAGTAGAAAGATCACTGGTCCTGGAGTCAGGAGGACCTCAGTTCAAATATGGCCTCAGACACTTACTAGCTGTGTGATCCTGGGCAAGTCACTTAACCTTGATTAAAAAAAAATAATTTCACGCAAAAATTTTTTTCAACCAGACCTGTGATTTCATCAGTATAAGGAGCTCCCTGCAAGGAACTCACTCTGCTAATGTTGATCAGCTACTTCTTTTTAATATATATTCTTAGAGAATCACCCATAGCACTGAGAGGTTTAGGTACTTGCCCAGGTTCATACAGGCAGTTAGTGTCAGAGGTGGGGCTTGAGCTTGGCTCTTCCTGACTTTAAGCTGAGCGCTTTAGCTATGGTACTATAATACCTCTCACAGAGGAGTTTAACTTGTAAATCAATTTCCACAATAAGGAGACCAAAGGGATCTAAAAGGTACATCAGGCAGTAAACACTTGACTTACTTGCCAGGCAGAAAGGTGATGGCCAAACATACCACCAGTTCAGAATTTTTCTATTTTAATTTTCTTTCTTTTTTAACTTAACAAGAATTTAATTCCCTTCTTTCCCACCCCATGCCATTGAAAGACAAAAGAAAACCAAAACACATTTGTAAAATCTTATGAAGAAAGATAATGGAAGGATAATGGACATATAGTGCTGTACCTGTCTCATAAAGCAGAGGAAAAATAATGGAGAATAAAACCAGTATAGAGAAAGCTTAGCAAGACATAGGTCTAGGTAAAGTAATTCTGAGAGCATTTTAAAGTTAAAAATAGGAGAAAAGCAAACAGAAGAAAATGGAAAAGATCTGCAAAGAATTTTACAACTTTTTTTTTTTACCATCAAGAACAGTAAAGCCACTACTCTTCCCTGCTAATAGCATAGTCTCACATGAGCTTTTTGAAGTGGTAAGAATGTAGCTAGTAAGAACAAAGATGGGGAAAAAATAGTCAGATTAGGTCAAATACACACAGAAGGTATCATACTAGAATTGACACAATTATGAGGTTGTTAAGGGGTTGATTCCCAAGGTACCTAAAGGAGGGAAAATTACCAATGGCATGGAAAAAATTTTGGACTTTGTAAATATTTTCCACACAAACCACAAATTCGGGACACAGGAAGTAGACCAGACTGAGTAGAGGAAGGAGAGAGCCCATATGAAACAATAATAACTCAGTCATAGAGACAGCAGTCTATCTAGTCATATGTTACAATAATGATGTACTCATATAAATATAGTCATATAGTGATAATGAACACTAGTTACATTGTCATAGGGAATAATACTAATGTAGTTATATAGGCAATGGTTTATATAGAACAAAGGTTCTTAGCTGTTTTAGTGGCACAGACCCACTTGGTAGTCTGGGGAAGCCTACGGACCTCTTCTCAGAATATTTTTTGAAGCATTAAATAAAGTAAGTAAAATTACAAAAGAAACTAATTACACTAAAACATAGTCATAAAAATATTTAAAAACAAGTTTCTGGACACTAGGTTTGGAGCCCAATGTAGAGCAATAGTTCAATGGTAGTTGGAAAGTTAGACTAGGGCCAAATCCCAGATGGTTAAGGGTTTTGGCCTGGATAACAATGGAAAATTGGGAACCAAAAAAAAAAAGATTTTGGATGAAGGTTATACATAGAAAAAACCTTGATTTTAAGAATGTTAGTGGGTTGGTTTTTTTCCCAGGATGAAGAAGAAGGAGAGATTGTTGGAGGAAGACCAGATTATTACAACGGACCTGGCATAAGACAGGAAGGGGCTCAACTAGAGAGGTGGCTGTGGAAGTAGGAATGAAAGTGAAATAATGGATTTTAGGAAGATTAAGGAAAGATTTGCCAGAACCTGGAGATATTTTGGAAAACAGGAGTGTGATTGAGGAAGGCATCAATATGTTACCAAGTGTTTAAGCTTGAGTGGATGGTAGAGAAATTAAACTCATGCCCAAACAGTCCATGGCACAAGGGATAGCCAGTTTAGAGGTATGGGGAATAGGGAGAGGTGAACACACTGAGTTTGACTAGGGACAAATTGAGTTTGAGGTGATATCAGGACATCCAAATGATGATGCCCAATAGACAGCTGGAGATGGAGACAGTCTGTAAAGAGCAGACGCTGACAACCAGCTTTCTGTTCTGCAGGGAAAACAAAAGCATGATCGTATTCATAGAAACATATAGTTCTAAGTGGGGCCAGGGGAAAGAGAAGAACAGAGCCTTGTATTTGAGCATCAGATCTTTGAGCTCTCAAGTCAGACGGCCAAAAATTATAATGAGCTTTTTTTTTAAAGCATTAATGCCTTCAAAAGCTTCCACAGCCTTCTACTGTTCCATCCTGTGCTCCTGTACCTGGTCCCATTGTGCCTGTGGGCTTCAGTTGCACAAAGGGACATAGCCACTCTCTCTGTCAGCCCAAGCCTGCTGGGCCGTTTTCTCCTCTTTCTGTACAAGCAGCATCAGCTGAAGCATCAGCCAAGCCCTGAACCACCAGAGCCCTGACAGAGGCTGATGGCTTCATACTGAGAGCTTTGGGTTGGCTTGGGGCCACTCATCTATCTTAGGTCAGTCGTTCCAAAACCCAGGAGGGTGTTCAAGAACTAATGAGACAAAGGAAACTTCTGCAGGGTTTGACAATCATTTAGCATTCTTGAAACACAGAACTAGATATTTCCCAGGGACTAATTTCCCAGGCACCTAGGCTTTTAACCTGACTTCCATCTTTGGATCTGGGCAAAGGAAGAGTCAGTCAGCCTCTAAATCATGCCCCTTTTCCCTTTTAAAAATAACCCACATACGTCCCTTCTTTATGAATCATATGACTGTCCAAAGCTTTGTCACTTCTTCTTTGGCTATTGCAACAACTTTTATGTGACTGCACTGGCAAATCTCCTACAAACAAAGGTTGAGCAGTAACATCCCCTGCTCAAATATGTTCAATTGCTCCTTTTTCTTACTACACTAAGTCTGAAATCCCCCGCATGACTCTAAATGCCCTTGTTATTCTGGCATCTTATTTTTCCCACTTCTCTTCCTATGATTCAACAGCAGTCACCTAATGATCATCATCATCATCATCATAATAATAATAATAATAATAAAGGCAGCTAGATGGCTCAGTAGAGAGAGAGCTGGGCCTGGAGTTGGAAGACCTGAGTTCAAATGCAGTCTAAGACAGTTACTAGCTGTGTGATCCTGGGCAAGTCACTTAACCTCTGTTTGCCTTAATCTACTGGAGAAAGAAATGGCAAACCACTTCAATATCCTTGCCAGGAGAACCTCTCGGACAGTAATGGCATGCTATGGTCCACAGGGACCCAAAGAATTGGACCCACCTGAACAACAACAAATAATAATAGCTAAACTCATACAGAACTTATTATGTGCCAGGCACTGTACTAAACATGTTACAATTATTATTTTCTTTGATCCTCACAACCTCAGAAGTTGATTGCTATTATTAGCCTTATTTTATAGATGAGAAAACAGGCAAACAGAGGTTAAGTGACTTGCCCATGGTCACACAGCTAATAAGTATCCGAGGCCAGATTTGAACTCAGGTTTTCCTCACCTCAGACCCAGTGCTCTATCCACTGAGCCATCTACTGCTATAATCCAGGAACATACCTAATATCAGACATACCAACACAGTCAATGCAAGACCTTCCTTTCCTGATCTACTCTATAGCCAAGGTGAATAAGAACTAGCCTAGCTTTAGTCAGAGGAGGAGGTTTGGCTCCACCAGAACACCTGTGTTTTGTGTGAAACACCTGGTAGACAGCCGCATGCCCAACAGTCACTCACATTTAAATGTTAACTGGGGATGTGTAACAATGATGAGGTTATTATTGATTGAGCACTTGCTAGGTGCCAGGCACTGTGCTAAGCACTGGGGATGCAAAGAAAGGCCAAAAGCAAAAACAAACAAATAAGCAAAAAACAAAACAGAAAACAAAAAAGAGTCCCTGCCCTCAAGAAGTTTACATTCCAATAGAGGAGAAAACACAGGTATATACCCATATAAATATATTTTTATCTACACACACATACATACACCCATATGTATATATGCATGTGTATAATATAGATGTGTGTAAGTAGGTATACACACGGTCCTTGGAAGATACGGCTTCGTGAAACACCGACTCGTATATGAAAGCTTGATTTTTGGGATGATCTTTTTGATGTTGTTTCACCAATAAGAGATAGCATATGGATCGTGCTTTACATATATTGCTCATGTGATCCTCACAACAACCCTGAGAGATAGCTGCTGTCATCCCAATTTTACAGATGAGGAAGCTGGGGATGAGACACAACTAGGACTTGAAATCAGAAGTGTGGTGGAGAGGATAGGCAGCTGATTGTGCAGGTCAGAAAATCTCCATATTCTCAGTGGGTAGATAAAGAAGGGAATCACTCCAGGATGAAAAAGTGAGAGGGGTTTGTAATTTACTTTGGAAAATAGGCAGCAACCACATGGAAGCATCACCAGTCAGTAGAATTACAATGTTCTCAGTGGAGATAAACATGTATGACCATCAGCTACATCTTAGTGATTTCTTCCTCTTCTCCTCATTTCTCTTATCCTACCCATACCTTTCTACTCTCATCCTGAAATCTTCCTGGTTTTCTATTACTGCCACCCTGAAACTTGCCATCTGACCATTTGTTATTCTTACAATTCACCCCCTTAGTCCCACTGAGAAGCCTGCCCTCCTTGGATTTGTCCAGTCTCCATTCTTCTTTCTTTTTTTCTCAATTGTTGTCACTCTTTTCTACTCTAATGCAATTTATGAAAGAACCAGTATGCTCTTGAAGTCTTGTCCCCCAAATCATTTTATTTGCTTGCTGTTATTATTATTTCAGAAAATAATATGCCATTAAATGGCCTAAGGAGACAGACAATCGTCCCCCCACTAAAATCTAATATTTAAGAGAGACTCATCTGTCAGCAATCAAGAAGTCTGACTCAATGAATTTTGGGGCATATCTGGCATTCTGATTACCCAGCTATGTTCCTCATTCCATGCTACCATGACACTGAGCTCCTTCACGTGAGGACAGGGACTATTTTCTATTTTCTAGTATCTTTCAGTGATTTAGTCCATTGATATCTCAATAAGATGTTGAACTCCCCTAATCTCAGGTACAATTATGCCCCTTTAATAGACAAAGAAGCTGCTCTGAGAAATTGAGTGACTTGCCTTTGATCACATAGCTAGCAATTTTCTGAGATAGGATTTGAACCTAGGCTTCTCTTGACTACAGGTCCAGGGCTCTTTTCACTACTTTCTATGTCACAAAATGAGAGAACGTCATATTCTATGACTTATCTGAAAGGTGTTACCACTATAGAGAATTATGTATACAAAAGCAAGGAACTTTGGCCCAGTTAGAGGTGGTGGTACATACTAGAATGCATGCTACTGGAGAGGCTGAGGTTGGTGGATCTCTTAAGCTTGGGAGTTCTGAGCTGCATTGGGTTAAAACCAATGTAGGTGTCTACTAAATCCTGTACCAATATGGTGAGCCCAGGACTCTAATCATCAGACTGCCTAAGGAGAGCTAAACAGACCAAGTCAGAAGCAGACCAGGATAAAGCTTTTGTACTGAGTAGCAGTGGGATGAGTTCCATGAGTGGCCATGGCAAGGTGAAAAAAAAAAACCTTGGATAAATGAGGAGGGAAAAAGTCAGTTAATACAAGAAGTAAATCATTGCTTCCCTTATCTCTGAGATTGTTTTGTTTGTTCTCTGAACTATCAGTAACAGCCAAAAAAATGTCATCAAAGTGTCTGAGAAAAGAGGAAAAAGCAAAGAAAGATCTAATTTAGCTTCAAAGTTTTGGCTAAAATCTGCTTTCTGTTAAAAATTAGCATCCATTACCTGCTTATGCTTGAACTCTTTCGAAGGTTCTCTCCAAAAGGAAAAGCTAAAAATGATTGGTATAATAACATGGATGTGACACTGTCCTTGAAGAAGCAAAGGGTTTAAAATTGATGCATCATAGGGGAGAGGGAAATAAAATAAAAAAGGTAGATGCCTGCCCCGTACACACTTGAACTCTAATTCCCTGAGCCAGCTTTACCGCTAAACTTCTCAGAAAAGAGTTCTCATTGGAATTCAGGTGGTGTCACATTTCAGGTCCCAGCCTGTGTTTGAATGGACTGGATAGAAACAGCCACTAGCCTGTCAAAATGCAAGAGTTCATATTTTGGGAAGCCGCCTGATGCATTGTCATATTGTCTTTAACTCTAGGGCTTTTGCTTGAATCACTGCCCTCGCTTCTTGACATATTTTCCTTGCAATGATTAATATACCATCAATTACTGCTAAATCAATTTGAAGTAAGATGGATTAAAATCTCTCACTAGGAGGAATGGCAGAACATATTGATATGAGTGTAACTGCATTCCTCATATTTATTATTCCTCACATCCCCATGTTATTCTGAGAATACTTGAATGAACTGATGCAGAGAGAAAAAAGCTGAACAAGAACAATATGCATGATTGTGATGTTCAGTTGTTTTCAAATCATGTCCAACCCTTCACGATCCCATTTGAAGTTTTCTTGTGCAAAGACACTGGAGTGGTTTGCCATTTCCTCCTCCAGCTCATTTTATAGATGAGGAAACTGAGGCAAACAGGGTTAAGTGATTTGCCCAGAGCCACACAGCTAGTAAGTATCTCGGACCAGATTTGAACTTAGGAAGATGAGTCTTCCTGACTCCACTGCACCACCTAGCTACCCAATATGCATGATGTGTGTGGTCATTTTCAGTCATGTTCTACTCTTCTAGACTCCATTTGGGGTTTTCTTGGAGAAGATACTGGAGCGGTTTGTCATTTTTCTTCTCCAGTTCATTTTACAGATGAGGAAATGGAGGCAAATAGGGTTACATGACTTGCCCAGTGTCACACAGCTAGTAAGTATCAGAGGCCAGATTTGAACTCAGGACTTCCTGACCCCAGGACTGGCGCTCTATCTACTGCACCACCCAGTCACCCTAACATGCATGATACAATTACGTAAATTAAGGCATCACTAAAACACAATGGAAATTGTATCAAATGCAATGACAAACATTTCTTCAGGTTGACTAATGTTGAAACCCATGACCCTTCTCTATGTAGAGAGGTACCTGCTCAAGAGCGCAGAACTGTTAATCATAGTCACTGTACTGAACGGTGTAGATGAACTGTTGTTTTTCCCTTATGAGGTCAGGTAATATGGGTAAGAAGATTGAGAAGTGTGGTCAAAAAATTAAAATGAGTTAATAAAAATGTGATAATATCTATCTACTTCAGATGTATTTGAGATTTTTTTTTTGCATGGTAGGGAGGGGAAAGGATTACTAGAATCATTTTTTCTTCTATATCTGACTCCTAACCCTAATGCAGACAACTATAAACTCTATTAAAATTCTATCAATGCCCTTTAGGAAAACATAGAGGCAATTAAGGGTATTATAATAACTGCCATGTTCCTTCACTTTGGTCTTCTGTCAAATCATGTTATTTTCAATTAAATCCAGTTACATTCAAATTAGGTATTGGTAGAGTGACTAGCTCATAGCAAACCCCTCATAAGTGCCCCTTGACCAACAAAATTTGGATGAATTTTCCCTGATATTTTATAGAAATCTCACTTTTTTGCTTACCAGGAATTTAAGCCCAGCTAAGCTCACAGATGTTGTTACTGATAAGTATATAGTTAGCTCTCAATTTGGTCAGAAATGTTGAAATGATCTTCATTATTTATTTATGGTGAAGTTGACTTTCAAGTGTATTAGTGTTAGTGGTTAGTCTCCAGTACTCTGGTTAAGTACTTGCTTTCTTAGCATTGCATATTTCTATTTCAGTTCTTAACCTGCGTCATGGATCCCTCTGGCAGTCTGGTGAAGCCTTTGGATCCTTCCTCAGAACAATGTTTTTAAATTAGTAAAATAAAATACATAGGATATAAAGAAGTCCAAATATATTGAAATACAATTTCCAGAAAGTTTAAAAAATGCTTGTATACTTCAAGTTAAGAACTCCTATTCTATTAATTCTTTTCATCTCAACAGGGAAATGTTTTGAAACCTCAATTAGAGCAAACTATTATTGCAAATTGATGATAAAAACAAAATCATGGAGTACTATGTATTAGTCTTCATTTTCCCCTTAGTAGCTATTGGAAATTGAATTACTACATCTACTTTTTACCATAGAGAGGCATAACGTGGACATGCTGATCCCTGCCTTATAGAGTTGGTATGAAGAAAGTAAGGCAGGTAGGTGGTGCAGTGGATAGAGTGCTGGGCCTAGAATCAGGAAGATCTGTGTTCAAATCTGGCCTCAGATATGTGACCCTGGGCAAGTCACTTAGCCTTATTTGCCTCAGTTTCCTCATCTGTAAAATTAGGTAGAGAAGGATGCAAACCATTCCAGTATCTTTGCCAAGAAAACCCCAAATGAGGTCGTGAAGAATCAGATATGACAGAAATGACTCAACCACAACAAAATGAAGAAAGTGCTTTGGAAACCTTATGATGCTATAGAAACATGTTGTAAATATGTGGGAAATACTCCACTAAAATATTCAAAATAGAGATCATCAAAGAAACAGAATTAGAGGCAGCTGAGTGATGCAATGGACAGAGCACTGGGTCTGAGGCAGGAAGACCTGAGTTCAAATCTGGTCTCAAGTTACCTCATCGGTAAACTAGGTCAATCACAGCACATACCTCCCAGGGTTGTTGTGAGACTCAGATGAGATTATTTATAAAGTGCTTAGTAGATGTTAAAGTGATATAAAAATGCTATCTATCATTACCTAATCCAACCCTGTAACTTCTTCAAGAATTGTCCTATAGCATCCTCTTCAGGTGGTCACCTGACCTCATTGATTTCCTATTATTTAAATGAATTGTTATTGTTGTTGAGTCATTTCAGTCGTGTTTGACTCTTCATGACCCCATTTGGAGTTTTCTTGACAAAGATACTGATTTGTTTGCCATTTCCTTCTCCAGTTCATTTTACAGATGAGGAAACTGAGGCAAACAGGGTTAAGTGACTTGTCTAAGTTCACAAAGCTAATAAGTGTCTGAGGATTTGAACTGGAAGATGAGTCTTCCTGGTTTCAACCCCATGCTCAATCCACTGCAACACCTAGCTGCGCTTTTTAAATGAATAAACACAAATAATAGGATTAGGACTCAAAGGAATGTACATGGTTGGCTGTCATCAATATATCATGTGGATAGCAGTGCCCACAGGTAGTAAATTCCTATAAAAACCCAATAGGAAATAAATTTTAGTACATACTCAGTTTCTCATTACATTTTTCACTGAAATTTTTACCAAAGCAGAAACTGGGGGTCATTGAGGGTAGTGGTTATCCATGTGTACTGGCCATCAAGCCTATTGGAAGAGCCAGAAGGAATGAGAATTCACAAAATGAGTAGCAGTTCTCCAATGCATTTCTATCTACTTGTAAGCAGTATATATTGTTTCAGTTTGTGACTTTTTAACATGAGGCACACACCTGGACTTGGAATCAGAAACGATCTGGGTTCACATCCTGCTAGCTGTGTGACCACAGGCAAGTTGCTAACCTTCTTTGAATCTATTTCCTCATCTGTAAAATGGAGATAATAATAATATAATAATAAATTATGTTCTCACTTGATCCTCATAACAAGTCAGTGAGATAGCTTTTAGGTATGAAAAATCTTTCACTAAGCATTTTTACTTGGTGCAGCTTTTGCTTGTATCGAACACCTCAAGTGTTCCACAAGCGTGAGATGTTATTAGTATTATTGACCAGAAACAGTTGAGTTGAGGACACCACATTGCTGAAGTATATGCTCTGAACTCTACATGCTGAGCTAGCAGGGTTAATACAAAGAAGAGAGAATAGATTCCTCTGCCATTCTCATTGTAAATAAAAATTTCCCGAATTTCCCCAAAATACAATTTCATAGGAAAATATAGGCTTAGTGAAGAGTCAAATGTGGTAAGATCTTTTCTAGAATCCATTCTAATCTATAAGATATTTTTCAAAATAATTTCAGCAATCTCTGATCTTTAGGGGAAAGGTTTATATCCAGCAAAAATAGCTTAACATTCAGCTTGAAGATAAGAAAGTAGGTTTCATTGTTTGTCAGCGGAAGAAACCACAAGGCTCATAAATATAAAACATTAGTTACAAGCAGCATAGGTGTTTAAATCACTGTGCATTCTTCTTGATTGCTTATGGCCTCTCTCAAAATTTTTCCTGTCATATTTTATCCTGGTTTATTGACAACATTTTACAAGAGGAATTATTGTCTTCAAAAGTATAATAGTGATAACTTGCTTTCTGCTGTATAAGGTTGTACTTCCTTTCCACCCAAAAAACTGGTGAGATAGGTAAGGCGTGCATCTACATTGTATAGATGACTCAATAAAGGCATCTTCACAAAAGTATCATGGAAACGGAGAATCATAACTCTGTGGGAAGGTCATATACCAAGTAGAAACTCCCCATGAATTGTTGGCCCCATTGATTGACTTGTGAGATGTTGGCCAGCTTCTGTGGTATAACAGATGTAGCACTGGTCTTGGGGTAAAATGACTACGTTCCAGACCTGGCTTTGCCCCTTCCTACCTGTCTGACTTGCAATGACTGTACAAGTCATTGTACATCTCCAGGCCTTCATTCCCTCATCTGTAAAAAGAGAGGTGGACCTCTCAAAGTCTATGATCCTCTGATTTCCCTCCAGTCACATAACTAGAAGGTTAAAAAGTACGTTTATTTAGTCATTCAGCAAAATTGTGAGCACCAACCCAATCCTAGAGAGAACACAAAATTGTGAAGATCCATGCCAACTTGGATTGCAGTTGTGGTCAAGGGAAGTGAGGTTATGGAAAATGAAAGACAAAAAAGTACATAGAGATGTTCTGTTTATTTTTATCCTACAGATAAATGTATTTCTATAAAGGAGTATAAATGTATTTCACTCCCATTTGGTTGGAATTTCAATGCTATTTTTTTTTCAATATGACTCTTTGAAATTCTACAAAAAATGGTGAGTGAGATAAAGTTAGGGTCTAGAACTAAGAACAGTGCTTTAAGTGGTATTAAGAGAAGGCATGGTCAGCTTTGGTGCCACTCCCATGGTCCACATTCTGAGCTATAGAGAGAATTTGTACTCTCATTTTTCCACTGTGCTAATGCAAATGGCATAACCCTTGGGGTAAAGGGAAGCTTATAGGCTTTAGAGGTCAGAGGCTTGGGGATCTGGGGGTTGAAAAAAGCTAAAAAAAATATGTAAGGAGAGAAAGAAATTCTAACTTCTTCATTTTCCTTAAGCATCTATCTTTCTTTAAATCAAGTAAATGTATGCCTTTTACTGTTCCCCTAGAAAAAGCATTGCATTATCTTGCATAACTATCCAAAGTCAGGCCTGTGAGTTGTGTGATCAGTCATTTCCTGAATACCTATCATGTGCCTACCACCTGCAGTTACGGGGTGCATTGGATAGGACCCAGAGTCAGGAAGACCTGAGTTCAAATCTGAACTTAATAGATATGTGTCCTTGTGCAAGTCATTTAACCTCTGTCTCAGTCTCCTCCACTGTAAAATGGGGATAATAATAGTATCTACCTCCGAGGGTAATTATGTGGATAAAATGAGATAATGTTTTTTTTTTGTTTGCTTTTTACTTAGGCAGTTGGGGTTAAGTGACTTGCCCAAGGTCACACAGCTAGTAAGTGTCAAGTGTTTGGTCTGAGGCCGGATTTGAACTCAGGTTCTCCTGACTTCAGGGCCGGTACTCCATCCACTGTACCACCTAGCTGCCCCCGAGATAATGTTTTTAAAGAGCTTATGTATGTATATACATATACACACATACATACACATATATGCTAGGCATTATTATTGTTATTGTTATTTTTATCACAAGCTTTAGAATGGAAAGGAACCTTAGAGACTATCCAGGCGAAGTGCTGCATTTTACAGGTACAGAAACTGAGGTCCAGTGTGGTGATGACTTGCTTGAGGTCACATTGCTAGTAAACTACAGAACTAGTATTTCGACTTGGGTCCTCTGACTCCCAATTCTGTGCTGCAGTCGCTGTGGGGAATAGAAAAAGTATGACAGTCCTTCATCTTGAGAAGCTTGTAGTCTTGACTGGGGTGACAGAATAACAACAATAATAGTAACAGCAACAACAGCAAAAATAGTAATAATAATAATAATAATAGCCAGAACTTAAATAATGGTTTAAGGTTTCCAAAGTGCTTTGCAGACATTACCTTACTTGATCCTCACAACAACCATTCAGGTAGGTGCTATTGTATCTCCACTTTACAAACTAGGAAACTGAGGCTGAGAGAGGTTCAGTGACTTTCACAGGGTCACACTAGGAAAGGATTTGAACTCAGGTCCCCCTGAATCCAAGTCCAACACACATGGAGAGACTGGTGAGCTTCAGGAAATGGTGGGCCATCTAGCTGTCCAAGGAAAGGTGAACCAGACCAGGTCAGAAGTGGAGTAAATGGTAGATATATAAAACAACTAAAAAGCAATCCAAGGTGATCTGCAGCTTAGTGCTGTGTGTGAGCCATGTTAGGTAGCTGGAGATGCACCGAGTGTCTTGAATCCTCTAGTACCTAGCAGGACACCCTACACAAAATTGAAGCTGAATAAATTTATTAGTCCTTAATGATTCTTTATCACAGATTAATAAAGACATGATCTCTACAAAAGCACTTGCATTCTTGTATTGGTATCATCTGTATCATTCTTTTGTTGCTGTACAAACTCTGGTTGGCTTTTAAATTTCTTCATCATCTGGATCCAGTCAACCCTTATATAATAAGTCTTCCTTCACTCACTCTCTATTTCAGCCAAGTCAGCTTGCTTCCAATTTTCCCTATTATGATAGCCCAGTGATATTGCATCTCCCATCTCTTTTGCAGGCTGTCCTTCACACCTGGAATGACCTCTGTTCTTACTCCACCTTACAGAACTCGAGTTTCCTTCCAAATTCAGTACTACCACATAAAGGAAACCTATCCCAAGTCCTCAATTTCCTAGTGCATTTTTTCAGGCAGTTGTTTTGTATGTATTTTCTGTTTCATGAACATGGGGCAGTTAGGTGGTGCAGTGGATAGAGTGCCAGACCTGTAGTCAGGAAGATCTGAGTTTAAATCCAGCCTCAGACACTTACCAGATGTGTATCCCTGGACAAGTCACTTAACCCTGTTCGCCTTAGTTTCCTCATCCGTAAAATGAGCTGGAGAAGAAAACAGTAAACTACTCCTGAACCTTTACCAAAAAAATCTCAGATGAACTCACAAAAAAAAAAAGACTGAACAACAACAAACCCTGATAAAAGGGAAAGTCTAAATGAACACAGAATTCAAATTAAACTAAAACTGACCCCACTGGATGCCTCAAGGTGCTAGGACCCAAGTCATTTCTTTTTAACTCTAGGTCTCGGGCAATTTGCACAGCTAATCTCACCCTGGAGAGATGTCTTGGGGAAGTAAGTGGGAAAAGTATGAATATCCTGGAGAACAGAGTAGTGAAACAGTGGGTAACTTGCCCCTCTGCCTCTGTCTTAATTGTTTTTTGGCAAGGATAGAACCTAGGTCATGGGACTTCCATTTAGTCAATTATATAAGCAGAAAGAGACATCATTTAGTTGATAAATACACTCTACATTTTGGAGGTTCTTGGGTAATGAAATTAAGGAGAAAACTAGGTTTTATTTCTTTTAAAAAAAACATAGGAAGGCATAGCAAATTGACTAAAATTGGGCATAAGCCAACAGAGCTATAGTCAGAATTACTTATACTGCTGCCAGCGAAATGCAGTTACTTGCTTTAAGCTCTGTGCTAGAGAACATCATCTTAGGGATAAAGGTGATGACATATAACTGATTTCTGGTCAGTGGAATAAACGAGTGCTGTCAAGACAATGAAAGTCTTTCTCTGATGCCCAACAATGGTATGGCAGTAACCCTAGGTCCCTATGGGCCATGCCGGCTGGATGCAAGCTCTGGAAGTTTATACCACTTCAATTCAGTAAAACAAGTATTTAATAAGAGTTTGCTAGGTGTAAGGCACTGAAATAGGTGTGGGTATACTAAGACAAAAGCAATAGCTCCTGCTCTCAAGATTTCATTCTATTGGTGAAGTTGGTGTGGAGATGGAATTCAGGATGTACACAAATAAATATAAAGTTAATGGGGGCTGTGCCACAAAGTAGCAGAAGAGTACTAGAGACTGAAGGATGGTGTAGACTTGGCCAAGTCCTATGTTGGAGGTTGAGCTATAGAGAATGATCAGGAGGCCAAGAGATAGAAATAAGGAAAAAGAGCATTCCACTCATGAATGGCACAGATGGAATGTTATGTAACGAAACAGCTGGCAAATTGTGTGTCAAGGGTCCCAGGATTAGAATAGCTAAATTCAGAGAATCGAATCAGCATGTTGGTAATAGACTGAAGGCAAAAGCTGGAACTAGAATGGAGTGTCAAGGACTTTTGCCAGGGCCCTGGAATTTAGGTAATGGGCAGAGCCCTTGTAGCCTAGAAGCATAGAAACCCTAGCCTGAGCAGAAGAGAAACAACTACATTAGCAAAAAATAATTCATTCAAACAGGAAGTAATTAGATTCCAAGTGAGTTCTTCCCTAGCCTACTATTGTACTCTTTGCCCCAGTAGTGTTTGGGGTTCCATTTTTATAGCACTTGCCCTGGCCATCATAAGAACATAGATTTAGAGCTAGAAGGAACTTGAGAGCATCCAATATAAGCCCCTCATTTTACAGATGAGGAAACTGAAACCCTTAGCCATTACATGACTTGCTTGAGATCATATGAGGACTAAGTGGCAAAGCCAAGACTCAATCCCAGGTCCTCAAACTCAAGTTGCTCCATGCTTTCCACTGTAATTGACTCAAGCATGGCAATTCTTGGTTATAGTTCTATTGCTGATCTTAATGTGACTGATAAAGTTGTTTACCTAGTTTGACTCAGTAAAGGGATTGTCAATATCGACAACATGGCATATTAATAGCTAGGATTTAGAGATAGCTCTGATTAGTGCAAATAATGAAACCCATAAAGTGGCTATATGTATTAGAGTTGACACTATTCAAAGTTATATTTTTTTGGTAAAATATGGTAATTCTTTCTAGCTCAATGGAAATATGGAGTGTGAATTAAAAAAAAATAGCAACCACTTCATGGGATTCATTATTCATACTAATTGGGACCAATTTGTATGGCACCTTAAAGTTTGTATTTATATATTCACTTATTTAATCCTCACAACAATGCTGGGAGGTAGATGCTATTACCTCCATTTTACAGATGAGGGAACTGAGGATCTGAAAGACTAAGTGACTTGTCCAGGGTCACACAGCTAATTAAGTGTCCGAATTAGGAAGACTCAAGTTTGAATTGTGCCTCAAGTCCCACACTCTACCCACCGTGGCACTGAAGTGAAGAATGCTTCACATTCCTGAAGTATGAAAAAGTATTCATCTGGGGCCTCCATCAAAGTATTCCTTTGCTTTCTCACCATGGCATGAAGGTGACTTAGGTCCTTGAAGGCTATGCCAATGGATGTTCAGCTTTGATAAATTCTACTGGAGGGATTTGATTCCAGAGGGGCTTCTCATACAAATCTGGTGACACACTGGCTATCTTTCATCTGAAGATCAACCTAGCTAAGTTTCAAAAAACTCATATCCAGCTTGGTTACAGGGTGATCCATTTTTTCAGCCATAGTGACTCTCAAAGATCAATTTCCAAGTCAAAGAGAGGCTGAAACTTGCCTCAATAAAAGTACCCACATCAACAACGTGTTGGATCTTTGAGGAGCTGAGCTGAAATAATCACTTGAGATTCTGCACTATTAATTTCTTTAAAAAACCCTTTAGTTGCTTTTTCAGGGATTGGACATCGATAAAGTTACTTCATATTTGTACCTCACCATTAATTTAAAGATGTGGCGTCATGTTTAACCCTGGTTAAGTGGGTACATTAATGGTGTCATAATTTGGTGGTTAAACAGGTTTATTTGCTCCATGTTAATCAACACATGAATCTTAACAAATCCAGGGATAAAGTAGATTCAAATGCTTTTTTCCCTCCATCAATATAGCACCAAGTTAATGAGTATTTAATAGCATAGTAATTAGTCATTTAGTCGCATATCACTTTTGGAAGCAATTACATGTAAAAATTTAAAAAGTGTATTTGAACCCCTCTAATCCCCACTGTACCTCACTTTATGCTAAGGATTACATAAGAAAAGTATGCCCTAAACAGAAATCCCAAGGAAGCTACTTAGATTAAATCTTCAACTCCCCAGTTGTCAGATCACCATGACCTCTTTGTTCACTTGTTTCAGAGAATGCCACTTAAATTTAATTATTTGTGTTCTTTCTTTATATTGTACTCTAGTAAATAAATACCCTAGGGCAGACCTTGAAAAATAATGAAATCTCTGACAAGCAGGCTCTTGCCATAACTCATTGTTAGTAAAGCTAAGGCTATTTGACATTTGGGTGAGTAGCATTAGATTTATATAAGAGCAGCATTAGTTACAGGGTATGGAGAAAGGAGGAATACATTTTTATTTGGACTGAAGGTTTTAACATTTACATTTTGTATAAAAATAGACATCAGTGACTGTAAGTTTCAGGTGTTGCCTGGTAGTGCACATTTAAGTATTTCAGGAGATATTTTGTCAAGCCAACACAAATTCATGTTAATAATAACTGCCATGTACCATTTCACAGGACTAATTAAACAACTTCATATTATGCCTGCCATGGGTGATTACTAGTTACCAGAATCTAACTAAAAGGATAATACTGCAACCCAGAAAGAAGATTGCTGGGCCCCATTTCCATGTGCCCCACAGGTGTTCACACCAAAGAATGTGTGTCTGCATCCATTGCCCACTTTTGATATACCTGCTAATTACTCCCTCAATGGTGTACACAAATCAGGTTATTGCATGAACAGTCATAAGAAGTAGAAATGTGGGGTTGATTATTGTTTCTTTCTCTGGCAACCCACTTTAGTTTCTGCTATAATGGAATATTTTGAAGGCAAGCATTTAAAAATAAAATAAAACATATCTTTCTCTTAAATCTTCTAATTATTTTCAATAGGAAAGAAAAAAGTTAAAATCCAGGGGTTTGATTTCTCTCCTGTATATCAAAAATACACACTCTCCTGGGATCTATGGTCTATCACTCAATGACTGCTACCATGGAATCCTTATGGACTGCTGTCAGATGAATCCAGGTTTAAATTAGATAATTTTGAAAGGTTTTCCCCAAAACAAAGGCCCAGCATTTTAGTGACAATATTCTTCAGGTGATGCTACATAGCTACAAGTTATTTGAAGAAATAAATTTGAAGATTACCCAAAGGACAATGGAGAGGATCATGAACAGGCTGCAACACAAATTCTCAACAAAGAATTACCCAAGTAATATGGTGCATAGGAGGCCATCAGAGAGATGAATGACTGGAAAAGAAATAGGGCCAGCCATATGGCAAGATAGACCATTTTCATTTGGTATCCATGTGAAGTCAAAAGAATTAGAAAAGGACCCCCAATACATTGGGCAGTTCCCTTATGAAGAATCCTACAGGACAAAATTCACACAGGGTAAGAGAGCATGGATGAGTTGCAGTCTGCATCATTTGATGGTAGTGCCCACATTGATTAGACCAGAGATACATCAAAATTGACAGGATCTCAGCACTTGAACTTATTTTGGCTTTGTTGAATAAGAGAAGAGAGATCTGAACAATCTTATCCAAGTTACAAATAGAATTTGAATTTTTTTAGCTATAGCCACTCATAAAGTGAGAAGGGCTGGAAATTTGTTTGTGGAGAAAGTACCCATGAAGGAATCTATCAAATTATTTAAAAATCAGAATCAAAATCCAGTGGGGAGTTGTTGCTAGATTTGGCTAGATTGATTTTTTCCAATCCTGTACCCAAAGTCTTTCTTTATACAGTTTCATAAGACTTGTCAGAGTTTGTGCTCCTCCAGCACGGTCTTTGACAATTTAGGGTGACTTCATTGTCATAATGATACATCAGAATAAGGATTTGGAGAAGAGGGCTTTAACAGAAGAAGAAAGTGATATTGCATCTCCATCTTCTCTATCCTCCCCTGGCTTAATAATTGAAAACTCAAATGTATGTGCCTAGCAAATCAGACAAAAAGAGTTAGCTATTCAACAAGCAAGAAGACTTTGGATCAGCTGTTTCCTCTACCAATGATCTCAATATCTGCTATGTCTGAATCAAAACCATTCCCTTCTACCAAGATATCATGCTGCATTAGGCCATTTTCTCAGATTTTTTTCTCTATTAAAATGCAGGACATTCTCACTACTTATTTCTCTCTGATGTACCTCTAACATTAGTATGCAGACATTTTAATAACCAAATACTATGGCACATACTGTCTGCAAAATGTGTGTCTATAAATTCGAAATTTAATCTATTATACAGTTCATTTCCATCACTGGAACATTATTTTGCTCCCTGGTTGTACCTTTATAAATCTTTTTTTCCTCTGTTGGCAGTTTCTATAAAGTTTGCTGCAACATACACCCCCCACCTACACATACCTCCACTGACAGCAGCAGCATCTTTAGGGTTCATTCTTTTTCCATGTGACCATTTTCTTCTTCTAGCCTAGGACTTGGAGGCCACACAGCATACTCTGAATAAGTGAGAATGGAGTACATATGGTGTCCCACTACTGAAACTGTGCTACTGAAAAAAACTTGCTAAATTAAGGTCGTATCTAGCCTGATTGCATCTGACTATAGTTCTGTCCCTCATTCCCCAGTGCACGTGAGAATATAAGGATGAGAGTGCAACAAGAGAAAGAAAATACAAGGGAGGAAATCTTTTCATCCCTTCTTTAAGGGTTTCTTTAAGGATCTCAAAAGACTTAATTACAAGAAGGGCCATAGGCCACTGAAGTTGATTGTTCAAATCTATCTAATCTCAGCACCCTGGATAGTTCCACTGCACTAAAGAAGTGAAGTTTCTGGATTCTATTTTCCTTCCTTCTCTGCAGTATTTTTATTTCCCAAGCTGCATCCAAAACAGAGACCTCGAAGTTAACTTGACATTACATCAAATCCTTTTTACAACAAAGCTGGTGTATATTTATAGAAAAGATTTGTCAAGCCTGATAATGGTCCACTAATGCTGACCAGCACTTGATACAACAAAAGCCCAATACAGCAAAAGAAGTTGGTTGTTGTCCTTTGGGGTTCCTTGCTATAGAATGTGGGTCAGGGAAGCCAGAGCACAGTGTTAAGCAAAATTATATTCATGCTCCCAGAAGGTGAAAATTTCACAAAATTCTATTCCTAAAACAGATAATATTTGTATGTAGGAATGGAAGTGTAAGTTGAATTTAATACTTACACTTCCATTCCTACCTACCAATATTGTCCATTTTAGGAGTAGAATGTATATATGGAAGTTCATTTTATATACTCTACCTGAAGACTTTCTTTAAAATTTCTAGGTTCCCTTAGTCCTGTGATTCAGCAAACATATTTTCACATTAGTCCACTTACTTTGATATGATAACTTAAAACTTTGGAACTGAAAAGATCCTCCACGTTCTGTCTTCTCCAAACCAGACAAAATTAATTCCCATATTTAGGAAATGGGAATGGGTGAAAGACTTGATATACTTACCAGATTTTATTTCTATTTCTTAACAGAATTCTCACTTAACTTCTGGTACACATGAAATAAGTAAAGAACATTTAAATATCTACTTTCTCTGTTGACTAGAACATTTGCTAATCCTCCCACATGAACTGAAGAACTACCATCTTAATAGACAGATTTGGAAATCTGCCTCCAAATCCACAAAATACTGGCTTCTGTGGATTGAGAAGTGAATTTCAGAGAGACCTACCCTCCATCAAACACAGTTTGTCTATATCCAGGTCTCTGGATATAGAAACCTGCTGATGATTAACACAAATATTATTATAGTTAAAGCTTTTGGGGCAGGGGAGAGAGGGAGAGTGAAAGAGACAGATTGACCATCATTGATTGACCCTGGTGTATATTTGCAGTATCTAGGGCTTTTAATACTTGTGCTTAGAGGGATGGAGAAGTCTCATATTCCTTACAGAGTAAAGAATAGTAGAGCCTGGACTTTACCTCAAGTATCACGTCATCATGTAGTCATGCTTCCATTGAACAGAGCCCCACCTACCTGTGTCTGGGATAGATACCAGGTATTATTGTGATAAGTAAGTTGCCTTTGTTGGGAGAGAGGAGGCCAAGGCACCCAGATATACCATAAAGAGAATCCCCAGGGAAACCATATACAGTATCCATATCTTTCCCTATGCTCTGAAAGTCATTTTGAGTCAGCTCCTTTCTCTAATGAGAAATCAACTTAAAGACAAAAGGCCTGTGGTCAATCATATCCAAGAGCAAGACTAACTACCCTTCCTTCTCATTAAATACTTCAGATGCTCGTCACAGCTTGACACACTGCAATGATGGTTTCATTACTTGTGACATCACTCAACTATTCTGTATGGCTCCTCTGGGTTCCCCCCTCATTGTAATACTAAAAGTGGAATGAAGATGCTATATTTTAAAAGGCCTCTTTTCTAAAGATATCCCACCAAAATAGGACTTCTTTAGATTCCATTAAACTACTAACAAATGCAGTATTATTAACATAATTATTTTATTACACTATTAGTGAATGAGATTGAGTGTTATCCATTTATCAGACTGTAATTCTTGTTTGAATGACACCCCCTCCAGTTAAAAAAGAGAGAGAGAGAGAAAGAGATGAGCCATGGCTAAGAAGAAAGAAAGAAGAAAGGGGATATGGAATGTTTAATCCTGAAGTGAAATTCTGAATAGACTTGCAATAAACAAAGATCTGCAGTCACATTTCTAGGAAGGAAAAGTCTAGGGTGTCTAGTATTCCATCACTTTTGAAGTGTTAACAAGCTTGTTAGAATAGGGCCAAAGTCTTCAAATGGAGCTATCATTCAGCAGTTGTGTCCACAAAAGTCTTTTGGGGACAAGTAACTCTTGAGATCATTAGCCTTTGACTCTAGTTAGGCCTGGTAGATGAATCCTATAAAACAGAGATACAGTTTTACTCTAGAAAGGAGATATTTAGTGAGAAATATGAAGCACATGGACTATTTGGAGAATTCTTGGTTTAGTAACAAACACAGAAACTTAGTATAATTTGAATGATCTATTAAGTTAACAACAAACATAAATCTGTTAAAATGACTTTTATATAATGAAAATCACATCCTCAGAATCAGGAAGATCTGAATTCATGTCCACGGATCTGACACATATTGATTCTGTGGCCTTGGTCAAATCACTTAACCTCTCTCCAGGCAACTCTCTAAGACTATAAATTATAAAGAAGTTACCAGCTTTCATTGGTAAAGGGAATTTCCTCATCCTCATACTTCCTTATGCCAATGAAATTATACGTCAAATTCCTACCTCTTTCCCTAATAATAGCAGGTCTTCACCTTCTTTGCAACTTAAAATTTCACAGTTGTCCAGAGAAATGAAAGTTAAGTGATTTACGCAGGCCTGTATATTCAGCATGTATGGCAGAACTTAAACCCAAATAATCCTTGTTTTGAGAACACTCTCCACTATGCTATACTTCCTCTAGATAATAATTCTCAAAAATGATTCTAAAACTATAAGGTGCAGAATTATTTTAAGATGACTACTATAGATTATCATTAGTATTTGCCCTAGATTCAATGTACTCAGACAAGGGATTAGACTACTTGAATTTCCCATCTACAAGATAGAAATGGAAAGATGTAGGGGAAGAGAAGAGATAAGGGAAAAAGAGGAGAGAGAGAGAGAGAGAGAGAGAGAGAGAGAGAGAGAGAGAATAAGGAGAATGGTCTACTTCTTTCCTCAACTCTAAAAAAAGGAACAGGGGAAATCTCCACTCTTTTCTTTATCCTAGGGGAAGAATGGGAGTAAAGCCAAGAAGCTAGTCCCAATTGGCCACCTAAAAAAAAAAGATACAGGAATCAGGGCCCAGATCAAATACTGAGTAAGACCCAGCTAAAGCCAACTAATTTCCATCAGATTAAAACACATATTTCTAGTCACATCACTTCAGTTGGATTCTCAACCACTCCCCACACCAAGAGTAAGACAGTGCCTTTCTACACGGGAAGTTCTGCCAGTAAGCAGTTTGGAAGGAAGAGATTCTGATCCTATTATATTAACAGAAAGCCATCTTCCTCTATCCAGTTTCTGTGACTTCCATGAAAAGTGATATTTCTGTATTCTGTATTCACATTCATGATAAAAAGCTGTCTCCTTAATCATCACAGTCCTGTGACCCATTTGGGGACCATATCTGTACTGATGGGAGTGAATTTGGTGAAATCACACTACCAAACTCCTTTTGTGGAAAAAAACTATAGTCATAATCCTAAAAACTGGGAAAGGACAAAGCAAAAGAAAACTATAGACCAACATCATAATGACTATTTATTTTTACATAAAACCCTATCAAATGAAATACAACAATTTATACAAGTAATTATGTATTATGGTGCAGGTGTATTTATATCAGGAATGCAAGGATGATTCAAAATTAGGAAAAATCTGTATAATTAATCATAATTTTTCAAATCCCAAACCACATGATTTCCTCAATTAATTCCCCAGAAGCCTTAGTCAAAATTAAACACTATTTTATGCTAAGGAAAAAATGACAATGTATAGGTGTAGGAGGATTTTGAAATATAAAAAGAACCTAAAATTAACAAAAGGGGTACATTAGAAGCTTTCTCAATAAATACAGGAGTAAAATAAGAATGTTCATTCTCCCCACTTTTTTATTTATTTGTTAAAATGCTAGCAAAAAGACAAAAGAAAGAAATTAAAGTTGTGAAGATAGAAAAAAGGTAGATAAAACTATCCTGATTTGCTGATAATAATGATTTAGATATTAAATTCTAGGGTATCAACAAAAAAGCTAATTGATAGCTTCAAGAAGCAAATTACAAAATAAACCCACAAAAATCAAAATCATTTTTATAAAATAACAAAATCCAAGAAGCAATAATAGGAAGGAAAATTCCACTTGAAATAACTTCACAATGAATAAAATATTTGGAAGTCAATCTATGGAAACTCAATCTATACTTGAATAGTTTAAATTACAAAAGTACTTAAAAAACTTAAGAGTTGGGAGGAATATTCAGTGTTCATGGTCAGGCCATGCCAATATAATAAAAAAAAAGATGGCATTGCCTAGAAAAGTTAATTACAATTTTAATGCTGCATCAATTAGACTATCAAAGGGGTCTTTTTTACCAACCTTAATAGAATAATAACAAAATTCATGTAGAGGAACATAAGATATAAGAAATCAAGGAAAATAATGAAAAGGAGCAGGAATAAATTCCTAGCATTTCTAGACCTCAAATCTATAACATAAGGTAGCATTCATCAAAAAAATTTGGTCTTTTTTAAATAGAAGTATGTCAGTGGAAAAGACTAACCCAAGGAAAATTAGAAATAATGGAACTCTATAATCTAATATTTGATAAACCTCAAAACATAAACTACATGGGAAAGAACTCTCCATTTTGTAAGAACTGGGGGAAGTGGCACTGGAAATAAGACTGAAAGAAATTAGACTTAGGCCAATATTCTCATACCAAATGAATGTAAATGGATTAAAATGGATACAAAATCTTAATGTTAAAGATCATACTATAAAAATTAGAAGAGAAGCAGATCATAGACCTATCACAACGGTATGTAGGATATATATTCTCCACCAAACAAGGGATAAATACAATTACAAAAGATAAAACAAACAACTGATGAAACCAAAAAACTTCTGCAAAGACAAAATCAATGCAGTTAGGATAAGAAAGGAAGCAGCTGAATGAGAAAAAAACTTGTATGAAATTTCTATAATCAACCAACAAATAAATATTTATTAAGTGCCTACTATTTGCTAGACACTGTGTTAAGTCTGGGGGTGCAAAAAGAGGCAAAAGACAGTCTCTGCTCTCAAGGAACTCATAGCATAATGAGAGAGACAATGTGGAAACAAATATATGCAAAGTAAGCTATGTACTGGATAAATAGGAAATAATTAAAAGAAGGAAAGCACTGGAATTAAGAGGAGTTAGAGAGTGTCTCCTGTAGAAAATGGGATTTTAATAGAAACTTAAAGGAAGGTTGGAGCAGAGAAGGGAAAGCATTCTAGGCATGGGGGACAGCCAGAAAAAATGTGCAATGTTGAGAGATGGAATGTCTTGTCCATGAAACAGCCAGGAAGCCAGAGTAGCTGGTTTGAAGAGTATATGTTGAGAAGTAAGGTATAAGAAGACTAGAAAGGAAGGCAAATGCTAGGTTATGAAGGGCTTTGAATGTCAAAAGGAGTATTTTGTTCCTGGAGGCAATAGGAAGCCATTGGAGTTTAATAAGAAGGAGGATGACATGATCAGACCTACATTTTAGGAAAATCACCATTAGTGGTTGAGTAGAGAATGGATTGTAGTAGGGAGAGACTTGAGGCAGACAGATCCACTGGCTGGCTATTGCTGTAACCAAGGTATGAGGTGATGAGGGCCTACACTGGAGTGGTAGAAGTATCAGAGGAAAGAAAGGGACATATTCAAGTTGCAAATGTAAAATCAACAGGCTTTGGCAACAGATTGAATATTGGAGGTGAAAGATAGTGCAGAATCCAAGATGATTCTTAGGCTGGGAGCCTGAGGGACTAGGAGAATAGTATTGCCCTCTCAGTAATAGGGAAGGTATGAGAGGGGAGGGTTTAGGGGGAAAGATAATAAGTTCCCTTTTGAACATACAGAGTTTAAATGTCTACTCCAGTCCAGTCCAAGATGTCTGAAAGGCAGTTGGAGATGTGAGATTGAAGGTCAGTGGAGAGACTGGGGCAGGATAGGTGGATTTGAGAATCATCAGCATAGGCATGGTAATTAAATCCATGGGAGCTGGTGAGATCACTAAATGAAGTAATAGAGAGGGAGAAGAGGGCCCAAGAGGGTTTATTACACACACACACACATACACATATACAGGTAGGGTGTATGCATGCGTATATGTTCATACATTATATATGCATGTGTACACACACAGATGCAGACACACATATATGGGTAGTATGTATGTGTATATGTACATATGTACATGTGTGCACACACACAGATACATATATGGGTAGTGTGTATACACATGGGTAAGGTGTATACATGTGTGTATGTACATACATGTGTACACAAATGTACACACATATACAGACACATACATATGGGTAGGGTATATGTGTGTGTCTACATACATATATATGTGTGTGTACACACAAACACACACACACACACACACACCCCTCCAACAGGCATTCCTCAATGGATAAATGCTCAAAGGATATGAACAGTGGTTTTTAGAAGATTTTCCAGAGTATTCACAACCACCAAAAAGACTGCTTGAGGTCACTAAAAATGAGAGAAGTACACACAGAACAACCCTGGGGTTTCCTATCACACCCTGAAAATTGGCAAAGATGACCAAAAAAAGGCCTTCATCAATGTTGGAGGGGTTGTGGAAATATAGACACATTGTTTGTGTGTATATTGTTGGTGGAGTTGTGAATTGGAACGATCATTTTGGAAAGCAATTTGGAATTATGCAAATAAAGTGGCTAAAACTATCTATACTTTAGACACAGATCTCACGGCCAGACATATACCTCAGCACATCATTAACAAAAAGAGAGGACTCACATATGCCAAAATGTTTCCAGCAGTACTTTCTGTGGCAATAAAGAGCTGGAAACCAAGTAGATGCTCCTCAATTATGGAGTGGCTAAATACATGGTACAATGCATTGATTGTCAAATTTTTCAATCTATTGATCAGTTTTGATGATTATTTATATTATTTCCCTTTTTCTTTTTTAAAAAAATTCTTTCTTACATAGGATGACTCTCTGGAAGAGGAGAGAGGAGGGAAAAAGGGAAGTTTAGATTATATACAAACTAAAGCTATCAATAAAATTTATTTTTTAAAAAAGGCGCAGAGGTAGCAGATAGAACGTTGGATAAGGAAACAAGTAGCTCAGTTTGACTGGAATGTAGTGTGCATAATGGGAAGTAATGTGTAATCAGACTGGAAAGACTGGGGCCCTCCTCTCAGGTAACTCCCTCCACAGGACCATTATTGGAGGAACAACCCTAATCGTCCCCTAATCATGCTTCACCTCACTCATGACTTCAGTCTCTCCAGAATCCTCTTCCTTCTCCTCTATCACTACATTTCTCTTCTCTCCTCCAGTCTTCACATCCAACTCCTTTTTTGTATTGTACTCTCCTATTAAAATGAAAAGTCCTTCAGGGTAGAGACTATGTAGTTTAATTGTATTTGTATCCTCAGCACTTAGGACAGTGTCTGGCACATAGTAAGTGCTTAAAATGCTTGTTGACTGATATTACACACACATAGTACATGTATATACACACATGAATGTATATGTACATTTACGTGCATATGTGTGACTCAAGCCTTAAAAACTATTTGTATAGCACTCTTCTCATTGTTGGAGATTGGTTATTATTCTGTCCTTGAGTAAAGGGAAGAATTGATGAGAGTTTGAGAGAAGAGAGATCCTGGTCTTCTGGTTTCCAGCTTTGAGAGAGATTGCACTCTCCTAGATTCTGGTTTCAGATACTGCCTGAAGGGAGAAAAAGGCTCTAGGAAGGCACCCACATGTAGAGAAGATGGCGCTCTCATCATATCCATATTCCCAGACTCTAAAGATTTCAGGGAATTTCCCCTTGGGTGAGATCTCAGTCTCTCTCTCTCTCTCTCTCTCTCTCTCTCTCTCTCTCTCTCTCTCTCCTCTCTCTCTCTCACTTTCTCTTTCTTTCCCTCTCTTTCTCTCTCTCTGTCTCTGTAAATAGGTTTATTTACTATTAACCATATGTGTTTATTGTGGAACTGGCATGTTGTGGGAAAGGAGTCAAGCCTTGGGTATAAAACTTGGGGTAGTCATCCATTAAAGGATAACGATCAAGAGTGCGATTTAAACCTAAAAATTATTTCTGCTAGATTAACAAAATTTAACCCATCAGATAGATGTAATATCCTAGCCTGCTACTCTTTCTCTGAGGGGAGTAGAGTGCACAGCCTCTGACCCTAACCTCCTGACTAGGGCAGAAATCAATGTCTCCCTTGGATACAAGAGAGGTGAGAGGAGGGGAAACTCTAGAGATATTTATTCCTGCCTCCCCAGAAGCCACATCTAGCCAGAACCATGTAGACACTTTCAGCCTACATTGGCAAAACACATACCACACAAACCCCTTACATACGTGTCTGTGAATTTATAAACCTTTCACAATCTGACTCTAACCCAATAGAGGAGTTTGTATTGTAGTCCAATATAATTTCTACTACAACATGATCATTCTCAAACTTCTTAAATATCAGCTAATGGGCCCCCCCACTTCACAGAGAGCATTTCTTTGGTTCATTCCATTCATGTTTCTCTATTACTGTGATAGCTACATGAAGATGCCTTTATTTGAATCTCATAATTTTTTTTTATTAAAGGGGCCATCCCTTGGCTCACTTCTTAAACATCCCTACTCACTGAATGGGTATTGCCTCAGTCAAAGTGAGAACTTTGAAAGACTTTTGCTTAAAAACTCCAAGGTCTCCTACTGCCTCCGGGGCCATCTCCAGTTGTCCTGATCTATATCTTGTCACTAGACCCAGATGGCTTCAGAGGAGAAATTGATGCTAGTGACTTTGCACAGCCCTCCCTCACTTAAATCCAATTGACTTGAAAGTCATGGCATCATCTTCCTGATGTCATGGTCCTCTTTGAGAATGAAGAACAAACCACTATATAGTATTTTTTTTTCTTTTTACATTTAGGTCCTGATTAGTGAGAATAATGAATCCTGGGAATTAGACATTGCATATTAACCCACTTCATGGGATTTATTATTTGCACCTAGATGCATTTTTCAGAGCAAAAAAACTTCCCTCTCAATTTGGGTATATCTAACTCAGCTGCTTTTTTTTTTCTTTTCTCTTTTTCTTGGTGGCAATATTTTGAGTATTTTCCCACAAGTATTTAAGTGATTGCATTTCTAAATCATTTCTGCCTAAGGATCTGTGTGTAAAAGGCTTCCCAGCTACCAACCTCTGCAGAGGTTAGCAAGCTCATCAGCAAATCAAAAGTCCCCCTCAAAATAGCATTTCCTAGGGAAAAGGCAAACCAGCACATCTAACTGCAAATAGCTCCAGTAGTACACCAAGACTGCCTGTGGAGACTAGACAAAATCCAGCTCAGGATCCAGCAGTGGTACTGGTTTCCCATCATCTGGAGTGCACACTGACTGTGATCTTGGCTGAGAACCAGTTTTGATTGTGGCTTTGTGCTCATTGCAGGCATATGAACTTTGGAGAAACCTATTATATTGCTACTGTGTGCCCAGTGCCAGCCTCAAATTGTTAAAGGGGAAAATCAAATGTCTGACATCAGCATCTGCAAGTCATTCTCAGCTTTGGGCTGAGCACACCAAAGTGTGGCTTCCTCTAACATTTAAATGAACCCAATATCCCAATTTTTAAATGGAAAATCTTTTTTCCCATGTCCACATTGTAGACTTCCTAACTTTCTTCAAAGGAAAAGCTCAGATGCCATGTCCTACATGAAATATTTCCCAAAGGCCTTAATAATGAATGATCTTCCATTCTCTTGAAATTACTTTGCATTACTTTGTAAATATTCTCTTTTTCTTTCCTGGCCATAAGATATTTCCCTTGAGTAGAATGTAAACTCCTTGAATTCTCCAACGGGCTCAAGGACACATAGGCTAGTAGCTAACAGATCCAAGAGTCAACGTTGGGTCCTCTAACACCTGATGGTCTGAGTCCATCATGCTTCCCACCAGGCTAATTAAGATCTCACTCCCATCCATAACTCATAAAACCATGGCTTTGAGGCTGGAAGGGACCTTAGAGATCATTTAATCTGAAATCTCCCATTTTACAGATGAGGCATTTGAGTCCTAGAGAAGTTAAATAACTTGCTCATGATCACACAGCAAGTGGCTGGATCAGAATTTGAACCAAAATGATTAGAGGCAGGTAAGTGGTACAGTGAATAGACTGCCACACTTGGGGACAGAAAGACCTGAGTTCAAATCTGGCCTCAGACACTTACTAGCTGTGGGACTCTGCTAAGTCAAGCAACCCGAATCTTCTTCAACTACCTAATCTGTAAAATGGGGGTAATACTAGCATCTATACTCCCCTCGCCAGGGTCATTGTAAGGATAAAATCAGATAGTATTTGTAAAGCATTTTGCAAGCCTTAAAGTGTTATGTAAATACTGGGTATTATGATTACTCAATCGTTCTTTCTCTGACGCCTGCTCTTTTAGATGATGAGTTTACAAGATCTGGCAACTCTTGCTTCAAGTTACTTCTCCTTGCCTATATCCTATATACCCTCCTATATCAGGGTAACCTTTTAAAAACTATTAAAAACCAGGAGATGGACGCAAAGGTCTTCCATCTCTCTGATCCCTTACCAATGAGGAACTGCTGCTATTAGCTAGATGGGTTGTGGTCATCAATCTATTAAGAAAGGGCTAATGTGGATTTATAATGTTGAACTCATTCTGTAGGTAGCAAGGGTGGCAGTAAAAGAGGTTTCAGAAAGAGGTTTACGTGACCTTAGGTTTATTCATGATGATAAAGCAAAGACTACTGGAGTATGTGATCGGAATTAATTATACCCTGTATTAACAAGTTTTGCAACTTACTCACCTTGGTTAAAGTCATTTAATCTCCTGGGGTTTCAGTTCTCTAATCTTTAAAATGAGGAAATTAGGCTAATAAAAATATCCTCTTACATTTTTATAGTGCTTTACAATGAACAGAGAATTTAAAATTATCTAATTTGCCCTTCTCAGAAACCTGGGAGGTA
The DNA here is from genome assembly GCF_900497805.2 of Vombatus ursinus. Classification (NCBI taxonomy): domain Eukaryota; kingdom Metazoa; phylum Chordata; class Mammalia; order Diprotodontia; family Vombatidae; genus Vombatus; species Vombatus ursinus. The sequence continues at coordinate 22,082,327 of NW_020954577.1, read as the reverse complement.
GTAGGGTAAGTATTAATCTCCCTAAGTCTCCGTGGGCTTCCTCATCTGCAATATACAACTTGCTTTATGACACACGGCTTACACACAAACTCTGAGGGTCTTCCCCTCTCAGACTTTCTTTTGTGAAGGCAAGCTAGGCCATCTTTTGCCTCAATTCTTACCTAGCCTTTAATTATTGAATAGGTGATGCTGCAGACAAACTGATACCTGGAAAAGACTTTAACTTAAAAAGGACATGGTCTTCTACTGTATCTGGGGCCATTGCCAGTCATCTTGGCCTATGTCTTGTCACTGGACTCCAATGACTGGAGGAGAGAGAGCACAGCTCCCTGCCTCACTTAAATCCAATTCACTTGCAAGTCAAGACATCGTCCTCCTGATGGCATTGGTCCAGTCAGCAGTCTGGCACTGCCTCCACCCTATAGTTTTTTCTTCCAATTGGTGAGTTCCTCCCTGCATCTTCCATACTCACTTCAAACCTGGCTCAGCCCAGGACTCCCTAGACTACTTTTCCACCTTTCCCCTATATGGATACCTTTCTCCCTACTTTTTCTTTTCCCTTTTCTGTGTTGTCTTCTCCCATTGGAACGTAAGCTCCTTGAAAGAAGGAACTTCTTTCTTTTTGCTTTTGTTTGTACTCTCAACATTTAGCACAATTCCTACAACATAGTAAGTTCTTAATAAATGTTCTCTTTTCTCTACTCATCTATCTGTCTTTTTAGAAAGAGTAGTTATGTGGTTATCTTCTTGATCAATTTTTGAAGTAGTAATATCAACCATCATTTTTACTATTGTTTTGACACATTTCCCTCTTTGAATTAGCTTAAATTACAGGGTGCCTTTAAAATTGTACTACTCCTGGCATATTGCATTTGGCATGTATTTAGTTAGGTGCAGCTGCTACTCTTGATTTCATCTTCTTAAGTGTCATTTCTATTAGATGTTAGATTGGTAAATTTTAATATCTGATTATTCCAGGATCACCAATGCTAAGACTAGATTGTTACAGAAATACTGACAAATATCACTTGTATCTTTTTGTTATCTTTCCAATTTCATTCAAAAGTGCTCTCAGGATAATTGGACTTAGTTGGGTCTTAGACCAATATTTATGTAGGTTCATTTTTTTCCTTTCATCATTTTTCTGTGGTTTGTCAGGTGATATTACTCATAATGTTCTGTGATTCTCTTGTAACATTTTGCAAATTAGTTTGGATTTTAAGCAATGTTGTATTTGACTTCCATATCTTTATGTTTGACAAAAAGATCAAAAGTTTGTTAGCCAAGGCAATTCTTGGGTCTCTTGGCTTTCTTGTTGTGGTGACTGATTACCACCATTTCTGAAAGAAGTTGTAATGATTATAATATGATATAAAACAGGATCTTTATTTTTACCCATATGCCATTTGTCAAGGTCACTAGTGTAAACAGGATGGGTAAGAGCTCTTTTGATCTATGAGGCATATTATCTTTTTTATCCTTCCTTCTAGTTTGCATTTAATTTTACCTTTGATCTATCAATAGAAAACAAGTTATGTATTTAAAAGTCCATTAATAAAACTTCTTTTAAAAAAGAGAGAAAATATAAGGTCTCTTTCTATATAGCTACTTGAAACTTTCATGTGCCTTCTTGTTTTGTTTATAATAATGATATCAAAAGATGTCACCTAGTTTCTTTAGTAATACACTAGCATGTTGGCTCTCTTTCTGTGATTTCTTTGTCCAGACAATTAAATTAATCAATAAAAATCTATTCTTAACATTCATTGCCCCCACCTTATGGTATTCTGCCAACATAATTGCAGAAGTAAAAGTAGGATACAGAAGACTTATAACTATTGTGTTTTTGTCCATTTTATGAGTCACTGTGGCTAAGTAACTTATCACCTAGTGGTCAATCAAGGCTCTGTCTTATGGCCTCCTCTCTTCTCCCTTTATACTATCTCATTTGGTGATCTCATCAACTCTCATGGGTTCAATTTTAATTTCTATGCAAATTATCCTCAGTTCTAATCTCCCTCCTGACATCTAGTCTTGAATCTCCAAATGCCTATTGGAAACCTGATACTAGGTATACTATAGGAATCTCTAATTCAACATATCCAAAACTGAACTTATTCTCTTTCATTCCTAGCTGTCCTCTTCTTTCCAATTTCCTTGTTTTGGAATTTAGGTTCATAACCTCAGTGATATCCTTATCTCCTCACTTGCACTCACACCACATATCCAATATGTTGCCAAGTCCCATTGATTCCACCTTCATAACATCTCTTGGACATGCCCTCCTTTCTCCTCTGACACTGACCCCACCATGGTGTAGGGCTTCATCACTGTACATCTAGACCATTGCAATAACTTGGTGGTTGGTCTTCTTGCCTCATATCTCTCCTAATATAATCCATCCTCCACTTAGCTACCAAAATGACCTTCCCAAAGCATGGTCTGATCATGTCACTCTCCAACTCAATAAACTACAGACACTTCCTACAAAGTATAAATAAAATATAAAATATTTTATATTTTAAAACTCCAGAATAAAATATAAAATCCTTTCCTTTTTAAGTCCTTCACAAAATGTCTCCTTAGTACTTTTCTAATCTTCTTACTATTTTACAATCAACATACTCTACCAGTATGTTCCCTGTTCCTCGCATGAAACACTATGTCTTGAGTCAGTGCCTTTTCACTGGCTGTATCACATACCTGGAATACTCTCTCTTCTCATCTCTACCTCTAGAATTTCCTGTTTTCCTTCAAGACTCACCTCAAACCTCACCTTTAGCATGAAGCCTTTCCTACCCCACTACTCACTAACCAAACTACCTGGAAGTAGAGGATTTTCTACCAGTGGAGCTGTCCGGGGTGCTAGAGATGAGTTAAGCCAATACCTTCCACTCAAGAAGTCCCTGTTACATGAGACATGTCTACAACACTGGTAAACATGTTAATTGCAGACTTTTCCAGTTCAAAGGATCATATTTAGATGTTGGCTCACTAAACAGCAAAATGGTATTGTTGAGCTTGACAAGAGCTCCTAATAAGCATGCCAGTCATCAGTTAAATAAACAAACCATTATGTTAATATCAATACTGAATATAAAGAGGTTAGTATATCACCTGATATTAGCCAGTTGCCAGACAAGTACTTTTGGTACACAGACACTTTGCTTTAGCCTTCAATGATAAGTGAAGGATGCTCTTTTCAGATTTTAGGTTTTCATGCTTCCATTTACTTCCACTGAAGGATGAGCAGGCTGGACTACATAATCTCTGAAATCCCTTCCATCTCTAGAGTCAAGATCTTGTATTGTAACAAGCAACATAGGGGTTGAACCACACAATTTAGTGTACCATTTAGTTTATTTTTGTATAATAGAACAATTAGGAAATCAGGCAATATAACCCCTGCCCTCAAGGGGCTTACAAATATGTATGTGGTATCTAGTTAGAGACATAAGATTCTCACATGTATACTTCTAAAGTTATCTTTCTATGTATATATGTGTGTGTGTGCATGTATGTATGTATTTTCTCTCTCAAGTTCAATATTATTGCAATGCACACACATATGCATCCTGAAGAGTTATGGGTGAAATATTCTTCATTATCAGGTAATAATTTTAATAGGAGCACAACAAATATTTGTCTTTAAAAAGAATGGTCAATGACTTCTGAGTATTCAAAAGAAGTTACAAGTATTAATTTGGTCTCAGTTTTGTTTTCTGACAAATAAGTAAAATAATACTTGCACTGCCTGCGTCAACAGGATTGTTGCAAGGAAAACACTTTGTAAACATGAAAGTGTAAAAAATGTGAGTTAGTACTACTACTAATATTATCATTGCTCCTGCATCACTCAGATGATCATATTACCAGTTTTACCAGCCCAGGGCCATGTCTGAAATGCTGTTGTTACTATTTAAATGAGTAATTTCCTAAGGTTTTTGATCCTGAGCCTCTATCAATAAAAAAAAATTAAAGCACACAAGCCCAATATATGTATGCTTACTTGGTTTAAAAATTGTATAAATGTATTACTGTGCTAATATGTACACTGCAAAATATATAACAAAATAAAAAATTTAAAGGATGAGAGGAAGATGAAATATTAATTTTAATGGTATGAAGAAATTTTTTTGCTCCCAATAAGATGTTGTTAATAGTGATATTTTAATAAAAGCAAAATGATTGGCTTTGCTTTATTATCTGTGAAAATCATAGTTTAATATTCTGTGGTATTTCTAATTTTAAAGGCTGACATAGATGAAAAAATATAACTCACAAAGACATGTAAATCTTAATGGAAGAAGTACATTACTGGCTGTGCAAAATCATGATATCTATTTTTCAATCCCATTCAGAAATCACATAAGAAATTATGTAAAAAAAATTACATAATAAATGTTCATCTTCACTGGTAAATCAATTTCTCTTTGCAAATTAATTAGAAGTTGATTCATTTTTCTATTTTTAAAAAATGGGTTCAAAAACCTAAATGAAACTCTTCATTTGAAAGATTTTTAAACAGATTAGAAAATTCTATTTTCAAGTTTTTGAAGTATGTGGATATGAACATTTTTGGGTTACATACTTAATTATTTTCAGCAGCCCAAAAGTTGATAGCAAGTATAGAAGAGAAGATGGTCAATAGGGTCAAATGATACAAAGAGGTTGGGAGGGTTGAGGACTAATAAAAAATCACCAGTTTTTCCAATTAAGAGATCATTGATATGTAACTTTGGAGAGTGGTGTCACTTGGTCAAGGAGTCAAAGAGTTAAGAATTACAAGGAGATTGGAAACCTGGGAAACTGGAAATATGGGAGGGAAATAAGGAAGAGGAGGGTGTTTTGGGGGGGAAAGAATGTAAGGAGATCTGAATGCAGATAGTAACTTCCATGCCTACTTAGCCTATGCCTACTCACTTAAAAAAAAAAAAGTGGAGAGGTCTTACCAACCACTGCTCCAGAGCCAATAGCTTGAGACAGACATGAGGTAGCCTGGAAGGAAGGATATCAGTGTGTAAGGACTCCAGGGGTTTAGGGAATCAGAATTTAGTCTATGCCACTTCTCAGAGTACCTTGGTCTAATAAAGTTCTAATTCCCCCTACCAGCAATGGGAAGCTTGAGATGCTATCCTTCTTCCTTGTCTCTAATAGGTTGACTGCGTTCTACCTTTAGGTCAGGCCGTAGCCCCCATTTTGGAGGTCATTGGTCCAAATAACAATTTTTCACATTGTGTGTTTTTATTTTATGATTCATTTAAAAATTTTCTTCTGATAAAAGTAAAAAGTGGACAGTGTCATTCAAAATACTAACAAGAATAGTGTAATGTTTTGATGACTGTATTATTTACACAGTAAAATAAGTTGCTAGGAGATGTGTTTGCAAATGTGCACTTAAGAATCCATGTTTTTTAGCTGGGTACTGAATCCCTTTGGAAGGTCAGCCCTAAAGATAGGGCTTTGGATCAGGGCCCTTCAGCCATGTGTATATGAGTGGGGGAGGGGTAAGAGACAGGACTTGAACACAGGCCTTTATGACTCCAAAGTCATCTGTCTATTAACCATACTGCTGCTTTCCACTATTATCATTAATAGAAGGACCTGAATTTAAGAATACCTCAAAGGACCAAGCTATATCAACTGCCACAGAGCATCATTTTTATCCATAAGGCAAAGAAAATAGAGATAGGATGAAAAAAAATCATTTCAAAGTAAAATTATAATAAAAATTTTACATCAATTAATGTTCCTGTTCCTTCAAGGGTTAAGACCCATTACCAGCAACTTAGCTTCATATTCCTTTCTCATGCACTGGGATATGTGGGGGAGAGGGAACCTACCACTACACACCTGTATGTGATTGCTACATTCCAACATACCCACCCCAATGTTTCACAGCTGTTAGTTTCAAACCATCATTTCCTTTTGGTTTGCAGAAGGCACAGAAGAGTTGCTGAAAGAATGTTTCAAGCCTTGTTCTGCCAGGTAAGTAAACTCTAACCTGCCTATTGCTTTAATATTTAGACTGAAGTAATTAAGGGACTGTGTTAGCCTTCTGACAAGGACAGCTGACATGAGTTAAATGCTGCAGGCTACTGACAAGTTTTACTCTGTTTTCATTTGTAAATTTCCTAGCAATGACATGTATGTCTACAAGTAGACTAGATGTTACAAGGTAGAAACTAGAGTCTCTATAGCTGATTGCACATCCGTTTTATTGAGAGTCAGAGATCATTTGTGAACTTCCAAAAATGAGTCAGCTATGATGATAACTTCATTAGTTTCTCTTTTGATTGAGGCATAATCTATTGAAGCTTTATTCCAAAGAATAAAAAGAAAGAAGGGGAATATGAGTATGTATTTTTCTTCAGGAACTATTGTTGATAAAAAATAATTGGTCTTTTCAAAACAGATCAACCTAATCCTTCTTCAACCCTCTTTCTCTGGTGCTAGAAGGAAGTCTATTGTATGTCTGCTAAAATGAAATGGGAGTTTTCACTTAGAAACAAAAATGAGTATTGCAAAATTAAATGGAATTCATTGCGTAGTGAGCTTTCTAGGAAGTAACTGTGGCCAAGATTGTTGAAAGGAGCATACCAAGCATCCCAATTAACAGGGGCTTACAACCTCCCAGGACTAGAATCTGGGTTGGAGCTGAAAGATATTGTATTGTAGCCCCTATCAAGTCTCACTTTTCAAAATCCTAATACAGTGAAATCTCAGTTATCTGGAAATTGACTTTTCAAGTAATCTTGCTAGTGGATCTAGAGCTGTTTTGGATATATCCAGTTGAAGACTGTTGGCATTTTTGTACCTGTTCTTCTTTTCCTCATTAGAGTAACAAGAATATGAAATGCATTTTTCACTGAGGGATACATGCAGGCTGAAAGCTCGAACTGAGTCTCTGCACTCCTTTTGGGAGCCACAGCTCCACAGCTACTGTTTGCTTCTGAACTTGCTCCTCACTCAGCTAGGGGGCAGCATACTCGAGGCCACCCCTAGGTGCAGGTCATCCACTCAGCCTACACTGGATCTGTAACCTGGAACTAAGTAGTGTGTGACAGCATCTGTTCCTGGACCCTGTGATACTTCAGTGATTTCTTCCTGCCCCAATGATTCCTGCCCTGGTGTCCGGGCTCAGCTCTCTTTCATTTTCTGGGTTCTGGGTTACTCTGTGGGTCACACTCTTGGTCAGACTGATCCCTTGTCCAATGTCCACAGATTACGGCCTCCTTAAGCTGTCCCAGGTTTGAAAAAATGACTTACTCTGAATTTTTCTTGGATTTCCCAATTGGAATTTGATACATAATCTGGTATATTTTCTAAATTTTTGTGAAGGAAGTGTGGTGGTGGAGCTAGGCTATGTTTGCTGCTACTCTGCCATCTTGACTGTGCCCTCATCCTCAATGCTAGTGCCTTCCCTCTGTGATTATCTCCAATTTAACCTGTATATAGCTTGTTTATCCATAGTGTTTTGCATGCTATTTTATCCAATTAGATTGTAATAGATGGGGCACGGAATGTTTTTGCATTTCTCTATATCCCTAGCTGTAAGCCCAATGTCTAATACATAGTAGGTACTTAGTAAGTGTTTGCTTGTTGATTTGTCCCATCTCTGATCATGGAGTATTTGTCTACACATATATTCAGTCCCATCTCCCCACCCCCATCCCCAAGCCTTGGTCTGTAGGAAGGTTTGAGAAACCTAACAATGCTAAACCTTAATGGAAAGCAAAGGCCCCCTGGATAGGGAAGGCATTGGCATCCATATGAAGGCATGGACCAATTCACTGCTTTCCTATCTCACCCCCAACTCCAGGGCTACTGTACCCCTAATCCCTATGAGGACAGCTACATACACAGTAGCAATGGAATAAAGGACAGCTTGTTGCCTCCCTGGCAATGTTCTCATGCTCTCTCAACCATTTTAAGGTATAGGCTGGCAGAAAACCATAAAGCATGTAATGTGATGATGTTCATCTCTAAAATGCAATGGGGAGTAGACAGTACCTTTCCTGCATCCCCAGTAGTTATCAGGGGTTAAAGACCCCACCCACACCACCCTAGGTAATGCTCTGCTATGGAGCCCTGAGGGATGACTAGAAGGAGGGAAGTGGGGAGATAAAGAAAAAGAGAGAAGCAGAGACAGAAGTCTTATCTTCCCACCTCTTTCAAGTGGCAGTGACAGTAGATCAAGGTGAGATTTATGGGGAATGCCTCTCCTCCCCACCCCAAAAGAATCCTCATACTTAGGAAAAGTTTTTTTTTTGGATTTACATATATCTTCAAGAGTAACAATTGCAGCTTCAAGAATTTCTATTTTGCTGTTATCCTTTTATTTAAAAACAAAATAAGATGGCGTTCTTCTGTCATATTGTCAATTTCATGCTTATAAGTGGCAATTGGCCTCTTTATAGGGGGTAGGAGGTGGTGACTATGTATACATTTTTTCCATATTTGCTCAGAGAAGGCTACAAAGCCAAAAGAATGAGAAACCCCACCTCTAACCTTGGACCCTTCCAGTTGTGAACCAGTCTCCGACTCTAAAATTTCTTAAGTAAAATCCATGAAGGAATACAATGGGTGGGAGAAACACACCTCTATTGTGGCAGAAAAGAAAGAAACTGGGTCCTGAGTAACAAAGAAAGCAACCTGAAGAATGGATCTGAGGTATTTTGAAAGATCTATTCCCCCAATGGAAGGGGAGGCATGTTCTGACTTTCCAAGGGTGAAGCGATGTCTATAAATCCTCCCTTTCCTACAAAAAGCCTAGAAGTACAGGAAATGAGACAGGAGATAGAGTGGACAAAAAAGAAGAAAGACAAGGTGACAGAGCAGGGCAGAGCAGATGGAGCAAGTACTTCCTATAGAGAAGAAAAGAGACAGTGACAGAGAGATTTCAGTTAGAACAACTCTGCCCTCAGGGGGAAACTGGGCTTAGGAGTTGGCAGGGAGTTTTTCATGATCATAATCTTTGAAAGATGCCCTGCTTTTGTGTGTGTGTGTGTGTGTGTGTGAGAGACAGAGAGAGAGAGAGAGAGAGAGAGAGAGAGAGAGAGAGAGAGAGAGA
>NW_020954577.1:21971655-22073244 GCF_900497805.2 Vombatus ursinus | reverse complement strand
AGAGAGAGAGAGAGAGAGAGAGAGAGAGAGAGAGAGAGAGAGAGAGACATTGCGTGCAAGAAAAAAGTCATTTGTCCCACTTTGGGCATCACTGTCCTTTGCTCAAAGCTTGCCACATTACTCATACAACTTAAATCATAGCACTTCACATCATTAACAATCTAAATTTAGTAAATGTTGGTACAATTATCACTTTTATAAGTTATTTACAAATAAATTTAGGTACAATTTACCCACTGAAAGGAGGTACTTCCAGCAGGAAGGCACCATACTATACTAGCATAGTTGGGAGAGAGTTCTGAAGCCAGAGTCAGGAGAGAACTGGGTTTGAATCCCATCCATCATTGTAATTTTTGTGGAGTGACTGGGTCTTTTCACCAGGGGGTGAAATTTAGAGAGTGCTAACAGTATTTGTCATCTTTCAACAAAGTTAAAACAAAAGCAATTAGAAATTTAGAATATTCACATCCTGATAGAGAAGTGATAGACTGAGGATGCAGAAAAAAATAATGAGGCATATAATTTTGGGATATGGTCAATGTGGGAATTATGCTTGACTATGCATCCTTATTATGAGTTTTATTGTTCTTTTTTTCCCTTTCTCAATTGGGGGAGAGGTAGGAAGAAGCCAAAATAAATAAATGCTTGTTAATAGAAAAATAATTTTAAAAGAATTAATTAAAATTAGTTTATTAGTTAAAATATGAATCTACCAGATGAGTTCCTCCCTTGAGCACCTCCCCCACCTCTGCCCAGCAGTATTGTGTCGACCTCTTGGTGTCTGTCTCCCCATCTCAGCATGGTACCCTGAATACCATCTTTCCTACTACGAGCACACTTCCCTGCCATTTGCTCATGAAATGGTCTGTAGTCCTTCTTGCCCCAGAAACAAAAACTCCAATATACAGCTCCCAAACCTGACAATAACTAAGGATGTGACCTTCAAGAAATCATTTAACCTCTTTTTGCCTTCCTTTCCTCAAAACCATTCAATGGCATAAATTAAGCTTCTTATCCATGAAATGACAATAATAATGCCTGTAGCACTTATCATACTGGGTTTGCTGTGAGGATAGAATCACCTACTGTATGTAAAATGCTTTACAAACCTTGCTATGTAAATGTCACTTGTTATTATCACACATAATTCTCCATTTAAGCCCATCTTTGTGAGCATTACCTCAAAAACCTTTTGATGGTTTTTTGAAATGTCATGACAATGTCATAAGCAGCCACTCTAAATCATGTTCTTCATAATATGTGAGTAGAAGCCAATCCCATGGGTGTCCTGTCCTTCATCACCAACCTATTGTCTTTTGTGTAATATTAGCCAAGAGATGCGATAGATATAAGATCCTTCTGGGAAGGATTTGCTCCTCTATGTCCTAATTTCACCTTTACTCTTACTCTTGATATTGAGCTGTTTACTGAAGTTCACAGAAAGATTCAGGGGTCACACAAAAGATCACATTTGCTTGAATAAAAAATGTTTCCAGGAAAACATCAGAATTTAAACCTATGTTCATATGAAAAGTAAAGACAAATTAAGAAATCTGTTGATGAGGGTGGAAGTGGAGAGTATGAAAACTGGCTTGAAACAACATTAAAAGAACTAAGATCTTGGAAACTGGTTGCATCACTTCCTGGCAAACAGAGGGAGAAGAAATGTTAAGTGGTGCCCAATTTCATATTCTTGAGCTCAAAGATCACTGCAAATAGCAACTTCAGTCATGAAATTAAAAGATGCTTGCTCCTTAGAAAGAAAGCTATGGCAAATCTGGATAGCATACTAAAAGGCCGAGAAATCCACCATGCTGACAAAGGTCCATATAGTCAAAGCTATGGTTTTTCCAGTAATAATTTCTGACTGTGAGTCAGTCAACACTAAAAGAAATTAATTAGGGCTATTCAGTGGAAGGTCAAATACTGAAAATGAAACTTAGATACTTTCACCACATAATCAGAAGACAAGACTCACTAGAAAAGACCTGATGTTGGGAAAGATTGAAGGCAAAAGAAAAAGGGAATGGCAGAGGATGAGATGGATAGATAGTGTCATGGAAACAACACAGATGAACTTGTACAAAGAGAGAGAGGAGGACAGAAGGGGCTAGCATGCTATGGTCCATGGGGTCATGAAGAGTTGTACATGACTGAACAACTGAACATACTAATTTTAGATCATACAAAAATTCAGCAACATCCTGGTAGAGTGGGAAAGAGCCCTGGATTTAGATCAGAGGACTCAGGTTCTAATCCTGCCTTCAGTCCCTAACTACCTCTGTGACCCTCTGAAAGTCAATTGTCCTCTTTGGGCCTCAGTTTTCTCAACTGTAAAATGAGAGGGAGTTAGGCTAGATGGGAAGGTCCCTTCCTGCTCTAAATCTATAATCCTATGAACTCCTTCAAAGGAGTTCCTTCAAAGGCAACTGCCAGAAGGAATTCATTTCAAACATAGTGAGTACTTGTTATGTGCAAGGAACTAGAATAAAAATAGCACTAAGATAATTTAATGAAAGAGAGAACACTAATAGCAAAAGATTGAAAGGAAGGCTTCTCCTAGAGAATGGCACCTGAGTTGAGCCTTGAAGACAAGGACACTTAAAAGCAGAAGTACAGAGCGTAACATGGCTTGTGGAAAGGGACAGATTGGAGATGGAATGACTAGGTCAGAAGATAATTTGGTCAATGTGACTGGAATGGAAAATATTTGGGAGGAAGAAACAAGAATGGAAAAGGAGGTTGGATCCAGGTTGCAAATGTTTTGAATTCTACACTTTGGAGCTTGCATTTTGTCTTAAAGACAATAGGAAACCACTACAAATTTTTCAGTAAAAAAGTGACCTGTGCATTTGGAAGATGATTTTGGAAGCTATGTGGAAGTTGGGTTGGGGAAGATAGAGCCTAGAAAAGGAGTCAAGTTAAGAGGCTATTATAGAAGAACTGGTGAGAGTGGATTAAGGCCTGGTCTAGATTATGAGTCATGTAAGTGGAGAAAAGAAGACTGATATGAGAAATGATGTGATGGAAGAATTGGTGAGACTTGGCAACTTATTAGATATGTGAAGGGCAAGTGAGAGTTTGAGGATAACACTAAGATTGTGAGCATGGGTGACTTGGAGGATGGTGGAGCCCTCAACCACAAGAGGAATATTTGAAGGGAAGCAGTTTTTGGAGGGAAAATAATCAGTTCTGTTTTGGACATGTTATTTGAGATGCCAATGTGACTTTCAGAAGGAGCTGTCCAGCAAGGAGTTGGTCATACAGGTTTTCATCTCAAGAGAGAGGTTAGGGTTGTATGTCTAGTCATGTCCCAATTAGTATGAATAATCAATCTAGGAAACTGTCACATTGTTTGAATTCTCACTATTTGAAGTTATAATTATGTGTAAAAAACAGTTTTTATTGTTGTGTTGCTCATCCTTGGTTTTCAAAGAGAACCAATGACCATCACAGGGTGACATCTTGACTTCCAGAACTTAAATTTCTAAGAAAGAAAAAAAATACTCAACTTGGATTTAAAATGTCTAAGGATCACCTTTTATTGGAAGGTAATGCAGAAGAATCTTTTAAATTAAAACCAGTGCTTGTTTATAGGTCTGAAATCCCCAAGCTCCCGGAGGCTACAACCATTGATCATTTCCAGTTTTTCAGTGATCAGATAAGAACACATGGGTGACTAAAGGTGATTTTGAAGACTGACTTTCAAGTTATTTTAGCCCAGCTGCTGAAATATTGCAAGGACAATATTCCATTTAAAGCATTACTGATTTTAGTTAATGCTCCAGGTCATCTAACTATAAATTGAATTTAAGTGAGGCAGAGTTGTACAAAGTCATAAGTCTCACTCTGTCATCCAGAGTCATTGAAGTCCAGTGGCAAGATAAAAATCGGAATGACTAGAGATGACCTGGAATGCAGATATCTTCAATGTCTGACTATTTCCCACTCAAAGTTAATGTGCAATGCAATATTTTAAAATAAGTTTTTATCTGAGTATTAAATAACATAACAGCAAAGGATAAGAAAATGTATTTATGATTCTAATTTATCACAAAGTAAAAGAGGAGTCAGAGAAAGCAAAATTTTAAAAATTACTAGAGATCGTAAATAAAGATAAGCCAAAATTGACAATATGACAAAAACATCATTGTTGTTTAAAGTATATTAGAGGTGTAGACTGAGTTGTTTTCTCTTTCTTTAAATCTTCATACATACCCACTTGTAGGCATATTGAAACTTTATCCACCTCTAAGCAAAATGGCATTCTCATATAATAAACCAAGAGTAGTGAGATGACCTGGAGCATTAACTAAAATCAGTAATGCTTTAAATGGAATATTGTCCTTGCAATATTTCAACAGCCGGGCTAAAATAACTTGAAAGTCAGTCTTCAAAATCACCTTTAGTCACCCATGTGTTCTTATCTGATCACTGAAAAACTGGAAATGATCAATGGTTGTAGCCTCCGGGAGCTTGGGGATTTCAGACCTATAAACAAGCACTGGTTTTAATTTAAAAGATTCTTCTGCATTACCTTCCAATAAAAGGTGATCCTTAGACATTTTAAATCCAAGTTGAGTATTTTTTTTCTTTCTTAGAAATTTAAGTTCTGGAAGGCATCCTTTTCCAGAATAAGGCTGTTTCATCTATATTAAACATTTGTGAATCAGTGTATCCATCTTCTTTGATCATTTTCTTCAAAACATGAGGCTATTTAGCTGCTGTACCTTCATCTGCACTGGCTGCTTTTCTGGCCATTTTAACCCTGTGCAATTAAACTCAATTTGTAAAGCAATTTAACCAACAAACACTTGAAGTAAAAATTTCTTCGCTGTCTACTTCATTTCCATTTTCTTTCACTGCCTTAAATAAACTTGGAGCATTTTTTTTGAATGGCTCCTCTGCTAAGAAGTATGTCTTTTTGCTTGCAATATTCAATCCATACAGATAAAAATGCTCTACTCTTCTCCTTTTAACACTCTGTTCCTTGCAGCTGTTTGCACACCACGAAAGGTTGGTCTAAACTTTGCCTTTTTCTTTCCCTTTATCTTGTGTTTTATAATATCCCATACCATATACTCAGGCATCCCATCATGATTTGGAACTACTATTACCACATTCATGCCACTAGATCATGTTAAATTTTTGCATCAAAGTAATAACCAACCTTTTCTTTTCAGCCCTGGCAGTGTTTCCATCTGAAATATTCTTCCTACTACCCATTTTATTGAGAACTCTTTTTTAAAAAAATTAATGATTGTTGGTTGTGTTTGCTACAAATATGGTATACAGTGATATCACATCCATATGCAATGATAGGTAAGAGCAGATTGTCATATTAAAACCCTCCTGTAGCTTATATGGGTTGCATTAATTGAATTTTGGTTCACCTTAAATGTGACCTAGTATCATTTGATAATTTACACTAAATCAAATTTCACATCATTTGAACTTATTTGAACCTCAGTCTACTGTACACAGATTCAGCATTGATAACTGCATTTATAACTAAAACTATGGGAGATAACAAGGTCACAGAGATCAATTAACTAGTCAGCATGTATTTATTAAGCACCTATAATGTGCCAGAGATTGTGTTAGGCTATGAGAAAACAGATTTCAAAATGTTACTGCCTTTGCCTTCAAGGAGCTTACAGTCTATTGGAGGAGAAAACATGTACATAAATAAGTATATAGAAAAATAAATATAAAATAGATGTTGTGAGGGGAATGTGGCCCCAGAAACTGCTGAGAAAGGGGGCACCAGGTAGGGGCTGATGCATGAGCAGAGTATTGAAGAAAACAAAGTAATCTGAAAGAGTAAGGCAGTAAGTAAGGCATACTTTTTAGATACAGGGAACAGCCAGTCTAAGGGTGTAGAGATAGGAAATGGAGTTCCTGAAAAGAGGTCCTAGTACCTTGGGGAACATCTAGGATTAGAGGGTGCTTAGATGGATGACAATTGATACTCCAGCAAGGAGACAGATTACACTAAGGTACTAGAACACATCTAAAAGGAAGGATTAGAAGGATGGAGATATGTTAGGTAGCAGAAAGCAGTCTGAGGGTGAGGACCTAGGTGAATGGACCATTTAGTTTGTAAACCTATATTAGCCATTAAATGCTAGCCCTTAAATCATTGGACAATAGATCCGGAGCAGAAGGGGACCTTTTAGACCATCTAGTTCAACCCCTTCAACATACAGATAAACAGACCTCCAAAATACACTGACTATCAAGATAGGAGCTATTTCCATCATCTCCCCAAGTTCTTGAGCTCCCCTTAAAAATATTATGTCACATAATCACCTTAATGTTTCAGGATCATCTTCCTTTTAAAGGAATCTTTGTTCTATGTCAGGACTTCTCAATTCTCAAATCGAAACTGCTATGTAAGATAAATCAGATATTCTAACTGTCTAAAAGTATATCTATGATTTCTAAAATCTTTTTGAAATATATTCATGCAATAATTCTTCATGCATTGGTACAAAGTCATTTGCTAGCACAGGCAGCATTAGAACAAGGACCATTCATCCACCACCAAAATGCACCCCCAAGAAGCACAACTCATGTAAACAATCTTATGCACACCTTTCTATAGGCAACTCCATCCCCACACATCTAAAATGTGTTTTATATTCAGGGCTACCATTTATAGCTAATTGTTGAGCTAATTCTGTCTGTTAGATACATCCTCCTGTTTGTGTTTATTCAAGGCAATAATTAGCCTTCAAATTTTTGTCTGTTTCTCTTTAGCTGATAAAAATCATTTCCAGGACACATGCAATGCGGTATACAATGAGAGAATTCTCTTGAAAATTAAAAAAAATGTAATAACCCCACCCCAATCCCCCAACTAAGAAAAATATACTACATTAAAGGTAATGGGATACGAAGGGAAATGAATGTCCATGGAGCCCATATTCTTTCCTATATATAGGACTATAGCTCTGCAGTTTATAAAAAATAATCCAAGACAGCTACTGCTGATTCTGAGAGCCCCGAATTCACAACAGGGGTTCGTATTTCCAGGCCCTTCAAGGACTAACTGTACACTAACAGATAAATGAAATGATTCCGATGTGACAGCTCCTCCACATTTCAGCTTGGCTACCAACCCCTCAGGTTCCCTAATTTGATAAATAAATCCTTTTAACTTCACTGTTGGGTTGAAATGGAGGCTGTGTTACAGCAACATGGGTAAGATGTTGAAGTTAGTTCAAGGAAAATGAAAGATGACCTTAGTCTTGATCTAACTGGGGAGGCAGTAAGGTATTTATTTGCCTTGAAATTTTTGGTTTATTTCTCCCTATGCACATGTTTGTTTCTACCTGTTGAATGTAAGCTCCTTGAAGGCAGGGACTATTTTGCTTTTATCGTTGTTGAGCAGCACCTAACAATACCTAGTATATAATATGAACTTGATAAATGTTTTCTGAGTGAGATGCAAATATATAATGTTTGTTGAGATACAAAAATGTAATGCTTGTTGTTCTTTATGTTTGAAGAAGACCAAAATGACATCACTGTGTTGGGGTTAAGGTACAGTGTGTCCGACTATGGCTGATCAGACCAACATGAGATTGGAAGGCTCTACCACAGGTTGGGCACAAACAGTCTATATGAATATCTGGAGTGGAGATGTGTCTAACATTTTGCATCTCATATTTCTTTTGAGCTCCTGCAATTACTATAATACACATTAGAATACGACACATGCAGTGGAGAGGTTCAGCAGAGAAAACAATTTAGAAAAGAAGTTTTACTTTAGGTTGCGGTGGGAAAAAATCAGGGAGGGCTCCATGGAATTGATGGTATTTTATCCCAGCAGTGAAAAGGGAAAAGGAAACCAATTCCAGGTGTTGCATTGCCCAATGCCCCAGGTCATCCAGGACCCCCTCTCCAGGTATTCCCCTTCTGGGTTCTGTTTCAGAAGGAAACTCTCCTGGCCAATATCTGATCTTAGTTTTTCTCTTTACTCCCACAAGGGCTATGCATAAGGAGAGTAAGTGGGAATGGGCGGGGCAGTTGGGGGGGGTGAGAGTTGACAATCCGGCCCAGAGCTGCTCTCTCCTTTGCTCATAGTGCTCCTCCAATCAGTCCCAGCTAAGGAAGCTCTCAACTATGTTCTTGATCACACTTAGCTAGCTACTCTTACTACTCTCACCCCAAGTCCCAAATGTGTTTCCAAGTATCCCTACAATTTAGTCACTCTAGCATGTTCGGAAAGTGAGTGCATTTTGCTCACACCTTCTAATCACATTTGAATGGTGCTTCCCCCCATCATTGATTCATCATCCATGCTACTGATAGCATAGCTTCTAGGCCTGCCTTCCAAATGATCAGTCAATATTTAACAGCTCCTAGATTACTACCCATATGAATTTATTGACTCTTGATTTCCCTTGACGTTACCCCCACATTCCAGAAAATAGGGAGGGAGTCTTTCATGGTGAGGTATAAATGACCCTTCCTTTTCCCCTGTCAGCCCCACCATGTCCCAAGCTCCTGATATCAGGAACAAGAGTGGTGTACACAAAAGCCTTGGGGTGGAAGTTCAAAAAAAAACCCCAAGCTGACAGGAACATAGAGGTTATAATGAGGAATAGATAAGGAAATAAATCAGGAAAAAGTAATTGGGAGCCTGAGTTGGGTAGGAGTTAATGCCAAGATAAGGAGTTTGTACATATCCTCTAGGGATCAGAAAGTGACTGAATGTATGTTGTTTTAACAGAAAAAAATGACATGGTTAGATGTGTGCACTAGGAAGATTATAGTAACAGTTGCATGAAGGATGGGCTGAGTGGGAAGGAAGATAAGAATAGAAGCAGAAAAACATGTTAGAAGACTATTATTCCACTAGACCAAACAAAAGATAATGAGAGACTGAATAGGGGAGGTGGTAACATGAATGGAAAGGAAGAATAGTTTTACCTCTGTGATACCTCTCAAATATAACAAGCCTAAGTAATTGTTTGAGTGTAGGTTTAGGGAGTCAAGATGATGCTGAGGTTTCAATAATCCTGGATGACAATGATAGTGGTACCATCAACAGGAATGGAGATATTAGGAGGAAAGTTTTGAGGAGATGATGAATCCAGTTTGGAATGTGTTAAGTGTGATATATCAACTAGACATGTCCCACGGGCAGTTAGAAATGTGAGACTATAGTTCAGAGGAGAAGTCAGGGCCAAAGATATATACACACATACATATACCTATGTGTGTGTGTGTGTGTGTGTACATATATATGTATTTGTATATGTATATATATATACACATATATACACACACACATATATAGTTTGTATATATACATATATTGTGTGTATATCTATACATATACATACATATATACATATAGGTGTGTGTGTGTGTGTATATATATGTATATACATACATTTATATATATTCAGGAGCCACCCATACAGAAGGTAACAACTGAAGCTATAGGAATGGATGGGGAATGGATGCTAAGGGGAGAGGGACAGAAAGAAGACAAGAGAGCTGAGGATAAAGATTTCTTTGGAAGATGATGTCACAAAGGCCAAAAGTCAGTATAAGAAGGAGGAGTCAACAGTGTCAAACACTACAGATAAGTCAAAGAGGGTGAGCACTAAAAAGCCTCCTGAACATGGTAGTTAAGAGGGCCAGCATTGGAGAAAAGGTAAAGAAATGCATCTACCTTCCTCTGTTTAGCAAGGTGGGGGGCCACGGATGTACCATAGTCCAAGCTCTCTCTGAGACACAGCCACTGAGTCTTTGGTTTTGCGTTGTTGTTTTTTTCTTTGTTTGTTTGTTTTTTCTTGTTGTTTTTTGTTACAAGGGAAGGCTCATTGGATTGGGGTGGGTATATCTGTAAAGACAGAGAAAAACCAAAGGGATAATTAAAACTTTTCAAAGAAAACAGGGAGACAGTGTCACTGGAGAGTTTGAAGAAAACAGCTTTTGCATAGTGGAGGGGATGGAAGTCAGTAGTTGGAGAGTAGAATGAAAGAATTAATTCAACAAGCAACTATTCATTTTCTCAAGCAAATGCTTGTTGATAAACTAATGATGAGTTAAAAATCACTTCAATTTTTTCAAAACTGCTGTGGCTTTCTTTTTTTCATTTTAAATTAATTTAGGATCCAAAGAAAATGAGAAAAAATATATACCTTTATTTCTTATAATGGTTTACTATGCACAGCAGGGTAACACACAAAATTGAATTAAGCTTCAAATACATAAAACATTGTCATATCAAACTGACGATGGAATTGTGCCTGCTCAGTGCAGAAGGGAATTATGGGTAGGTGGGCATCATGTCTGACCACTCAATCATGAGAGAGCTCTAGTAGTTCAATGCAGCTGCTTTTTACTCAGGCAACCAGAAGTGATGACTACAGCCAGAGCCTTCCAAGTTTCCAGAATGGTTTTAAGGAAAAACTAACAACTTTCTTGGTAGTAGAATGTAGACTATCGTTCCTAGTATACTAAGGGAATGGCCTAGGGATCTGTCCTTGTGCTGTTTAATATTTTTACTGATGATGTTGTTCAAGGAATGGATGGCATGCTTGTCAGATTCAAAGAAGACACAAAGTTTGGAGGAAATCTTTAATATGTTGAATGACAGAGATGGGATCCAAAAAGATCTCAACAGGAAGAACAACAGGTCAGATATAATAAGATGAAATGTAATACATGTAAATGTAAAGTCTATGGGGCAGCTAAGTGGTGCAATGGATAGAAAACTGGGTGTGGAGACAGGAAGATCTGAGTTCAAATTCTGCCTTAGATACTTACTAGCTGTGTGATGCTGGGCAAATCACTGAACCCCATTTGCCTCAGTTCCTCATCTGTAAAATAGAGACACATTGGAGAAGGAAATGGCAAACCACTCCAGTATCTTTGTCAATATTACCCCATGGGCAAAAGTCTGACAAGAATGAACAACGACATGTGTAAAGTCTTATACCTGGCATAAAAAAACAAACAAACAAAAAATTTCACAAGTTTAGGAAGGAGAAGGCCTGGTTATACAGTCTATGTGGGGGAAAAAGTCAGGAAGTTTTCATGCAGTACAAGCTTAATGAGACATGACAAATCATTGCAGGAGGCTAAAAAAAAAGCAAATTTAGGGTTAGGCAGTATTAAGAGAGGCTCAATGTATAGAAGACAGCAAATGATGACACAGCTGTGCACTGCCCTGGTCAGACCACATCTATAATATTATTTATAGTTTGAGGAGACCCTTTCATATAAGACAAGGGAATGAACTCAAGACATTTAGCCTGGAGAAATAGAAAACTTGTGGGAGATGAGGGGGTATTAAATAGGTCTTCAAGTATTTGAGAGATGGCCCCATGGAGGAGAGATTAGCGTTGTTCTGCTTATCCCATAGAATAGAAATAGAAGTAATAGCTGCGAGGCTTGATTTAAACTTGATGTAAAGAAAAAACTTCTAAATAATTAGAGTTTTCCAAAAGTAGAACATAGTCCCTCAAGATACCACCCGGGAGGTTCTCAAGCAGAGGCAAGATGACCACTTGTAAAAATATTGTAGAAGTGAGTCTTCATCCCAGTTTAGATATAAATTTAACTAGATAGACTCTCAGATTCTTGGATTTCATGTATAAGGGGTGGCCCTTTCAAGCAGGGAAAATTTTGTTAATTGAAAGAAGAAAAAACCAAGAACAGTTGTGAGAGGCATGCTCAAAAGGCACAGAAGAGGAACTTATTGAGGGGGAATATTGTTAAATATTTCTATTGCCTAGAATCTAATTTGCAAATGACTGACATGAGGACTTCAAAGTTAATAATTGGGAAACTCTTATCCCTAAGAACTGTTTGGTGCTAACGGGACAAATGTATAATGTCTAGCTGTTACTTAACTGGCAGAAATACATGTTTTGATTTATCACCATGAGGAAAAAGGAAGACATCTCACTGATGATACACCACTTTGGACCAGTAGGGTAGCTCACAGAGCAGAGCTCAAGGGGACAGTGGAACTTGTGCTGACGCCTGCTATTTAGAAGTGCTGACTTCAGAGGGTTTTTAAGCTTTCCCTCCACTGCCACCTACTGCTTAATAGGTAGAAATTCATCAAAGCCTAGCCAAGGGAGCCCACCTGGATCTACTGGTTCCAAGCTTATGTTTTTATCTTTTTGCTGAAAGAATACATCAGCAACCCAGAAGAGGAGCCATGTAAGTAGTGCACCCAGAAGGGTAGTACTCCTGCCTAGGAGGAGAATGGAGAGGCCCAGAAGAGAGCTGGTTCAAGTGAAGCAGACAGAGAGGAGCTGCCTTGTATATGAGCAAATTGCTGTATAGCCTTTCTGGGAGAAAAACAAAGGCATTGTGGCTTATAGTCCAAAGTTGTTAGTTTTTCTGGGCACATGAGGTCCTTACATATGTGCCTCTCTTGTATAGACCAGTAAGTTCAGGTGCAGTCTTCCCCAAGGACACTGTGCATTGATGGAAAAATTTTGTTCACCCAATTTATGTCTAGAATATTAGACTATTATTGTATTGTTTTATGCTCAATAAATGTTTCTGAATAAGAGTTAATTGGATTCATCTTAGTTGACTTGTTAAATGGAAACACATTGGTGGGAGCTCAAGAACTACAGTATACAATAATAGGAGAATAGCCACCCCACCAGGCTGACAGCTAGAACATTGAGAGTTAATCGTCCCACTGCGTCTGCTGCCTTGGGAACCCAAAGTGCTAGAATGAGAATACGGTTTGAGTGAGCAAGGCAACCTGGAAAAAGAAAGCCTACAGAAAAGAAAAGTCAACCTGCATCTATAGTATATATGAAATCCTCACTGCTACCTGTGTGAATGGGACATTTCTTGTTCTCAAATTACTCATTTATGAAGCAAGAAGGTTGGACTATATGCTCTCTGAGGTTCCTTCCAATTCTAAATCATACTTCTATGAGAGACACTTTAACAGCAATGTTAAGGGAAAGAGAATTCATATCCAAACTTTGTGGACATAACCAACCTAAGTAATAAAAAGAGCTAGGAATAATAGGTAGTGTTTATAAAGCACTTTCAATTTTGCAAAGCATTTTTCAGATATCTTGTATTATCTTCAAACAACTATGCTATATTATCCCCATTTTGCAGATGATGAAACTACAGCTAAAAGGAGTTAAATGAATCGTCCAAGGTCACACAGTTAATAAGTGTCTTGGGAGAGATTTGGACCCAGGTCTTCCTGACTTCAGGTCTTGTACTCTATCATTTCACCATCTTGGTTGCCCCTTTGTACCTTGCTGAAATTAACACAGCAACTCAAGGGTTCCCCATTGCCCGGGTTACATAAAGTTTTTTTTTTTACCACTTTTAACCAATGCATAATTATTGGCCAAGAACAATAAAATGCTTAGATGGTATTTAAATTCCAACCAAGGTATAGTACAGCTTCAAGTCCTTTTATGTAACGTGTCTAGCTGTCCTGTCAATCTGAGAGGAAAATACCCTAATAAGTCTTTAGGAGGCTGAATTCAGTATCTAAGTAGCACATATTTTATTGAATTTGACATCTTTTTCTTTCAGTCAGTTTGAACTCAATTCACCTAACTCCTGTAGTTAGATTAGAGAAATTAGTAGCTAAGAAAAAAATGTGGGAGGAGAACCCTAACTCATATACATCAATTAAATAGTTATTAGTCACAAATTTATAGCCCTCAAACTAGAGGAAAGAGCCTGGCATAAGAGGAATAGCACTGATGCTTAAGAGAAAAAACGAGTAACTCAAAGATACAGTACTGCCATGTCAAAAATGGGAATACCTTGATCTACCTGGAAATCTACTAACCCTGAAAGTGATCTCAAATGATGATAATAATAGAGCATTTATATAGTGCTTTAAGGTTTGCAAATGCTTTATCACTTTATCTTTATAACAACCCTGAGAGGTAGGCACTATTATCATCCCAATTTTACAAATGAGAAAACTGAGACAGACTTAAGTAACTTGTTCAGTAAGCTAAATTAAGTTAAATAATCAAAATTAAGTAAGTTAAGTAACTTGTTCAAGGTCACACAGCTAGAAAGTATCAGTCAGGAAGACCTGCATTTCACATCCTGCCTCCAAATCCAGTACTCTATCTACTAAGCCACTGAAATGCCTCTAGGCTTGATTAAAAAGAGTGTTGTTAAATAATTGTCACAATTCACATACAGCATGAGACTGATTTTTGTGCTGCTGAGTCTTATTAGCATTTCATTTACAATCTCATTTTAAAAATTGTAATCACCTTTCATATGGAGTGTGAGACTAAATTTTGCACTTATAAGTCTTATTATTTTTACTTACAACATTATTACTTTGAAAATTATAGTCAATCTTAATATAAAGTATTGGTGCTTTAATGTGTGATATTCCATTTTCATAATTACTTTCCAATATTATTCTCATATTTTTTTAGGGAAGAGATACTACTCTATTCATTTTATATTTGGAGAAACTGAGTCCCAGGGGTTGCCTAAGGGCACAAAAGAAACAGAGCTAGGACATCAGCCCAGTGTTCATCTAAATAAGATGACTTCTGCAGAATGAGGAGAATGGTCCTAGGTCAGCCTAGGAGGCAGTCTGCCACAATAGCAAAAATACCGGGTCAGAGAACCAATGTGGAAATCCTGAGCTCCACCACTGGCTACCTCAATGACCTTGAGCAAGTTTCTTTTTTTATGTAATTTTATTTGTTTGTTTGTTTGTTGTTAGTTTTCAACATTCACTTCTATAAGATTTTGAGTTCTAAATTTTCTCTCCCTCCCTCCTCTCCCCTCTCCCCAAGATGGCGTGCAGTCTGATATGGGCTATACATACACAATCATATTAAACATATTTCCCCATTTGTCATGTAGTAAAGAAGAATTAGAACCAAAGGGAAAAAACACAAGAAAGAAGAGATGAGAGAGAGAGAGAGAATAGTATGCTTCCATCTGCATTCAGATTCCATAATTCTTTCTCTGGATGTGGATAGCATTTTCCATCATGATTCTTTTGGAATTGCATTGCTTGTATTGTATGATCCTTGTATTGCTGAGAAGAGTTAAGTCTATCAAAGTTGGTCATTGCACAATGTTGCTGTTACTGTGTCCAGTGTTCGCCTGGTTCTGTTCACTTCACTCAGCATCAGTTCATGTAAGTCTTTCCAGGTTTTCCTGAAGTCCATGAGCAAGTTTCTTTATCACTCTTGTTCTAAGTTTTCTCTAAAAAAAATGTGAATTGAGCTGGGTAACCATGAAGTCCTCTCTAAATATCAATGTATGATGCTTTGAACTTTCATGAGACTGTTTCAACAAGAAAGGTAAACTCCTCAGTGGTATTTTGTGTTTGTTCTTCATTCTCAAAGAAGACCATGACATCAGGGAGATGATGACATGACTTGCAATTGACTTGGATTTGAGTGAGGAAGGGCCATGCAAGGTCACCAGCCTCACTTTCTCCTCCAGAGCCATCTGGGTACAGTTGCCAAATATTCATCAGAAAGACTGGAGATGGCCCCTTAGTGGTATGTAAAATACATTTTAAAAAGACTTAGGCAGCTAGGTGGTGCAGTAGATAGAGTGCCAGGCCTGGAATCAAGAAGACCTGAGTTCAAATCCAGCCTCAGATACTTACTAGCTGTGTAACCCTCCATAAGTCACTTAGCCCGTTTGCCTCAGTTTCTTCATATGTAAAATGAACTGCAGAAGGAAATGGCAATTCACTCAAGTATCTCTGTCAAGAAAACCACAAACAGGTTCACAAAGAGTCAGACACAACTGAAATGACTGACCAACAAAAGGCTGTTTACTAGCAATCCATGGGTTGTTGGGTAGGTTTCTTTGTTGTTGTTTTGCAAGTTTAGTATGTTGGCAAGTGATGTCTTTGATGCAGTTCTTTTAGCAATTTCTGAAAGGGAAAGCATTTTCTTTCCATTAAAAAAAATCAGAATTTATTTCAGGGAACAACATTGTCTATAGGAACTATCATGAAACCAGAAGAAAGCTTGTAGTTTTAAGTCCAAAATCCTTCAGTAGAACGGAGATCTCATTCATGTGGGCATTCCTTCCCTCAAAGAAGCCTATCCATGCCTTCTTATCCATCCTCTCTTATAAATGATCCAAAGAGGATCTACCCAACAAATCTGAGGGCTTCCCCTAGATCTTCACAATTAATGGACACCAGGTCAATGTTGCTGTTTTTCAGTCATGTCTGACTCTCTGACCCTATTTTGGGGTTTTCTTGGCAAAGATGCTGGAGTGGTTTGCCATTTCCTTCTCCAGCTCATATCACAGGTGAGAAACTGACACAAATAGGGTTAAGTGACTTATCTAGGGTCACAAAGCTAGTAAATGTCTGAGGCCAAATTTGAACTCAGGTCTTCCTGACTCCAGGCCTGCACTCTATTCACTGTGCCACCTACCTGCTCCAGTGCAAGAGATGCAACTACCATCCTGGCTCTTTCTTCCACATGGATGTCCCATCTTTTCCCATCAAGCATATTCTAAATGATATCTCATATTCTATTTCTTGTGGGTAAAATAATGTAGGCTGGTTGATTTAATTTTTTTTAAATTAACAGAAATCTATTTTCTTTCTCTCCTACCCCATTAAAAAAAAAAGAAAAAAAGTCCTGGTAACAAATATGCATAGTCAAGACAAATTTCTTCACTGGCCTTGTCCAGAAGACTTGTCTCATTCTGCACTGCGTCCATCACCTCTGTCTGTCAGGAGTTGAGTAGCATGCTTCATCAGTCCTCTGGAATCGTATATGGCAATTGCATTGATCTGAGTTCTTGTGCCTTCCAAAAGTTATTTGTTTTTACAACTCTGTTGCTAATGTAAAATTTGTACTATTCTGCTCATTTCATTCCTCATCAGTTTGCATATCTTCAAATTGTCCATTTTTATAATATTGCTGTTGCATATAAATTGGTCTTCTGGTCACTTCATTCTGCATCAGTTCATACAAGTCTTTACATGTCTCTTTGAAATCTTTCCCATCTTTTCATGATTGTACAGTAGTATTCTGTCACATTCATCTACCATGATTTGTTCAGACATTCCTTCAATTTCCAGTTTTTCTCATGACAAGAAGAGCTACTATAAATATTTTTGTGCATATAGGACCTTTACCTTCTTCCTTGATCTCTTTGGGGTATAGGCCAACATTGCTATAGCTGGGGCAAAGGGGATGCACAATTTAATAATTTTTTTGGTGTATAATTCCAAATTTCTTTCCAGGATGGTTGGACCCATTCATAGCTACATTCACAGGTTATCCATGTGCCCATTTCCCACAGCACCTCCAACATTCATCATTTTCTTCTTTTTTTCATCTTTGCTAATCTGATAGATATGAGGCAAAGCCTCAGAATTGCCTTAATTTGCATTTTCCTAATTATTAGTGATTTTGTACTTTTTTATATGACTCTAGATATTTTGTTCTTACCTTGATGAAAATCAAAGGTGTGAGGCAGTATGGTAAAGTGGATAGAGCTCTGGACCCAGAATCAGGAAGACCTGAATTCGAATCCAGTCTTAGACACTTACTAACTGTGTAACCTTAGGCAAGCAACTTAACCTCTGATTGCCTTAGTTTCATCAGTTACATGAGAGGTCTGGGCTCAATGACTCAAAAGTCCCTTCTAGCTCTGAGTTTATGGTCATTTGTGAAAACAATTTGAAAATTGTAAAGTAGGACATAGAAGTAATATATTATCATATTGATATTATTTGGGCAGCTAGGTAGCACAGTGGCTAGAGTCAGGGCCTGGAGCCAGGGAGATTCTTCCCCCTGAGTTCACATCTGCTCTCAGATACTTATTAGCTGTAATAAGCAAGCCACAGTTTCCCTGTTTGCCACAGTTTTCATATCTATAAAATGACCTGGAGAAGGAAATGGCAAAACACCCCCATATCTTTACCAAGAAAGCCCAAGTTGGATTGCAAAGAGTCAGACATGACTGAAAAACAATTCAACAATAACAGTTGTTAATTTTGTCTCTATAAATTATTCATAATTAATAATAAATTGTATATGATTCAGAAGAGAAACTGGAGAGGTTATATTTCATGAAGGAGGATGAATTTGGCTAGGGTCTTGAATAATTAGTAGGATTTGGTTAGGTGAAGCAGATAGGACTAGGTGTTCCAGGAAGGAAGAAGGCATTCCAGGTAGGCTTGAGAAATGCAGGAAAACACAAAATATGTTTCAGGGGCAGTAAGCAGGCTAAGACCAGGAAGCTAAATGTTTAAATAACAAGGCTGGATTGAGGCTAAGTGGCTGAGGCTGGGTGAAACTGGGCTGATTTGGAGGCAGGAGATATGAGTTCAGGTGTCACAGCTGGTATTTAACTGACTAGAATCCTGGGCAAATCACCCAATCTCTTGGTGTTCACAGGAAACTATAAGTTGCACAGATGATGCTGTTTTGCATTAGCGGAGAGAATTTCCTCCCTTGTTCACTATCCCAATGAAGTCACAGGTGTAGTCCTTCCTCACCCACCTCCCACTTCCACCACTCCCCATAAAAAACACCTAAGACAGCATGTAGACTTTATTGGAAGAGACAGATAATTAAGTTTTGAAGTTATTACAGTAGACCAGGCATGAGATAAGAATCTTCCTGAACCTGAATGGCAGTTGCTGGAATGAAACAGAGACGATGAACCCAAAAAGGAATATTTATTGAAATTTCAAAATGATCCCACTGTTGCTTTTCAGGGACCTTCATGATGAGCTCAGATTTTAAAAGACAGTGGATCAAAGATAGAAAGGACATAAAACCAAAGCTCGACACAAAAGTGACAAAAAAAAAACAACACAAAACCTTTCAAGATGGTGTCAGGAAGGTTAAAGTTGAGAATGCACCAGAGCTAGCTTGAAATACTAACATAAAAAGTCACATTTTTTCTGGCTTTAACCTGTCTGAACCATAGAGAACAAAGTAAATAGAAGGCCAAAGTTTGGATGCAATCTTAATAGACCACAGAAAGCAGAACTGCCCAATTTTATTTTGATTTTATTTCCTCCATCCAGAAGAATAACTTTTAATTATCTCCCTTTTAGTTTAAAGCATTAATAGGCCGTATTCATGAGCTTCAAAACATTACTTTGCCTGCTACTTAAGTTCAGGTCTCCAGATCTAGCTAAATCACACCCCAGGTTACTGAAGGAGCTTGCAGATGGAACATGTAAGCTCTCAGAAAACCAGTGAATGGCAAAGTTGGAAGAGAACTGAGTAGCCATCTAATCCAACCCACATATGAGGGGGAAAAAATCTCTTTGTAGGCAGGAACCGTTTTTTATGTTTGCATCCCAAAGCACCCATCTCTATGCCTTGTCAATACAGGTGCTTAATAAACATTTCTTGCCTTGGATTTAATATGGCTGCAGAACCACTTCCAGTAACATCTGAAAAATTACGGAAAACACGATGTTAAAATACTGAAGATGGGATTATGTCCCAATTGTCTCATCATTTTCCATGGAGACAAGAAACTTTCAGACCAGTAAAATTGGCATCAATCAATAGCAAATTTCTAGCCTTGATTATTAAACAGATGGTGTCTAAAAATTTAAAAGAGGGGGAAGAAAGACATATTTGAAGAGTGTCAGGCGAGAAGGAAACTTTTATATGGCATTCCAAAGGGCAGACCTGTAACCACTGATTGAAAGTTAAATGAAAGCATGTTTTGGCATAAAGAATTTTCTAATAATTGCAGCTGTCCAACAGTGGAACAGGCTAGCCTGCCAGCTAGCTGTGGCTTGGTGACTATCTGTCAGAGATGCTGTGGAGAGTGTTCTTATATTGATAGAGAAGTTGGGCTAGGTCATAAGATCATAGACTTACATTGGAAAGGACCTGAGATGCCATCTAGTCCAATCCACCCATTCTTCAGATGAGGAAACTGAGGCCTATGGAAGTTAAGTGAATTGTCTAAGGTTACACAGGTAATTAATATCAGAGGCAGGGTTTGAACCAAGGTCCTTGGACTCCACAGCCATGTGTTCTTTCTTCTGTAGCATAATTCTATAATCAGAATAATTAGGACTTTTTAACTGACTCCATCCTTTCCTCTCTATCAGTTAAAGATGACCATGAGATTTTGAGCTCAGAGAACTAGGAGAATGGCAGCACAGAAATAGGGAAGTTGAGTAGAAGCAGCTGGTTCGGGGAAGTAGAATGTGTAGATGAGGGGTTGGTTTGATTGACTTGTAGGACATACATAAGCATCCAGCAGAACCTGTCCAGTGCACAGCTGGAAATGAACAAGGACTAGGGGAAGAAAGGAAAGGAGAGAGAAACTGGGAAGACTTGTATAGAGACAACTGCTGAAGCCAGAAGATCAGATAAAGTCTTAGAGGGAGGGAAAATAGAGAGCTAAGAAATTAAATTAGGTAATGCCTATATTTGGAATCTGGAATATCATTGGGATAATAGATTTACAACTGAAAGGAACCTTTGAGGTAACAGAACCAAACACCCTTCATTTTACAGAATAGGAAACTGAGACTCAGACAAGCTAAGTGACTTGCCCAAGGACACATAGTAAAGGTCAGACTTTGGCAAAACCTGAGGACAAATCCTCCTCAAAGCCCAGGACTCTATCTGCTGTACCAAGATGAGACAGCAAAAGAAACAGTCAAGATGATAAAGAGGAGAGCCAGGGTATCGTGGAACCATGGAAATGATAGGAGTTATAGAATATGGCAGCGTAAGGGGTGTACAACTGCATAAGATGCTTGAATAGATAACATCAATTTGTCAGTAATTCCCATCCATGGATGATAGATGACCTGATTTGACAATCACCAAGTAGACTGATCTCCTGAGAGAATCTTCTTGGCTGATATGAAGATCCTTCTACAGATAACCAGAAAGAGATTCTTCCTCCCAGCCTCCCAACCAGGATGCTTAGAGTCAAAACTGTTTCCATGGGAAAACATAGGAAATTGCTTCTGGTAGCTTATAGATTGCCCTTAAGGGTTGCAATAAACCTCTCCACTGCTCTTCCATACCTGAGGTAGAACCTTTGGGCATGTCCTTCCTCCACCCTGGGCTGGTTGCTGGCTTGCCAAGAAGTCAGAGGCAGGAATTTTTGCATCTCCTTGGCACCATGCTGAATTCTCCCAAGTCCATCAAATACTGCAAAGTATACCAGAGTGGACATCTTTCAAGTCTAGCTTTGGAGCTGGATGGAGGGGTAGTTGTAGGAAGCTTTTCGGGAGAGTCCATAAGAGGTAGAAATAAAAAGGAAACTCCAAACCAATGATACATTTCACTGCATTGGAGTTCAAGAACCCAAGACTGACTCCTCTACAAGTTTGCTATAGGAATTGAACCAAGACTTTTCCAGTCCCATCCCAACGATTGCAAATGCATTTCCAGTCAAATTAAAGCAACTCTCAGATTCCACCTCACACTCATCAAAGTAGAAAAGATGGCAAAAAAGGAAAATAATAAATGTTGGAGAGGCTGTGGGAAAACAGTCATATTGGTGCACTATTGTTGGACCATGAATGAATACAACCATTCTGTAAAACAATTTGGAATTATCCATAAAAAGTTACTAACCAATGCCTGCCTTTTGACCCAACAATACCAGTGCTAAGTCTATACTCAAGAGAGTGTATATGTGTGTGTGTGTATGTATATACAAATAGCATCTTTTCTTGTAGCGGCAAAAAAATGGAAATTAAGGAGATGTCCATTAATTGAGGAATGGCTGAATAGATTGTATATGAATGTGATGGAATATTATGCTCTAAAAAGTTAGGGAATGAATGATTTCAAAGGACATATAAACTGATACAGAATGAAGTAAGTAAAGCCAGAAGAACAGTTTATACCATAATATCAATATTACTAAAAATGAACAATTTTGTAGACTTGCATAAATGTATAAAGAGTGAAATGAACCAGGAGAATAATTTATGTAATAACAGCACTGTAAAAACAACTTTGAAAGCTGTAAGAACTATGATTAATATAATGACCATTCATTATTCCAAAGGGCATGTGATGAAACATACTATCCATGACAGAGAGGCAATGGGTAGGGTGCAGAATGAGCCGTGTGTGTGTACGTATGTGTGTGTGTGTGTGCATGTGTGTGTGTGTGTATGTGTGTGTGTTGTATCTAGCTATTGAGGGAATTTGTTTTGCTCAAATATTTTTTATTACAAGGAATGTGTTTTTCTTTTCTTTTATTCCACAATGGGGTGAGGACATGGAAGGGAGAAAGAGATTTCTGATTTGTGGTGTGTTTTTTTTTAATAGAGAAGTGGATGGGGTGCCACAGACAGGGAATGTTGCATACTCTTTCAGATGAGGTAACTATAATAACTGATCAATAAACATTTATTAAGCACTACTGTGTGCTGGGCACTATGCTAATAGTGAGGGATTGAAGTACAGTAAAGCAGCATTGAAGCATGCTGTTGTTCTGGGAGTCAGGTGCTAGATGAGAAGGAAAGTAAATATAAAAATTGAGACAGAGGCTGTTGTGTGTATGTGAGAGTGAGGGAGAGAGAAATGGGGAGAGGGAAGGAAGGAGGCAGGGAGAGAGAGAAAGAGAGAGACAGAGGCAGACACACACAGAGAAAGAGAGAGAGAGAGAGAGAAGGAGGGAGGGAGACAGAGAGAAATAGAAAGACAGAGAGACAAAGACAGAGAGAGACAGAGAGGAGGGATGGAAACAGAGAGGGATAGAAATACAGAAAGAGACAGAGAGATAGAGATTGTGACCATGAGCGTGTGTTGCTGCTACTGTGAATATCTATGAACTGTCCCACAGATAACCATCAGGAACCTGCATGTAATTTCCGTGCTCACTGAAACTAGACTGTGAGCTGCTTGAAAACACACACTGTATTTTGCCTTTCTTTTTATCTCCAGTGCTGAGCACAATATCTGGCACATAGTCGATGCTTACTAAATATTAGTTGGTTAACTGACTGATGAGAGTCTAAACCTGGCCTTTTTATGTCATGGACCCCTTTTGCAATCTGGCAAAACCTATGGACCCCATCTCCGAAAAATGTTTTGAAATATATCAAGTAAGATATATAGCATTACAAAAGGAAATAAATTATATTGAAATGCAGTTATCAAATTTACAAAACAAGTTCACTGGCCCCAGTTTGGGGGTATCCTGACCTGGGGCATCCCACATAGGATGTACATGTCATCCACATGCATGTAATAATGAGGAAACCACAACTGTGTGCTGACCACTTAAAATATACCCTCTAGAGGATAAGGAAGAGTACTTTCCCTAAGAGTTTCAAACACCAAATTGGTGAGAACCAGCAACGTCTACAGAGAAGGACCAAGTCCCAACAACGTGGCCATGGCAAAGCAGCTGAAAACCTCAAGGAAGAGCTAGCCTGCCCTGTTCGCCAGGTTATGAAGGACATTAAAAGCCAACCAGATGGCTTTATATTTGATGCTAGAAGTAATGGAGTTTATTGAATAAATGGAGGAAGAGGGAGGGGGACATAGTCTGACCTGTGCTTTAGGAAGATCACTTTGATAGATGAGTGAAGGGTTGACTAGAGTGAGGAAAGCCTTGAGGCAGAGACACCAACCAGAAAGCTATTGCATCAGTCCAGGTGTGAAATGAAGATTCTGGGAGGAGCCTATCAATGACAGGAAGGGGTCAAAGAGGCAGAGAATACTTCCAGTGAGAAAAGGTCAGGGATAGAGTACAGCTCCAGTGTGAGGAGGCCACTGGAGCCTAGTAGAGAAAGTCCAAAGTGTCGATAGTAAAGGCTGGGACCAGTCTGCAAAAATTTTATCCTCTCCCATTTTCCTCAGCTCTTTTTAACCAGCATCCCCAACCTTCCCTGGGACCTTTCCTAAGGACTGGCTTCCTTGCTGTTTCTCAAACAAGACACTTCATCTTATGACTCCAGGTACTTTCTCTGGGATTTCCATGCCTGGAATGTTCTCCCCCATCATCTCCACCTCCTGGCTTCTTTCAAGTCCCATCTAATGGAACAGCTAGATGGTGCAGTGGTTAGAGCACTGGCCCTAAAGTCAGGAGGACCTGAGTTCAAATCTGGCCTCAGATGCATAACGCCACTAGCTGTGTGACCCTGGGCAAGTCACTTCACCCCATTGGTGAATACATTTCCAATGTATCCTGTCTATAGCTTGTTTGGACATGGTTGTTTTCATGTTGTTGTTTCATTAGTGGTGAGTTCCCCAAGATCAGAAACTGGTTTTACCATTCTCTTTGTCCCCAGTGCTTAGCACAATGCCTGGCACACAGGAGCTTAATAAATGTTTATTGACTGACTCAAAGGTCAGAGCAAGGAAAGCTAATACACACACACACATCTGTTTACCTTAGAGCTCCCAGCAGCTCATCAAGCCAAAACTGCCTTCCTTTACAGGTATTTCTCCATTAAATCAGGACAAATATATAATCTTGTCTCACTAGGGCCATGCATAGAACTGAGGCATCCTTTGTATCCCATGACCTGACACTCAGATGAAAGACCACATGGGTGAGAGAAGGGAGGGCGGAAAGGAAAAAGAGCAACTACCCAAATTCTCACATCACCTTTTGTTTTCTTTTTCTTTTGCTTTTTTTTTGGTAGAGCAAATATTTCAGTAGAACTTCTCTCCTTTTCAGCAGTATTCCTTCCTGCCATGATTGTTATTCCTGAGATCTTTCTCCATTAGACTTATTTCCTTTGAATCAAAGACATACTTCCTTCAGTTTCCGCGCATATTGACATCTTTGTTGTCCCAGAGGAAGGTTATCAGGATAGTGAAAGCACCTGGAGATCTTTCTGTATAGGAGAAGCTTATTGAAGGAACTTGGGAAGTCTGGGTTGAGGAAGAGAACACGTGATAGCTACACCCTCGATAGAATTGATAGTAACCCTATGACCACTCTCCACAGAGAGTGACTGCCTGGTCACACCTCTGTCCTCTTGGCTTGCCTTGTCTTGAGGCTTCTTATCAATCCTTGATGACAGAGGAGATTTGGATCGTTAGATAACTAATGGAGAGATTAGAAGAGACCGAGCAGGCTGTGAATCCAATGTTGGGGGATAGCTCCAGGGGCTCTCCAACACCCATCTATAGTCTGAGGCTTGGGTACCTGTTGGGCTGCCCAAATAAAACCACTCTGAGTCAATGTGGTATCATTCTATTCCCAAGACAATCTCCAGAGAATCCTCAATTGCTCAATCTCTCCCAAGCTACTGAAAACTGACTTTCAAGCCAAAAGTTGTCAAACTTTGATTCATAAATGCTGCTAGAATTAAGACCTCTTCTTTAAAAACTTTTGAAGTGACTTCCTTATCAGAATCACTTTGTTTCATTCTTTTTTATGAGTGTGGAGAAAGATATTTTAATGCAAATGCCTGGAAGGGTATTACCGGTATTTTCTCTGGGCAATTTTATAAGGAATAGGAATCCACATTTGTGGTTTCAACCTTAATCTCTTCCTGGTGGTCCAACTTAAGGAACTGAAACTGGCTGGGCTCCCACCAGCTGCTGGCTGGAGGTCAAACGGAAACTATGATTGCTCTGAGGACTTCATTTGCTAAGTGAGATGACATTTTAAAAAATCCTACAGCAACAGAATTAAACACTCATTTCAGAGACCCCCTCATAATAAATACTCAGCAGGTAAGTGGTAGATACAAATTATAAACACTTGAGAGGCAATAGAACATAGCAGAAAGTTCAGTGAAGTTGACATCAAAAGACCTGGCATTCTAACTCTGTAGTTATGGAACCTTTCAGAACCTCTGTTTTCCGGTCTACAAAAGAGAATACTAATATTCAAGTCAGTATGGTTATAGTAACTTGAGAACTCTCTTCATTGTGGTGCAGCTGGCAATGAAGATAAGAAAATCTCCTGCCCCATCTGGCAGAATGATCTGAGGCAAAGGTACAGGCTGATGAATTGCCAGTCACCTGAAGGGGAAAGACCTTTCAGAAGAGCATATACAGGGCAGCTTGTTGGATAGCACACTGGCCCTGGAGTCAGGAGGACATGAGTTCAAATCCAGCCTCAAACACTTAATAGTTGTACGACCCTGGGCAATTCACTTAACCCCAATTGCTTTCTATTTATTTATTTATTTTTAGTTTTCAACATTCACTTCCATAAGATTTTGAGTTCCAAATTTTCTCCCCACCTCTCCCCTCCCTTACCCCAAGATGGCATGTAATCTGATATAGGCTCTACATATACATTCATGTTGAACCTCTTTTCACATTAGTCACATTGAAAAGATCCCAATTGCTTTTTGAAGAAAAAAAAGAGCACATACAGGCAACTCTTCCTCTCCAAAGGTGTTCATACCTGATAGTGTGCCTACCGTCTCTACCAGGGGTTACTGGGCAAGACTTTGCAGACAATGGATGTACTCAGTCTGTACCTTTGCTCCACTACTAAAGGGGGAGGGCAACCTCGGGGTCATCTATTTAATACTCCAAGTGCTTGATTTTGTTACATCTGAACAGCTCTTATTAGGAACCTGAGACAAAGGTGCATTGTAGTTCTAGACTCCAGGGAGGGAAGTTCTGATCTTACATCTTTCCTCAGTCACTTACTGACCAGGCAAGTCACATCTGCTCTGCAAACTTCAGGTTCCTCATCAGTAAAAATGGAGCTATCTTCTGCTTCACAGAGTTGGAGTGAGGATCAAAGAAGATACGATATGTCAGATCCTTTGTAAACTTTAAAGGGCTATATTAACATAAGCTTTTATTACCTACCTCACTGGAGATCCAAAAACAACAAAAATTAACTAGTCTCCATTCTCAAGGACCTTATATTCTAAAGGGGCAGCAATATATACATAAAATTAATGCAAGGTAATTTTTGTGGAAGGGGCTACTAGTAGCAGCTGGGAGAAGGGACCAAGCAAAGCCTCTTCTAGAAGGTGCCTCTTGATCTAAAAGGCAGACGTGAAGGGGAAGAGCATTTCAGGCATGGGAGGCAGCAAGAGAAAGAGGACAACCCAAATGGAGCTATCAATGAGTAATTTTAGAAAATGCCCATTCATGGGAGTGGCAGTAAACTCAGTCTACTCAACCAGAGTGTCAAAAATTCAGATATGATTTTTCTGAGTAATAAATGAGAAATGTTTTTAGATATAATAATAATGGGACACAGTTCATTTAACAAGCATTTATTGAGTACTTGCTGTGTGCCAGCCACTGTGATAATAGCTCAGTTAATAGTTTTGCAGATAAGGGATGTGGCACAGATCTCCCTATTTCTTTTCTGTTCTAATTATGCATTCTTACAGTATTGAAGCATAGTCACATCAGCATGCATATCCCTGCCACAGATGCAGGTCCACAACCTAACAAGTAGTAAGTACATACCACATGTAATGTATTGTTCTAGGGCTGCAAACTCAAAGACAAAATGAAATACACTAAATGCCCTCGAGTAGTTTACATTCCACCAAGAGGATATAACATGTAAACTCCTCTCCACCTTAGCAGATCACTTTGTGAGTTTCTGCCGCTGAGTATTTCATCATCCTGTAGCAAAGCTATATGGGCCTTTAAGAACTCAGAAGG
The DNA here is from genome assembly GCF_900497805.2 of Vombatus ursinus. Taxonomy (NCBI): domain Eukaryota; kingdom Metazoa; phylum Chordata; class Mammalia; order Diprotodontia; family Vombatidae; genus Vombatus; species Vombatus ursinus. The sequence goes on along the minus strand of NW_020954577.1, from coordinate 22,045,681 downwards.
GCTGATCTTTAGATGGCAGACACTGATGTCACCTGACTAGCTCTGGAAGCCTTTACAGCTGTGTATGACCTACTAGAACTGTGAACTACTTCATTTCTAATCTGCGTGTACCTGTTTAAATGCAGAAGAGAAGCTCCAACTAAAGAGTCACAGAAAGGAGTTGCAGATTCAAAACTGTGGTGCTTTTGCCAACAATCTGCAGATTGGGGGCTCAGAGCTATTGAATAAAACATGATTCTTTAAAAAAAATTTCTAGGATGGAGAGATATTATACATACCAAGATCCAGCTCCAGGAATTATTAACCTGGGATCTGTGAGCCAGTTTTGTTTTGTTTTTAGTTTTAATAACTATTTGATAAATATTTCAACATAATTGATTTCCTTTACCTTAAGCATTTAAAAACATTATTCTAAAAACGGGATCTTGGCTTCACTAGACTGCAAAAGGGGTCCATAATACATACATAAAAATGGTTAGTGGACAGTAAATGAGAAGCAATGGCTGAGATGACACCGAGCACAGCCTCCGCCATTTTCCGTTTTTCTTCAAGCTTGACTGGAAAGAACTCATCTTCTACCTGGGAGGTACTGAGGGAGTAACTAGAGAGAAATTTAAGCCCAGGGGGAGGAGTAGCCCACCCACTAAAGGATGCAAGGGAGTAAGAGTAATAAATGATAAACAAGTCCTCCTCACCAGCATAACGCCATAACACTAAAGCAGTGCTGGAGTAGATCACAAGATTTGGATTCAAGGAGGGTTTAGATCCCACCTCCAGCACTTAAGGTAGACATTCATACCCAGGGTCACATCTATAACCATAGGTAAGTCATTCAAACTCTGTGCCTTACTTTCCTCATCTATAAAATGGAGACAATAATAACTACAGTGCCTACTGCCACCGGGTTGTTGTAAGGATCAAATTATATTGTGTGTGTCAAAGGTTTAGCAAACTTTGGAAGAACAAATAAAGAACATACTAATGTCTTATTTAAGGAGAGACAACATGGTTTGCTAGCAGGAGTATTGGACTTGGGTAGTGGAGTTCAAAGACCTTTTTTTATTAATTTATTTTTAGTTTGCAACATTCACTTCCATAAGCTTTTGAGTTTTAAATTTTCTCCCCCTCCCTCCCCACTTCCCCTCCCCAAGACAGCATACAATCTGATATAGGCTCTACATATACATTCCTATTACACATATTTTCACATTAGTCATATTGTAAAGAAGAATTAGAACTGATAGGAGAAAGCACAAGAAAGAAGAAACAAAACAAAACAGAAGGAAAAAAAAGCAAATAGTATGCTTCAATCTGCATTCAAACTCCATACTTCTTTCTCTGGATGTGGATAGCATTTTCAATCATGAGACTTTTGAAGATGTCTTAGATCTTTGCATTGATGAGAAGAGCTAAGTCTCCCAAAGTTAGTCATCATACAAGGTGGCTGTTATTGTGTACAATGTTCTCCTGGTTCTGCTCATTTCACTCAGCAACAGTCCATACAAGTCTTTCCAGGTTTTTCCAAAGTCCACTTTCTCAACATTTTTTATAGCACAATAGTATTCCACTACATTCATATACCACAACTTGTTCAGCCATTCCCCAACTGATGGGCATCCCCTCAATTCCAGTTCTTTGCCACTACAGAAAAAGCTACTATAAATATTTTTGTACATGTGGGTCCTTTTCCCATTTTTATGACCTCTTTGGGATACAACACTAGAAGTGGTATTGCTGGGTCAAAGGGTATGCATATTTTTATAGCCCTTGGGGCATAGTTCCAAATTGCTCTCCAAAATGGTTGGATCAGGTCACAATTCCACCAACAATGCATTAGTGTTCCAATTCTCCCAATATTTATCATTTTACTATATTGCCATGTTAGCCAACCTGATAGGTGTGATGTGGTACCTCAGAGTTGTTTTGATTTGCATTTCTCTAATTAATAGTAGTTTAGAGTGTTTTTTCACATGACTATAGATAGTTTTAATTTCTTCATCTGAAAATTGCCTATTCATATCCTTTGACCATTTATCAATTGTGGAATGACTTGTATTCTTATCAATTTTACTTAGTTCTCTATATATTTTAGAAATGAGACCCTTATCAGAGACACTGGTTGTAAAAATTCTTTCCCAGTTTTCTGCTTCCCTCCTAATCATAGTTGCATTGACTTTGTTTGTGCAAAAACTTTTCAATTTAATGTAATCAAAATTATCCATTTTGCATTTCATAATGTTTTCTAACTCTTGTTTGGTTAAAAATTCCTCTATTCTCCATAAATCTGACAGGTAAACTATTCCTTTCTCTCCCTAGTTGCTTATAGTATCAGCCTTTATATCTAAGTCATGTACCCATTTTGACTTTATTTTGGTATAGGGTGTAATATTTTGGTCTATGCCTAGTTTCTGCCATACTATTTTCCAGTTTACCCAACAGTTTTTGTCAAATAGTGAGTTCGTATCCCAGAAGCTGGGGTGAAAGACATTGATTTTTAAGCCTAGGCTCAAATTCTTCATACTGCCCTCCTCCTCTAATCTGACTCTCTGGGATTATAAAAGTTGGTGCACATTAAAATCTCTAGATATGTCTGCCTCAAGTTTAAGGCAAAAATATACCACACTTGCAAACCGTAGAGTTCAAGGCAGAAATTAACCACTGATTTTCCCCATGAAAGACTTTTTTCTTCCTCTCACCTGGTATTTTTCAATCTACAAGCATAAAATCTACTTAGCTCAGCAATTTGGTAAAATGGTTTTGCTGAGAATTTTTCTTTCCATTTTTTACAGTTGGTAAAAAGAACTCAATGTCCATGAAGAAACTAGACATGTAGGTCCCTCTCTCTTCTTTGAAGACTGATGATGTAGTTAATTGTGACAATTCTACCAACAGAACTCAGAATCAAGTTTATTGCTGCATTTGCAGTCTTTTTTCCCCTCAAGCCCAATAATTATGTCATCTAGTATTTCTCAGCTGCCTGCTTCATCACAGCTAAATAGCCAAAAGAAAAAAAAACTGTTATGTCACTGATCAACTTAAAATCCTCCCTGTGCCAAAGACAAACTTGCAGGTATGTGTGGCATGGGAACAAATAAAAAGGTGGGAGGAGATAAAGAAAGAGGATAAATTTACATGGCCATTTGATAAGTAAAAGGTGGACACAGAAAGAAAAAATTCTGGGAAGAATGAGCCTTTATATATATTCAACAGAGGCAAAATTTGGCTAGCTAGAAGTCAGCAAAAGCACCCATGGGAAGAAGAAGATATGTAGGCTTTTGAAGAAGTGATGAACAGGAGGAGATTCATGATACAACTGAATGCAAAGTTAGCTCATTCCAGAAGTCAAATGCAGAAATACTTTTCTCCCCTAAACCATCCCTGCTACACGGAAATGATGATGGTAATGATGATTGATGATGATGATGATGATGATGATGATGATATAAGGACTGCTTGGTGATCAGCTTCCAAATGCTCTTGAGTTTGATGGGGAGAAGGAAGGGGGGAGGGGACTTGACAGAGGAATATGGTTTTTGCAATCAATGCTCTCAGGAGGCTTTGAGATCTAATACAGCAAGTTGTGTCTGTCAGTTATGCATTCTGCTCAGAATAGATTTATCTTTTGAATCAAACTCATCTACAACTCCAAATGCATTCCCTCTTGCTTCCCTGCAGTGAAAGAGCCAAGACAAGTTCATTTACCAAGTCCACTGAAGTATGAAGCCCAGCTTCAGGCCAACTTCACTATACCTTCTCCATTCCATCTCAGGTCTTCCTCCAGAGGGAACAGGGAAGCAGGTAAAATTAAGCATGGCAAGTGAGGCAGAAAAAAGGGAGGTTTTTTGTTTATTTTTTTTTAAGCTCAGTATCTGAGCAATTAACTTTTCATCCTTACTCAGAGTCTTCTACTTCTGTCCCTATTCCTCAACCTGGATAAGAATTAGATCCTAATTTCTGAGAAGAGAAAAAGGACTGGCAGGCAGCAATGAGGGTGCAATTGAGATAAGTACATATTAGTGCATCTACAGAGGCTATGGGGCAAATTCAAGAGGCAGCTTGGCTCAATAATGAAAAGAAAATGGTGACAGAAGGTCAAAATTCCCTAGGCAAAAGGTAACAACTCTAGAAGAAGCAACCTCTCTTTTTTTCCGCTCTACATCTAAAATTGATTTTTCCCCAAAAGAAAGACTCCTTTTTAAGTTATAATAGAGAAGACCCCAGAGGATTAAGAATCTGGCTTCATACAGTATGTACCTGGAAAAGCATTTTAAGATAATTGGTTGGAAGAGGCAACACCATTGGGAAGAATGAAGAAAAATCTTAAGAAGAACACATCTATGAACCCATTTGCTTTAAAATGGCAACCATTTTCATATATTTTTTCCCTATGGTAAAATTAGCCCTGTAAACTAACTTAATATGACTAAGTCTAGGGAAAGACAGGATGATTCAGACTAGAAGCTAATTTCATGGTTCCAATAGCCTCAGTTTAAGTTTTAGCTTTGACTATGGTTCTATGAAACATCCTAATCTGAAATCTGAAACTCTTCTCTAATATCTTCTTCTCTACAACCATACACACACATACATGCACACTCTACCCTCTTTCTTAAACCACTGTGCCCATTAGAGAATATATACACAAATAAATAGAGGCATTCTCAGATGGTAAGACCTTTGATGGAAAGATTAGAAAAGATCTGTGCTCTGTAACTGGTCAAGAGATCAAGACTCTATCTTGCCAAATGGAAGAGAAATGTTAAGAATTTATCACACAGAACTTCTCCTGGAATTTACACCTACTTTTTTAGTTTCAATTTTGTATAGCTGTCTGATGTATGAATATGGAAACAGAAAGACTTGGGACAATATGGCATATTTGTCATGACAGTAAAGGATAGAGTTCTGGGAAATGCGTGGAAAGAGATTCTCCCAGTCATGACTGATGACAGGACCAAGTCTGCAACCAAGAGGATTATATATAAAAATGTGAATCTATTGCATGCTGCTGGAATTTTCCTCTCAAACATACCTTGCACTTAACTACTTTGTATATATTTGTATTTGTTAGCTTTATATTTATGTTGCATTTTTTTTATGTATACAGCATGTCTCCCCCATTAGAATAGAGATTGTTTCATTCTTTGTACTTATATTCCCAAGACCTAGCCTGGAATACAGTAGGCACTTAAATGTTGGCTTCTGAACTTCTTTCTCCTCTCTTCTGTGCTTTTTAAAAATTCTTTTAATATTTTTCTTTCATTTTGGTCTCATCATTACTACCTGCCACCTCTCCCTTCCAAAATGAAGCCCTCCCTTGTGATAAGCTGATATAGACAAGCAAAACATTCACACACCAGCCCTGGCCAAAAATGTACCTTGATCTGCACCTGTAATTCCCTCATCTCTCTGCCAACAGGTGAAGCATTCTTTATCATAAGTCTTCTGGAGTAGTCATTGGTCACTGTGGTAATCAGAATTCTTAAATCTTTACAAGTTGTAAGGAAATACCTTTTTGAAGTAGAATATACCTTCTTAAAATCCCCAACACAACTAAAAACTGCAACAAAGAAGTCTAAGGAAGAAACCTTTTTTCCTCCAAACATATGACTTTTGCCACTTTCCTGAAGCTTTGTTCCTCTGCTCTGCAAAGAGCTAAATATAAATTCAAATTTCACAGTTGGATGCTTTTCCACGTGCTGGATGCAATGGCTGCTGATTTGCTGTTGGAAACTCAAAGGTGCATTTTTTTAATGCTTCAGTGTCTTGTTCTCTTAGAGATCAGTCTCCTCCATGCATTTGGATCAGCTTCAGTTCTTCAACTAGTAACCTCACAGATTGAAAGCTTGAGAACCAGAGGTAGTAGAAACAAGATTTCGTGTGGGAGCCAAAGAAAAGGTGACTTTTCCCAGGAATTTTAGTGTCTTATCAGTGAGATAAGAGGAAAGCTTCATTATGCTAAGTGAGTTCCTAGCCCAGGGATTTCTAGCTGAAAAATCCATGAGTGATGATACCTTCTACTTTCCAGATACAGAAAATAAAATACAACCATGTTAGGAATGTTTTCTTTGGGGGGGGGAGGGGCAGATATTTCCTAAACTAGTATACACTTTAGAACAATTCAGGAGGCAATTAATACTCACTGTCTTATACAGAAGGATTTGTAATGGAGGAAGCAGAAATTCTTTAATTTTTGGTGTTGGCTGTTTCCAAAGTCAGACCTATTTTTGGTGGTTCAGACTAAACAGCTTAAAGATAAATTGCTTCTAATAAACTTATATATTCTGTTTTGAGCAATACATCTATAACAGAGTGTTCCTAAATATAGCAGATTTCTACATATAACAAGACACATGAAAGGAGTATCCACCAGGTGACACACCAATTACCCAGCACTCTACTTTTTTCTGTTACTATAAGGTTGCTTGTTAATCATTGGCTTCATCTCCATTTCACTAGGAATTCCTCCTGATGGAGTCAACTACTACTTCAATCACAAATATCAAAATATAGTCAAGTTGCACAATTTAATTAGGCTAGGGAAAATGCATAAATGAGAATAACTAGAATTACTAAGTATCTTTTCACATTATCCACAAACTTCAAAATAAAAACTCTCTCCCATTGGAGTCACAATGGAGTCCTTTATGAGCCTTCCACAGCAATGCTTTAATTCATAGCCCTGTCAAGAGGGGTTAAGACTTGCAAAAAATGCTAATCATGTGTGTTTATCTCAAAGCTAGGCTGCTGATACTGCTGACCTCATGGAAAATAGGACTATCAGGAACAGCTGCTGCTGCTTTCATAAATACTACAAAACCAGGAACCAGCTATTATTGCTATGGATCAGCGTCACTCTCCAGAGGCCCCATCTGTATCAAGTACCTGCCCAGAAATGGGTGCAGACAAGTCTTGTCCCTACTGAATGGGTACATCAATTCTCAGTCTTCCACCAGTTGGGGGAGGTAAAATATTACTAATTATGTCAGCTTGTCATATAGCCACCATTTTAAAAATTCTTTAAATAGCCAATGCACTGCACCTAGTGTACTTCATCATGTCTGTCCCAAATAACCTAAGCTTTGCTGGCACTAAAACCAATTGGAAATATTCCATTCCTGGCAGTCCCCAGGGAAACATCAATCTGAGTCTCTGGGCTACAGCCCACTAGACGTATCTATCACATTTAAGAGTTTTGAGTATGTGAAGTAGCAACATTTCAGAATGTAAAATACCTATTGTGGCTATTCTTTGTTCTCAAAGGATAGAACTCTGATGGATCTAAGTCATAAATGCATTAATGATGGCTAAAACATTTGTAAAACAAGCATTTTGTTGATGGCTGTAGAATTGTCTATAAGTTATCTTTTTCTATGTATAATATTTGAGAATTTAAAAATTATTTTGATGGAAGAAATGCTCACCAACCTATAAAACATGCCCTGACTTTGCCTACATTCATCAAAGTAATCTTTTTCATCATATATTTACCAGGCTCAGAGACATACATACATTGGTAGGTAGCAATTTACAGTGAAGAAAGAAATGTCTATACATCAAGGGGTCAATTGGATAAATCAAATTATTCTACCCTACCTAAAGTAAGTGATAAAATATTATGCCTGGTACCTTAACCAAGTGGAAAGGCATCTTGATTAAATCAAATCAAGGGAAGCCATTTCAAATAAGTGTGAAAATATGTTGATCAATTTAAATCTCTGATGAGTCAATCCATGACATAAAAGTGTTGTTGCAAAGGAGTGTTTGTATTGGCCAAAGAAAATTATGTCCTACGGGACATAATTAATAAGAGAAAGCACATGATTAGAGATATAGTTTGAGGAAGAGGAGTCAAAGATGACTCAAGGGTTATGACCATGGGTAACGGGACAGACAGTGATGCTCTTAACACAAATAAAGAAGTTAGAAGGGACTAGGATTTAGGGGATAAGGGATGAAGGAGAAGGAAGATGAGCTCTGCTCATGTTGAATTTGAGATGCCTAGGGGACATGCTGTTGGAAATGCCCAATAGGAATAGGAATGTGGGATTATCCCTCAGGAGAGACTGAACTGAATGTTTAGATCTAGGAGTTTGTTTAAACCCATGGTAGATCATCAAGTGAGAGAGTACAGTTAGAGAGAACACAGGCTGGGACAGAAACTTTGGGTACACCCACAGATGCAAAATATGAATGATGATTCAGAGATACAGAGAAGGAATGGTCAGATAGGCAGTAAAACAAAGAAGGCAATGTTACAAAAACTGAGAGAGCTAAAAAGGAAAGATTGGTTGACAATTTCAAATGCTAAAGAATGGTCAAATGGAATATTGAGTAAAAGCCATCAAAATCTGAACACTTGATTAATATCTTCAGAGCAAGTGGTTTCAGTTGAGTGATGAGGACATATTCCAAAGGGTTGGTGAAATGAAGTGCAAACAATTAGAATAGACAGTTTTGCTGTTAAAGGAGGCATAAATATGGGACAGCCTTGGGGAGATGGTAGGGTTAAGTGAAGGTTTTTTTTGTAAAGATGGCAGAGACTTTGCATTACTTTTAGGTGGCAGGGAAGGAGCCAGGTTATGGTGAGAGATTGAAATTTGGATATGGGAAGTGATTGTAAAGGCAGTCTGCTGGAAGAAACAGAGAGAGATGAAATCCAGGGCACATGCACAAAAATTGGCTTTGGTGAGGAGAAGGTAGAGTCTGTTTCTGGAAAAACTTGGTCTCCTTTTTAGCTTTTTCTTTAACACATTTTATTACCTATCACCAATAAACAAAAGATAAGCAAGCCCTCCCATCCGTAAGACTCAATAAACAAACTTTGTTATGAATAAAGGTCCATGGATAATTTTAAAATTGAATTTTTGGCAAATTAAAGACCAATCCTTACTGTTCAATTTCATTTCGATTCAATTGGGGGAATCAATTTGTTTTTAAATTGAAAATGATTTAAGAACTATATTCAATTTCCTTATCCTGTGGCCATTACTTCACTTATTTAGATGCTAAATAAAAATGACTTGGCTTTGGAAAACATTTTTATTCCATGGATAAGCATCACATTCACACAGATTCTTCTGATACCATGTATACTAAAAAGTGAATTATTTAACTGATGGGCAAGGTGATGCACAGAAATCCAAAATAACTCCCTCAATAACATAAGTCTTAGTGTATTAATATATTAATAAATGTATTAAATGGGGCTATGTTCTGAACACAATTCCAAATGCAAAATTAGAGCCATTGTATGAATAAATGAGTGGAAGGAAGGGTTGGAGATGCATTTCCACACACTTTCTGACTCAGATTTTCCAAAAATCTAAAGAGCTAAAGATTCATTCCCAGTCACTCCCGAAAAGAGGGACAAAAAAAGGATAACACAAGATTTAGCAGCTTCTATATTAAGGGACCAGAGGGGCTTGGAATATGATATTCTGGAGGTCAAAGGAGATAGGATTACAACCAAGAATCACCTACCCAGCAAAACTGAGTATAATCCTTCAGGGGGAAAAAATGGACATGCAGTGAAATAGAAGACTTTCAAGCATTCTTGATGAAAAGACTAGAGCTGAATAGAAAATTTGACTTTCAAATACAAGACTCAAGAGAAGCATGAAAAGGCAAACAGGAAAGAGAAATCATAAGGGACTTATTAAGGTTGAACTGTTTACATTCCTGCATGGAAAGATGACATTTGTAATTCATGAGACCTTTGTCAGTATTAGGGTAGTTGCAGGGAAAGAATTATATGTAGATAGATAGATAGATAGATAAATAGATAGATAGATAGATAGATAGATAGATAGATAGATAGATAGAGGGCACAGGGTGAGTTGAAGATGAAGGGGTGATATCTGGAGAATAAAATTAAAGGATGAGAGATTATACTGGGAGAAGGAGAAAGGGAGAGGTAGAATGGGGTAATTTATCTCACATAAAACAGATAAGAAAAAGCTTTAATAGTGGAGGGGAAGTGGGGGAAGGTGAGAGGGAATGAGTGAATCTTATTCTCATCAGATTTGGCTTAAGGAGGGAATAACATATACACTCATTTGGGTATGGAAATCAACCTTACCCTACAGGAAAATAGGAGGGAAGGGAATAAGTGAGGGGTGGATGATAGAAGAGAGGGCAGATTGGGGGAGGAGGTAATCTGAAGCAAATAATTCTGAGGAGGGACAGGGACAAAAGAGAGAATAGAATAAATGGGGGGGCAAGATAGGATGAAGGGAAATATAGTAGTTTTTCACAACATGACTACTATGGAAGTGTTTTGCATAACTATACATGTGACCTATATTGAGTTGCTTGCCTTCTCAATGAGAATGGGTGGGAACAGAGGAAGGGAAAGAATTTGGAACCCAAAGTTTTAAAAACAAATGTTAAAAATTGTTTTGACATGCAACTGGAAAATAAGATATACAGGCAATGGAGTATAGAAATCTATCCTGCCCTACAGGAAAATAGAAGGGGAAGGAGATAAAAGAAGGGGACAATGATAGAAGGGAGGGCAGGTTAGGGGAAGGGGTATTCAGAATGCACGACATCTTGGGGGGGTGGAGGGGCGAGATGGGGAGAAAGTTCGAAACTCAAAATCTTGTGGAAGTAAATGTTGAAAACTAAAAATAAATCAATTAATAAAAATATTTTTAAAAATGCTTACAACAAAAATGCTGGAACATAGTAAGATATACATATATGTATGTGTGTGTATGTGCGTTTATTTCCTTATCTATTTATTTGTTTATTTATTTATTTGTTCCCTTCCCCCTATACAATTGTCATGTTCAATGTAACCCAGGGCTCATACATGTTTCTGTGCCCCTTATTTGTATCATTAGCAATGCATGGGGTTTAGGAGCAAGCATAACATGCAGACATGATTCAAATCCACATACTATCATACTAAATTCACAGAACATGCAGACACCACAAATTTAATGGTATTTAACAAAGCAGGAACAGGAAGATGGAATGTTTTTATCAAGTACTTAGGTCTGTCACACTGACTAGAACAATAGCTTACATTTATATAGCACTTCAATGCTTGCCAAGTCCTTTATTCACATTATCTTATTTGATCCTCACAAAAATCCTATGAAGTATTATCCTCATTTACAGATGAGGAAATTGAGGCCCGGGGTCACAACTACTAGATGTCTTGGGAAGGATTTGAGACCATTTCTTCCCAATTCCACAGATTGAGTTTCATCTCCATCAAACTGGTCTGGAAGAGATTTCTAGTTGGCTCTAGAGTGCAGATATTCTGAAGAGTCTGACTTAGGTGTGATGTAATGACAAACTTCTTAACAATAAGAGCTCTCCCAAAGTGGACTGGGGTGCCCCAGGAAGTAATGAAGTCCTGAAGCAATGTTGGTTTTCAGATTTCATTTCTTACCTGTCTGAAGTACTTTGGGAGTCTCTTGACTTCTCTACCATGCCCCAGGAAGCTCATTGTTGGGAAAAACTCATCACCTTGCAAGATCCCAGCATGAACATTCCCTGTCCCTCTGATTGGGGGAGGGGGTGCAGCAGGGTGAGATGGAGCAATGAGCTTGAGAACTTCCATTTAAGGAGGGAGCATCACTCGTAGCTTCTCCTCACTTCTCTCCTGGCTGCACTACTTTGGGACTTCTGTGACTTTTCCACTACACCCCTCTACACCCCTACATCAGTTTGCTTCCCTCCCTTCTCCCCTTTTCAACTCCTTTTGTATGTTGCCCTCCCCTATTAGATTGTAAGTTCCTTGAGAACAGGGTCTGTCTTCTTTTGTATTTGTATCCTCATCACTTCACAGAGTACTTGGAACAGAGTAGGTGCTTAATAAATGTTTATTGACTGACAAAGGTTTAGCTTTTGTTTGTGCCCATAGTAGTGAGAATTCTTGTTTTGATTTGGGTTAGATTAGATAGCCTTGGAAGTCCTGTCAAATCCTGAAGCTCTGACATTTTGCAATGGACAGCCAAGTGCTAAAGTGGATAGAGCACTAGGTCTAGAGTTAGAAAGACCCAAGTTCAAATCCAACCTCACACACTTACTGGCTGTGTGACTCTGCATAAGTCACATCACCTGTGTTTGCTTCAGTTTCTTCTATCTGCAAAATGAGGATAACAGTATCAACCTCAAGGGTTATTGTGAAAATCCGATGAGATAAAAATTATAAAGTGCTTAGCCCAGTGCCTGGCAAATCATAAGGGCTGTATAAATGTTAGCCATAATTATTGCTTAGCCTCACTATTAAGGCTATATGCAATTACAATATAACATCCAAATTAGTTGCATAAAAGCTCAAGATACATAGGCCCACATATAGAAACATATGACATACCAGATCAAACACGTAGGTCACCTGCAATACATTTAATTCGATACAACATTTACCAAAACACCATTTCTGATGTTATATATGAAATATTCATCATATACTTTCATCTCTGAAATAAATGTTTGATATCCCTTTACATCTAGAGTTGACCTTCAAGTGAATATGTACTTTTCATATCCTTTGACTCACTGGCCTATGGTCCTTGTAGTACTTCAAGGCCCAGGCATAATGTCATCATCTCTAGCCTTTAATAAGTCAATCCCTGTAGGTAGCCTCTGTTGCTTTGGGTCCACCAAAGAAGAGGTATTTGGCAGAAAATAGAGAGTCTCTGGATTCAGCCTTGAGACACTAATGTACTGTTAGAGGAGTTGTGAACTGATCCAACCATTCTGGAGAGTAATATTGAACTATACCCAAGGGGTTATAAAACTGTGCATACTCTTTGTCCCAGCAATACCACTACTACATCTCTATCCCAAAGAGATAAAAAAAAGAGGGGGGAAAGGACCTATTTGTACAAAAAATATTTATAGCAGCTCTTTTTATAGTGGCAAAGAATTGGAAATTGAGGGGATGTCCATCAACTGGGGAATGGATAAACAAGTTGTGGTATATTACTATAATGGGATACTATTGAGCTATAAAAAATGACAAGTAGGATGATCTCAGAAAAACTTGGAAAGACTTACATGAACCTATGCAGAGTGAAGTGAACAGAACCAGGAGAACATGGTATATGGTACATAGTACATAGTAACAGCAATACTGCACAATGATCAATTGTGAATGGCTTAGTTATTCTCAGCAACACAATGATCCAAGACAATTCCAAAGGATTCATGATGAAAATTGTTATCCACCTCTTGGGACAATACAAGCATTCTTGGGTCCCATGGGAACAGTCATTGTCTCAAGTCTTGAGAGTTCTGACCACCCTGCCAGAGACACAACCAGAGCTCTGTGATAGGAACAGGAGTGCAGTACCTGTCCAGGACAAGAACTAGGGATTGTGAACAGGTAATGGATGGCCCAGGGAAACAGGGGGAGCTAAATCCCTCAGTGAACACCTGGTGCTGATCTAAGCAATACACTTTAAGAGATGATGATATTATCATCCAGAGCACAAAGGATTATTGTCATGCCAAGCTCAGGGTACAGCCTGCTTGCTAGGCCTTAGCTCTGGAAAACAGGGCATCTCCAAAATATTTTGACAAAATCAACTGTGATGGGACCAGTTGTGGTTAATCCTCCTATGTCTTGACATTTCTACTATGAACAAGAAAGGAAAACTTGCAGAGCCCAGAAGACAAATTATCCTGAAGAGTGAGACTGAGGAAGATTCAAACAAAGCTTTCTTTTTCAAGGTCTTGGAGACTGAGCTTTGTTTCAATTCTAACAAACGGGCAAGTTTCAGGAAAGTGTTGCTGAGTCCCTCTGTGAGGATCTGGTGGCCAGGAGGCCAGGAGAGAAGGGGCATCCTACAGGCATGGGCATGGAGGCAAAGAGTCTTGGGGTATAGAGGGAAGGGAGTACTTGCAGTTTTCCTGCATCCTTAGCACCAACAGAATTGAGAGGATTGACTGAATTGGGTTTATGCTTCCAAATAGGGTGTCTGTCCTCTATGCTGCGGAAGGTGTGTCCAGGTCCATGGACTTGAACCACTGGACTGAGAGCCTGAGAGGTCAGGCTGAGTGTGAGAGACTTGTAACTGTGTGACCTAATGGGATCTGAGAGGTCAGGCCTGAAAGACTCTAAGCCTTCCTAGATGCTTGGAGAGTGACCCCAACTGCAGGGTGAGAAAGGGATAGGGAGAGAGGGGAGGCTTACATACCTTCCAGTCTTGGCTAGAGAGGAACTGTAGCTTCTTGTCTCTTTTACCTTTGAGACTTATCAGATAAGCCCTAAGCATTCCTGCTCTCCATTCCCATCCTTCTGGGAATATTGAGCTGCATGTACTAGAAAATGCATATGAAGTTTTAAGTTAACAACACAGAGCACAGAGACCCCGAAACCAAGGTGCAGGGATCCCTGAAGAAAATCAGGCACAGAGGCCAACAGGACACAGAGACCCCAAAACCAGGACACAGGGACCCTCAAAGAAAAATGAGTAGCAGAGGCCCACTTACCCACCTCCCCCAACATCACATGGGGGAGGGGAAGGAACAACACAGGGTAAAGGGTAAAAGTCCCATCAAGCAGAGCAAGGTGTATTTTCTTTAAGTTTTGGAGACTAAATTTCTTACTAAGCTTGTCTTATTTAGAAATCTCCTTCACAAATCATTTTTCTAGATTACATTGAGGTCAGGCTGTATTAGAATGGAACAATAGGCACTTTTCCTTAAGATCTCCTCCCGGAATTTCCCATCCTAGTCACCTAGCAACCTCTGGCTCCCAGCTTTTACAGATTACTGAAGGACAAAGCCAGTGTACCAGGCACAAGGAAGTCTTCAAGCTCTTTTGTGAAGGTGACCAGACATCACTCTGTGGTGTTCCCAAAGCCCAGAGCATGGGGCTCATAAATTCTCTCCTGTAGGAGAAGCTGTTCATAATTGCAGGAAGAAGCTCCAGCAAAGCTTTAGGAGGAAGCTGAGAAATTTCTTGCTCAGAAGGAAAGACGTTGTTGACTGGCACTGGGGACACAGGCCAGATACTGGGCAGAGGAGAATATAACAGACTGAACCACTTCCTGATAGAAGAAGATTCTCACTGTCTTGAAAGGGTGAAGGAAGAGGAAAGGGCAAGCCAGGACAGACTCTCCCAGCCTATGCAATGCCTTCAGGATCTCATGCTAGTTCCTCAGGAAGCAGGCCACCAACCCAATGTGGATCTGCTATGGGAAGTCAAGCAGTTGCTGAGAAGGACTGAATCAGTGTTGTCCCAAAGGGCCAAGGCTGTTACCCCAGAGCTGAGAGAATACCCCATCCCTGGCATAATAGAGATTTAAACAGCTATATTGAGAATTTCTTGTCATTCCTGCCCTAGTTTAAAAGCAAAGGAGAATTTGTCTTAGGCCACTGAAGTACATGACCTAATCCAGTATTTCATGGAAGGAGAGCCAAAGCTGGATGTAGCACCTTGATACAAAGGTAAAAGATGGATCCTGTTAGATTATAAACAGGAATAGTTTTCCAAAGGTACATAACAAAATTCTACTAGGGCCCAGGCATCCTAAAAGCAGTCCAATCCTTCATCATTCAGCTACAGGCTACTCCATTTTTACAACTATAGAATTCTGATTTTCTCACAAAAAGTGGCGGGGATGAAGTTTTCAATGAAGAACGAGCAAGATTTGCTTCAGAGGACTCCTAACTCTTCTGGATCCTGATATAAGACAACATAGATCATAGGAAGCCTTGTCTGTGACAAAACCCTTGCTACTTATCTATAGAATATTCTTCCACTGGCATTATCAATACTAAGGGCTTGGGCAAGCAAATAAAAGACCCTCAGAAACCAACTGGAGATCTCTAGGCTTGACGTTCTTGCCTCATGCCCAGGAAACCCCAAGTGTTCCAGGCAAAGAAGTTTCTTTGCTCTAGTTTACCATCGTAGTAGAATTGTCAAAGTAGTAGAACATAAAACAGGTGCAGCTTCAGGTACAGAATTCTAAGATGGTCATTGTTAGAGTACATCAGAATGAGGACTGCTTGAATTTCGGTACTTGGTTTCAACCTTCAAACACAATGACCAATTTCACTAGCCTGGTGCTATCAACATATGACCTTCACAAGTTGTTAATGCTGCCTTGAAGGGTAGATTGGTCACAAGAGACATGATGGGAGGGATCACAACCCTATGGACTGTCCCATAAGTTGATTGAGAGGAGTCAGGGCCCGTGAAGATAGAGGTGGTAGTTGGAGAGGTCTGAAACTCTGCCCTCCTCCCATCCCCTAAGGCTTAGCTAATGTTTATTCTACTAGTGCTGTGGGGTAAATTTGAATCTTGGCACTCAATTGCTATGTAGCCTCCAGATAACATTCTTGTCTTATCAGCTAGTGCCTATTTACAATGTAGATTGTGACAGTGGGACAAAAGTCTGGCTACCAAACAGATTAAAACACATGAATTTATACCTACTGACTTTTCCAATGATAGTATGAAGGTGGGATTGTTTTTCAGTCTGACCATAGAGGGCATTCATTTGAATACTTTCTATGGGCTCTTTCTTCAGTAGGGTCTATGTGATCAGATCTAATATCTCTCAACAAGTCAGGGGGTTTACCCCAGAGTTCATGAGTTCCTCAACTACTTCATCCCATTTCAAAATGGAGATTTTCTAGTCCTGGGAGATCAATTCTAGGCAATCTCTTCTAGCATGAATTTGACAGGGTCAAATGGCTAGGACCCTACGTAACAATATATAAAACATCCAGATAAGTAACTAAACTTTCCAGGGGAGGTGCCTGGAACTAGACATCTTCCAGCTTTCAAACTACTCAATTTCCCACCTGGCTACCACCCAGGGCATCCTATTCCATTTGTCCTAATTAGAAATAGCCTCAAATGCTCAACTTTCTCCTGGTAGAGAAACAACAAATCAGAGCTAATGCATTGCCTATTTTGGGCCTACGGAAAACTGTAATCACCTATCCTACCTCATCCCAGTGAATGTGCAAAACTTGCTGGATCAGCCATGAAAGAAGTGAAACAATGGATCTCCCAAGTGTACTTATTCAGACTGACCTCCCCACTGCCACTCATTGCATTCTGCCTTCTAGCCTAGCAAATACTCTATAATTACAGTTCAAGGCTTTTGAGAGCACAAATTAAGACCTTATCAATAAAATATCCATTCTATCCTAGCTAAGAACAGAAGTCAAGAGTATCAGTAGCCACAACTTCAACTTTTTTGCTCCTATCACTTAAGAAACCCAAGCTCTATATAGTACCAGGAAAGACCACCAAGATCCATTTTGATACAATCAGGGTCCATTCTTCCCATGCCTTCTAATAATCTCACATTATTTTTATGATGATTACTATTCAGAATATTAACTGTAACCACATTACCTGAGCTGCTTGTGTTCATGTGAGTAATAGTTTGCTAGGGAGGACCACAAGCTTGTACCTACATGTTTCTTCTACCTTTTATCCCACCTGAATTAAGCCCAAAATGGTACCTTGGAGATGACTTTATAGCACCCAGTTCTTGGGAAATTGCTAATAGGTGGGTCTTATGGAGTCATCCTGTGTATACGTCCACAAGACAAAAATAATATCATATGGGACCCTCTGTGGTTAGCCTTTCTTGATACTTCCCCTTGTTTAAGATATTTGAGTTCTATGTAAAACAAATGGAGGTAGTTACTAAGTCAAGGTGTTTGTAATCAAAGTTGGGAGAGCATTAAGTTTCTGAATATGGGGGCAGCAGTCAGCTATCAGTCTATTTGCAAGCTTGATAGCTTGCAAGCGACTATGGAAGTAGGAATGAAAATGATACATTAGAACTTCCTTAAATGATAAAGAACCAAGAAAAAACCAAAGATCCTCCTAGTGTTTTTATACTCGAAACAAAAAAAAAAGACAGTAGGATTACTTTTTAGAAGAAGTAGGCTAATCTCAGAAGGTTTATTATTATCCCCTCCTATTACCTTCACAATGAGCTCAGGAAAGGAGCATCCAAGCAAAATAAATGGGAGAGGATTCTTCATGTGAGAGGATTCTCCCGCCACTGCATATGACTCACCATTACTTGATAAAATTCAGCTATATAGAAAAGCTGTCTACAAATGTGTTTGTTGGTTACCTACTAAAGAACAGATTTAGGAGAACTCAGCGGCTGCTCAGAAAACCATCCCTAATCATCTTTAAAACAAAGTTCTAGCCCTGGAGTCAACGTAATTTGCACAAATCACTACAAATTTGTATGTTTATAACTTGCCACTGTCCATGGATAGATGGAGTCTTGAAAATATACTCAGACTACTTTGACAAATTCCATCTACAAGGGTCCTGGGAAATTCAGCAGCAAAAAGGTGAGATATGATGGCATTAACAGCACATGAAATGCTACTGTTGGTCATTTTAATAGAAAATTCATTGAGACACTGTCAGGACTTTCTCTTGAAGAAATTCTGTTGTGCGTGTTTGGAGGTGGTGGACAGAAGCTATAAGAGAGACAGAATGAACACCCAAAGGAGAAGTAGGACACATAAAAAGGAAGGCTTTCTTGAAAGATATTTATATTATCTGGTCACAAGTACTTTATAGAATGATTTTTTTTCTTTACCATACACTCTGGTTATAAATTGAACAATTGCTCAAATCTTTATTCTGCCTTTTTTTTTTTGCTTCTCTTGTTTCTACATACCAAGTATATATACAGTAATTCTTCTTGGCTATAATAACAACCAAATACCAAGCAATACTCCAGCCGTATTAACTATTACCCATATTAATGATCTGCCTTCAGGCAAAGAGATGAGTCATTTTTTATGAGGCAGTACCCAGAACAGGTGTAGAGCCTACAACAGGTATGCATGGAGCCTCTATACACCAAAATACAAATGTTCAGGTAGCAGCTGTTCCTGTTGAAGCCAAGTAGGTTGCAACAGGTTGCCATACATATACCCAATAGACCATTCTCCATAGGGCTATCAACCAATAAGCACTTGTGAAAATATGTAGATATGCCTATATCTGAAAGAAGGTGTGAAAGCTGAAACCACCATGTTTTTTTTTTCACAACTGTGCTTTTGAAAGTAGCAGCTTTACCTTTGTCCTTGAATCAATAACAAATATTTTTGTTATATGTTCTCTATAAGTTTATAAAGATCCTTGATTTCAGCTATTCATATTTCCTTTGACTAGGAATAAATATTAATAATCCAAGAGGTAGAAGAGCAACATTTTCAATTTGGTAATTACCAAACAAGCTGGCCTGAAGTGCCGTAACACTATATGTGTGCATATGTGTGTATGTATGCTGACTGTCCCAGAGCCTTTGAGTAATTTCTGCTCTCATGGCTTATTCATGCAAATATTTAAAATAGACCCAAGAACTGTAGTATTTGATGTCCATGTGGAAAAAAAAGATTCTCTTTTTAAAATATGATAACAATGCAATGATGCCAAAGGCAATTGGATCAGGAAAAATAGCAAGGGGTTTAAGGTGAAGTCAAACAATAATGAGATTAAACTGTCTCCCTGAAAAAGGTCATGTTTTAGATGAACTAATAATAACTTGCAAATTAAAAGTTAAACAAAAACATCTTACTAACTATTTAATATGAATAACATCACACTATGTGTTTTTTCCCAAAAAATAAAAAAAATTAAACAGCTTCTTCATTCCATGGAATCTTCCTCCAATAATATCCAAATATCATTTGATTCAATAAACATAAAATTCTGACTATATGTCAAGGAAATAGCAAATGAGAATTCAGGGTTAAATACAGTGGCTGTATTGAACCAAAGGATTAGGGCAATGCCTGCAGATACTTTGGACTCCTCCAGGAAAATTACATTAAGCATAAAGATGTGCAGGAGGAAGTCATAGCTGAAGACTTTGAGACTTACTAGCATTCTGAAATCAAAGGTAAATGCAAAGACCCTGTTTGAGTAGTTAATACTGTGCAATACCAGTCCATGTACAACGTTACATTCATAAAATAGATCATGACAGATTTAGAAAATAACAAAACCCTCACAACATAGAGCACATCATTCTAATGGACTTGTGAAAAAAGGAATACTATGCCAAAAATGAAGAAGACTACTAGATATGCATAGAGCACACAGGAAATGGGTCAAAATCCTACAGCAATGCTGTTGGACTAAGCAGACATTCCTTTACTAAGCAACAGTAAATGCTCATAACAAACAAATGTCATTGAATTTGTCAGATGTAATCAAAAGCAGTTTCTGGAAATAATCTGCTAACAATTATATAAGAGTAGCAGGAAAAAGCCCTTAAAATTGGCTTTTGGTGTCATTTATCCACATGAACTCAACCAACAACATGTGGACAAAGAAATGTTGAACACGTGACTGAGTCATGTGAATTTGTTAACGGTAATGTAATACTCTATGACGGCTATTCAAGATCATGTCATTGCTACGAGACACCATAGAAAGATCATTAGGAGGCTCACACAATAATCAGTGTAGTTCATGAAAGGAACCTGTGAGGACTGGAACACATTACTGAAGGATGTAGGTTTAGCGCCAGCCTAGCATGACATGCCCTTATACTTAGAATCGTCCAACAGCAACTGTCCATCTTTCATAGGTTGGCAGAGAAAAAATTTCCTATACTGTAAAAAAGACCTCAAAAATGATGGAGATCTAAATCAATAAACCATGCTGTAGCTAGAATATTTTCACTGAATTAAGTTGGTGCCTACAATCTCCAAAGTTTTTCAATCCATGTAGATTACAAAACAGGTATTTAGAGTAGCTATGTGTACTAAAAACTATTATTCTTGAGCTTGTAGAAATCCAAGTTTAGACACCTGGATGAGATCAAAATCACATGGGAACAAGATGAGGCACGTATTACTCATGTTATCTTGCATTCTACTACAGATGTACCAAGGATGTTTTCAATGAACCTATAGAAGACTAGCTAACATCCTAATATTTCTAATTCAACTCCAACAAAATATTTTCCCACCTGTACAATAGTTCATCATATATTCAACATACGAGATTAATAGTTGAATAGAGACTTCTTAGATCTGAAAAAGAATAAGTTTGTTATAACACTATTGACATTCAGGCAACCCTCTAAGACTGAAATACAAAGCAGTTGTGATCTGCACTGGTAGAAGGAATGTATTCCTTGGCATTTCCCTATATCAGTGAAATCACAGGTCCATTCCTCCCCAAAAAATCAAATTCAGCAATGTGAAAAAGGAAAACAATAGTCAGAAAACAGAAAAGACCACAAAGATTTAATTATGTGTATGAATCAATTTTTGTGATTGTGTTATGTCATTTTGTGTTTTATTTCTTAATATATTTTTTAAATATATCTGTTTCTGTAGTTTAATTTAATAAACCACCTAAATAAATGCTCTGTATAAGCAGAGCATATGTTGGCATACTAGTGTGCTGAAAGCACACTATTTTTCTTTTAAAGTTGTAGCATGTCAAAGCATCTTCTTTGAATTCCAATTTGCCTTTTGATGATTCAGGTATTTCAATAACCCTAATCCTATAAGTAAGGATGTCAAGTATTTATTCCGCCAAGTGAGCTAGCCTACTGTGCCTAATAAAACAATGTAGAAGGCTTTTAAAAAGATTGTTGATATAAGTTGCTAAACATTTGTTCTAAAACATGAAACAGCTTTTTGTACGTGATTCCCCTTTGACCCCCCAAAAAAGGTAAGGTAGAAAACAAGAGGATAAAAATCTCTGTTGCTAAACTTTCTCTGCTTGGGGAAATTTTAAGAAGACAAACTGTTTATAAGGTTTTATACCAATTGTTTACTGTAATATTTTGTATAATTAGGAATGTCTGGCACAAAATGTCATGAGCCATCTTCTTTTGCCTTTTTTTCTAAGATATATGGATATGTAAGAGATATCATAGAGAGTGAAGTTGGTGGTAGGGAGTCCCTTAATGTTTTGCCTTTCCCCTCTACCAAAAGTAACTTTTGAGAATGTTGATAAATAATGCTCAAGATAAAGAAAACTGAAAATATAGTAATTGTAGTAAAATTGCAAGAGTTCAAAGGAGAGGCCTTATGGTTAAGCTTGAATTGAGATGTCACAAGTACATGTGATAGGATACTCTCTTTATGAGTAATTTTTAAAAGTGACTTGGGGGACAGTTAGGTGGCTCAGTGAGTAGAGCACTGGCCCTGGATTTAGGAGGACCTAAGTTCAAATCTGACCTCAAACACATAACACTTACTATCTGTATGACCCTGGGCAAGTCACTTAACCCCATTGCCTAGCCCAAAAAATAAAAAAATTTTTTTTTTAAAAAGTGACTTGGTATTTAAAAGGTAACTGTGCAGAGAACAGTAATCTATAGCTCTGGTCTCCATTAAGCCTAGGTACTCCATTTTGTCAAAATTTTTTGCATTTTGTTATTATCATTACTATTATTATTATTAATGAATGGACAAAAACTTGAAGGAAAGACCTGGATCTTATATTTTACATCATCACTCTAAGAATAGAGGTGGACTATAGGATCAGAATTTTGCATAAGCTATGAGACCATGGTTTCTGTGTCAGTTGGTTTGGCTTAGTCATTTGTCTTAGTTATAAGGGAATGAGGTAGTAGATCAAAAAATAACTATAATGATTTTAATAAAAAGCAAAAGGCATCAATAATGCCAAAAGGTGACCTTGGGTTCTTGGTGGACTAAAAGCTCCATGAGTCAACAGTATCATTTAGCAATTGAGAAAGCTCCTGTAATATTACACAATATTATGAATAGCACAGTGTTTATACGTAGGTGATAGTTCCACTTTGTACCATCTGGAATGTGTGAGGTTTTGGGTCTCATGCTTTAGAAAGGCCATTAATAAAATGGGGAGCATATTAAAGAGAGAAATCAAATTAGGGAAGGACCTTGAGTCTGCGCTATACAAAGACTGGTTAAAATGAACTAGGAAAGCCTCAGGGAGAACTCAATAATAATCAAGTATTTGAAGGGCTGCTTCAGGGGCAGCTAGGTGGTGCAGTGGATAGAGAACCAGCCCTGGATTCAGGAGGACCTGAGATCAAATCCCCCCACAGACACATAACACTTACTAGCTGTGTGACCCTGGGCAAGTCACTTAACCCCATTGCCTAGCCAAAAAATAAAAAAAAATAAAAATGAAGGGCTGCTTCATGGAAACCTTGCCTCAGTGGGTAGAATAGAAGCAATGGGTACAGTTGTCAAGAAGCAAATAAATGTGGGCTGCAAATAAATGTGGGCTTCAGTCAAGAAAAAAAAAACTTCCTACCAATTAAAGCTGTCAAAAGCTGAATGAGCTGCTTCAGGAGCTAGTAGGTTCCCCTAACTGGAGGTCTTCAAGCAAAGGCTCAATGACCACTTACTTCTATTAGAGAGCCTTATAGGTCCACTCCAAAGAACTCTCTCCACCCATTCAAAGACAGCCTCATTACTCACCTTCTCAAAGATGCTCCTTGGGTGTTCAAAAACACTTAAGACATAGGGCCGAGGACTGGTTCTGGAGTCAGTAGACATGGGTTCTAATCCCACCTGTGATACCTACTGCCTGAGTAACCTTGGACAAGTCACTTAACCCACCCACCCATACCCTACCCCTGATATCAGATTTCTCCTCTGTAAAATGTGGGAGTTCTTCTAGATCAGTAGTGGTCAAACTCAGAAAAAGATCGGGGGGAGGGCAGTAAATCATACATAAGTATCTCTGTGGTTGCAAATTAACTTAGGAAACCACAAATCAACATTATCTATGTTTCATTGTATTTTTTTATATGTTTGTATTAGTATTTTTGTTATTTGTAGTTTATTAAATATTTCCCAATTGCATTCTAGTCTACTTCAGGCCCCATGGGGAAGTATTGTGGGCTGCATGTAGCCTGTGACACCTCTGGTACAGAAGATCTCTAAGATGCTATCTTCATCTATGATTGGAGAATTTTTTACTTTCTAATCTCAGTATTACCAAGGTGCAGTTGGTATCTGGCCTTCACTTCTTTTACTAAGCCCTCAGTCAGCAAGCCTAATGAATATCTCACACTATACAAGGCTTAATTCTAACCAGGATTAGAATGAAGTTACTTAGAAAACTAATTGAGGCATTCAGCCAACACTAATTGTGATCACTCCATAAATATTGATTTGGAACAAGGTAGACAAGCTTGTAGTCATGCCTCATTTGTTACCAATGCCTTCAATTAAAGAACTAAAAGACTGGGAGCTTTGTTCCCTGAAATAAATCTTGGGTCTCATCATATGACCTAAAAGCTTCAGTCTCAAGACACTTACTAACTGTGTGACCTTTGGCCAGTCACTTAACTTCTGCCTCAGTTTTCTCAGCTGTAAAAGTATCCCTCCTTTATCCCAGATTTATCCCAAAGTTGTTCAGAAGATAGCATGGGATATGTAAAGCATTTTACAAACCTTAAAATACTGTATAAATGCTGTTATTATTATAGAATTATAATAACACCTTGTTCATGGCTTGAAGGACCCAGCAGAAGCTTTTCCCATGGCAAGGGCTAGGGAAGATATACCCTTAAAAACAAAACACAGGATAATTGGATGACCCTGAGCCTCCCTTCTCCCTCACCTCATAATATCATCAATGCCACAGCCACTGTGGACTTGTAAGGGCAGACCCCAGCCCCAGAAACAAGCTCACCAAGTAGAGTCTACCAGTAAAACCATGCCCAAAGCATGTATACCCAGCAACTGGCTTGGCAAGCTAAGAGCATGGGTTTTATATATGGACTAAGAGTCTTCAACAGCTGTCCTAGAGTAAGTTGAGGAATGGCATTTGAGAACATCATTTGAAGTTATCATCAGAAGAGAGACCATTTATAGCAGTTAAAGGAGCTACATCTGTCGAAGGCTTTCCAACTGTAACAACTTCTCTTCATGAAGTATTCGGCATTATCAAACCCCGCTGACTCAAACAGATGTCGACAAGCTCTGAGGACTTGATTTGGATGGATCCATCTGAGCCAAGAATACTCCCAAGTAAGCAAGCCTCCTTGAAGTGAACAAGGGCTCAGTAATACAGCTGTTTGCCCTGATCTAGTCCTCTGTGCATCACACAGAAAAGTTTTGTGGAGTCTAACGGACATGAGTCTGCTTCCAAAGTTGCTTGATCAGCTACTTGGTACAATGTCCAGCTAACTTCACCAAGGATAATAGGAAGGAAGGAGACTAGAAGGGATACCTGTTGGCCTACCTCTTGTATCCTCTGAAACATCATCCTGCCCAATCGCTATGATCAGAGACAAATGGCTGAAAGTATCCTTAGTGTAAACATCTCAGTTAGGTTACTACCTGTGTCACCTTGGGCAAGTCATTTTATACCTCCAGGAATAAGTGGTCATCTCATCTAATCCCCTCGTTATATAGATGAAGGAACTATGCTCAAGACTGATAGCCTGTTAAGATGGAGAACACATAGACTTGTGGATCTGATATGTACACGATATCTCCCATCCCCTTCTCAAGACACAGAGTTACCAGAATTCCAGGCATAAGACAACTTGTTGACAGGTCAGGTTTTGGTCAGGGCATAGCCAGTTTCAGCTCAGGGAAATGTTAATGGTGTTGCTTGCCATATTTCAGGACAAGACCCAATGCCACCTGAACCGACAAGCACTACAAATGTCAGAACAAGTCTGCAATTCCACCTACTTTGCACACAGTAAGTGCCTAATAGATTCCTTTTCATTCATTCGTGGAATGTCATGAGATTGGTGATTCTAAACTAAAAGGGAGAGACTGCAGAGCTTTGAGAGTATTTCTGGATATACTTTCTGTATGTTATAGGATTGCCGTAAGTCTTCTTCCTAACCCTTGTAAACCCCCTCTTGTATCCCTCAGCTCTTCCTTACTTCTGTCTAGTGATTTGCAGCTCCCTATCAAATGGGTCAGCATAACTAAGGGCCATTGAATAAGCTAATAACTTGAATAAAAGGCAAGAAAATTATTACAAATAGAGCTCTGTTCCCAATAAGGATTCTACCAAGAACTACCAAGAAGAGTGAAGAAAGTTTCAGTCCCCGTATCTATGAAAAGTAAGGGGAATTTTGTATCAACCAGCCAAGTATATGACATTTGTCTTTCTATTGTGACCAATCAATGTCCCTTATCCCCACCCCCTGCCAAATACACACACATGCATGCTTGAGACTGATCTCCCTCCAAGAAGAAGGAATGAAAAGGTGACAGGAAGCCTCTTTATTAAGTATTCCTTGCCTTTCCCTTATCAAAAAAAAAATGACTCAAGGTAAAAATGAAGAAGGATCTGAAGACAAGGTGACATCTTGACCTGTGTCCAGAAGTTGGAACACTGAAGAATGTGACACAGAAGAGAAGATAGACCAATCGATACATTTCCAGTGAGGAGGACGCTGGTGGACCTTCTGAATGTGAAGGAATTTTCTGATGTTACTCAAGGCTTTAAACAATTTCTTAGAGCACAAGTGCTGAGATCATCCTGAGAGAGATGGAAGCAGAAGAGATGAGGTGGCTGGTGAGTCCCTGTTGAGGTGTGCCAACACAGTTTTATCATCAATACATGAAGAGAAAAGTATCTTTGTAGAGCACCCGACCGGGACACGACAGAGGCCCTCCTGAGACTTGTCAAACCTGAAAAGCGCTACCTGGTTCTGGTGTCTCATACCAGAGAATAGAATGACATTGACAGAAGAGACCTAGAGAGCATTGCTAGGGATTAGGAAGTCCTGGGCAAAAACCCCCAAACCTTAGAAATTAAAATGGAATTTTCATCACTACTTCAAAGTCAAGGCAAGAGTTTCAAGGGAAAAGAAGGAAATCTATTAAGGAAAGGAATAACTGAATGATATGGTGTTTGATAATGAGATTTATGTGTCTGGATTATGATTTTGAAATATAGAAATGAAGAGCTCTCAATCATAAATAGAGTGTACCTAATCAGGGCTGATAAAATGTTTGTGTAAAACATCACAGATTTCACTTACATGCTGCCTACTCTTTATATTCCACTCTTACTTCTTAATATGTACTTAGAAGTCCTTGAAGTCTGAAGGAGAATAAATACTGATTTCACTAAAGGGAGCATATGGCCCCAAACTCTTAATACTTGGAATTTTAACTGGCTAATACAAAATCGGTTACACCTGGGACTATGATGAAAACTTATGTCTCCATCTCCTCTCCCCTCAAACTGATCCAAGCCATACATATCTATTCTTTCATGGATTGGGTTTCTTTCCTTCTTAAGTTTCCTGCCTCACCCCCATCTTACTTCCACTTGGCAGTTTCCATAGGGGATGCATTTCTGGGTAGCTCCTTTTAGGTTTGGGGAACATGTCCCATGCTGAGACTTTTTTTGGGAGGCACTTTGAGTAGTCACCCTTCTTCCTTTACTCTGATTGGGCCACTGTCTGAAAACAAAGGTCAAGATGATCTGAAATGCTACTTTTCTTCCAGGTTTTAGGGCTAAGCTGTAACTTTTTTTCACAGCTTACTGAGAGAAAACAACTCCACAGTGGCCTCCAGCTAGCACACTTTTGTCTTGTTCCCTTAAACCAGAGCTTCACTAGTAATTTGAATCATGACATGGACAAGGAGGCTGTCCACCAGTATCCTAAATAAAAATAAATTAAATGACTGCCTAGCAGTCACATGACCTTAAGGATTTTTTTTAATACTCCTTTGTAGTAAAGCTAGTGGTTGTTTTTGAGCACACAAGAATTATACCACACCAAATAAGTTCCAAAGCCACCTTAGTAAATCCAATAGCTCTGAACATGTCATGGATTAATTTCAGACCACAAGAACACCTTCAAATGATGTCACTTCATTCCAGGACCTGAATTTGGTCATCCTACAAGACCAGTTCCTGATAGAACTTAGTCACCTCTTCAAGCATGAGTTTACTTTGGCAGAAGTAGCTTAGATCTTGCCTAATTTGATTTATTTGGCCCTCTAGTTTGTAAGCTGCAGGTGCCTAGGTTCATGTAGCTCTACAGGGGGGAAGTCAGATCCCTGAATAGATTGACTGCTAAACATTGCATCTGGTCATAAGGCAACACAATCCTCTGTCCATTGAGTGAATACAGGGTCAAATGGCTGATTTTTTTTCTAGCAGAGTATTAGATCATGACTCATTTAAGTACTATGTCAGGTGAGCAGTTAGCTATGCAAGTACTTTTTCTACCAAATGCCCAGTCACTCCATGAGGATCCCTTCACAGCAGGGCCAGAAAAACTTTAATCATCATAACATGGTCTACCCATTGTCACAGCCAAACTGACCTTCCTGCTACTCTTCATCCTATTCTTCTAGACAGACAAATGTAGTATAAATTCCACTCCTGTTCATGTACCCAAAGACCCTGGGCTTAGCCCTCATCCCACTCTAAGAAGAGGAACTATCAAAGCTTTTAATAACCACCTTTGACCTGTGGTTCAAACATTCAAACTCAAGATGTGCAAGAGCACCAGGGAAACACCAACAAGATCTTTGTCCTCAATGTCTACAAAATGCCTCTTCCCACAGACCTTAGAAATTCAAGCCCCCTTTGGTCTCTGAGCACTTACATCAGAAGGGTTTTCAACCACTTGAGCCATAGATCGTGACACTTTGGGTCCAATTTGAAGTAGAATGATTGGTAGAAAAATTTGTAGGTCCAATTTGGTTGGCAAAGTGTCTAGCCTTTCTTGTCTCATTCTACCTATGTGTTTTTCTATAAGCACTGAGCTCAAGGAGTCCTTAAACCAAAGTGTGTCAGTTATGATTATTGTCTCACATCCCCATCTCAATTCTTCTCCCACTTGTCCACTACTGCTAGTAGAGGACCCACTTTAACTCCTAGATCCCTTCCCACGATACCAGAGCTGATCCTGGTAATGTCTAGCCAAATACAAACTAGAATCCACCTAAACAAAGCCATGATGCCAAACCTAAAGATTACCCTTAAAGGATGGCCAAATCAGCTTTTAGAAAGGATCTGTCAGTCCACTTATTGGCTTTTCTGAGCTCCAGGTGCCCATACCAGCAGCTCAGAGGAAGATAATAGAACAAGGCAAATGTTTATAGAAGAAGATTGCCTACCAATATGACTCATCTGGATTTAGGAAACCTTAAGACAAAACAGATAATGTATCCTTACTTCAGCAATTTTGGGTAAGGCAACATCCAAATGCATAACAGTTTTGCAAGAACACAATAGCTACTCAGAGAGCTGTCTCTGGTTGTCTTTGAACCCAAGCCCCAGCCCAAATGGTAAAGCAGTAAGGACAAGGTCCTAAAAATCCATAGATTTATAACACTCAGCCATACCTCTCTATACTAAGTAATGATAGTGGTACAAATCATGGAGTTGGTCTTCCCAAGATTAACACATCAAAACCATACAAAACTGTTATTAGACATTAGGGAGTTTTTAAAAACACCACTGAGAGTTTCTCAAATTTTAAGAGAGTTTACAAATGGCAGATAGAAACAACAGAAGCCAATTGGATGGGGAAAAAAAACATAGAATAGAGAACGCTAACTGGAAGGAGATATGATTCTGGTAACCACCATTTTCAGCATGTATTTTCTTCTTTGTCATACTCTAAAGCTACAAATCCATCATTTAAACTTCTACTATACTTATAGGAAGGTTATATGGGGATTCTTGTAGTCACTAACAGGTCACCCCTCAGCCTTCTATTTGACTCCATCTTATTTAATCTTATCTTGAGTTCTAGAAAAATCCAGGTATACATTCTGATAGTTTTTAATAAAATTTAAAGCTCTCATTAATCAGTTCTCAATTCCCTTATACTAATTGATCAAATATTTAATAACTAAAAAACATTTTCACAATAATTCCTATTTCTCTATTTTTAGAAAATTTAAAATAAAATATTAGATTCCCTGAAGAGATACACTTTCTTAACAAATGAAAAATCAATGAAAGACAGATCATTTATATTTTCATTATGCAAATGATCACGGCCAGAATCACCTCAAACTTTTACTATACTGGACGACTTCTCTTTTATCTTGTAAAAAACAGCCTAGTTCAATTTCTCTCAAGATATCAATAGAATTTCTTCTCAAAAATCCACTGAAAGATAAAGGCAAAAACAGCAATTTCAGGAAAGAAGTTTCCATTTCCTTTCTGACTTTGTTTGCTTGTCATCACTATAGAGAAGATAATCTCTTCCACTTCTCTTAAACTATCACTTCTAATTCAGAATTCATATGCTGTCTCTTTTATAGGAAGAATCATCTCAAAGCAAGATGTTTTTCAACTGTCACTTCAAACTGCCAGCACAAACTCCCTTTTCTGCAATATTCCATATGGCTCTTAAAAAATACAGTAACAGTGTCTTTGGTCTGTGAGGGAAAACTTGATGAAGAATGAGATACATGCTCTTTCTAGGTTCTCCTACTTCTGAGTAGCAGAAACAAAGTCAGCCTTGAACAAAACTTCAACCATATATCCTGTAATAACCTGATAATGTATCAATTCATTCTGTCAATCATAGTATATGACTATAGCCCAGATTAATAATCAGCCCTTGGAGGGGGCAGCTAGATGCTGCAATGGATAGAGCACCAGCTCTGGAGTCAGGAAGACCTGAGTTCAAATCTGGCTTCAGACAACTGATCACTTGATACTTACTAGCTGTGTGACTCTAGGCAAGTCACTTAACCCCAATTGTCTCACAAAAAAAAAAAGGAAAAAAATAAGCCCATGGACCCAGTAGCTATTTCTTTGAACAGTTCTAGAATAGTCATGGCTGCCCAACAGTCATGCTAGGAGCCTCTGTATTCTAATGTACAGATGTTCAGACAATTGCTGCTCCTTAAAGAAGCAGGTGGTTAGAAACAATTTATTTTAAAGACACCAGTGACTATTCTCCATGCCCATCAACAAATAAGCAACTGTGAGATGCTTGGAAGAATGTGAAAGCTGACACAATCATGAATTTTTTTTAAAAGACTTTCAGAATTTTCACAGGTCCTTGAAAGTAATTTACAAAGAAATCAAATACAACCATTATTTTGCTGTAAGATCTAAAAAGTAGATGTAAATACTAAAATTCTATTTTCTTCCCCTAAACAGGATTTTTTTTCAGTTAAATAAATGTTCCTCTCAAATACCAGCCCATCATCCAATGGTGGAGACTGGGGGTTGAGGAAGGATAGCAAAGGAAGGGAATGCCAGTCAGGGTATGAGGCATGGAGACCTTATATGTCGGAGACTGCCATGAAATCATGGTAGCAATCCTGCAGCAGTGCCATGGCAACAATGCCAATTCTATCATTAAGTATTTATGCATTTGCTTTGTTAGTTACCAGAGATACAAAGACAGGCAGAAACACTACTATCCATGCCCTCAAGGAGTTTATATTCTAATGGGGGAGATAATATGAACAGAAAGTGACGTACAAGATATATACAGAAGACATGGAAGGCAGCTTTAAAATCCCTGCCTTCCTTGAGGACTCATCTCATACAATATCTTATTCAGGAGCCACCATCACCCACTTCGAGTGCCTTCCCCTCTAAGAAGCAGGGAAGAGGGAGAGCATACCAGCTATGGGAGGGGAGGTTGAGTCAGTGCAAATACAGAGAGAAAGGGGAGGGATCATCAAGAATCATTAAGGCTGGCAGTACTGGACCATAGCAAGAGGGGAGTAATGTGCAAGGAGATTAAAAAGGTAGAAGTGGGCAGTTTGGAAGGAATTTTAAATGCTAAAGGACTTCATATTTAATCCTAAATGTAATAGGGAAGCACTGGAGGGAGTGGGAGAGAGAGATGGGGTGGGGAGAAAGAAGACATGATCAGACCTACATTTTGGGAGAATGACTTTGGTAACAGTCTAGGCAAGAGGTGATGAGAACCTGTCCTAGGATGGTATCTACATGAGCAGAGAGAAGGGAATGCATGAGACTGTGGTCAGCTCAACATCTGACCAGATTAGATATGTGGTGTGAGCGAGATAAGGAAGATAGATACATGGTGCAAAACCTGAGTGACTAGAAGGATGGGGGTGCTCCAGATAATGCAATGATGCAGTTGTTCCTCAAAAATATAGGATGGAATATGATTGCAGCCAGCACTACTTGAAATCTTCACAAAGATCTACTTGACACAGAGGATGGTGGAACAAATGACATGTTGCATTGTGGTCTCGCAAGATGGCAAGATACAACGGAACGAATCAGAAATAGCACCCGCTGAAAATAATTCAGTCAAGATGACTGATCATTAAAATGGACCAATCATGAATTGACATGGAAGACTTAAAACGGGAATACTTCAGTCATATACAATTTGATTGCACATCAAAATTGGAAAGACGTCTATCTCATCAGTTATAGACAAAGGCAGGATCTTCACTGCACTCTCTATCCCCTATTTATTCATAAATTGTTTGCCTGTTCATAAGTCTAATAAGTAATATGTTCCATGTCTTCAAATCTTCTCATAATATCTCTCTTTATATTTAGGTCGTGTATCCATTTTGACCTTATCTTGGTAAATGGTATAAGATATTGGTCTATGCCCAGTTTCTGCCAAACTGCTTTCCAGTTTTCCCCACAATTTTTTTTTACCAAATAATAAATTCTTATCCCAAATTGTTACGTCTTTATATTTGTCAAATATAAGGTTTCTATATTTATTTGCTGCTGTAAATTATATGTCTACTTGGTTCCATTGATCAATGTTTCTATTTTTTAGCCAGTACCAGGCAGTTTCAACAAAAACTGGCTTATAATAGAGTTTAAAATTTGGCACTGCTAAATCTCCATCCTTTACATTTTTTTTCATTAGTTTCTTTGATATTCTTGACTTTTTGTTCTTCCAAATGGTTTGTTATTTTTTTTAATTCAGTAAAATATATTTTGGTAATTTAATTGGGATGGCATTGTTTAGGTAAAATTGTCATTTTTATTATGTGGGTCTTGCCTACCATAAAATATTTCTACAATTATTTAAATCTGATTTTATTTGTATAAAAAGGGTTTTTTTTTAAATTTTGTTTATATAGTTCCTGGGCATGTTTTGGCAGGTGTATTCCCAGGTATTTTATGTTGTTTATAGTTATTTTAAATGTTTTTTTTTTTTACTATCTCCTCTTTCAGAATTTTATTTGTGGCATATAAGAATGTTGATTTTTTTTTTGAGGCAATTGGGGCTAAGTGACTTGCCCAGAGTCACAGAGCTAGTAAGTGTTATGTATCTCAGACTGGATTTGAACGCAGGTCCTCCTGACTCCAGGGCCGGTACTCTATCCACTGTGCCATCTAGCTGCCCCAAGAATGCTGATTTTTTTTTACGTGGATTTATAGACTTTGTTATTGTTCAGTCATTTCAGTCCTGTCTGACTCTTTATGATCCCATTTGGAATCCCATTTGGGATCCCATTTGGAATTTTCTTGGCAAAGATCTTAAGGTAATTTTCCATTTCCTTCTCCAGATCATTTTACATATGAGGAAACTGAGGCAAGCTGGGTTAAGTGACTTGATCAGGGTTGAACAACTAGGAAGTGTCTGAGGCCATATTTGAATTCATGTCTTCTTGACCACAGGCCCAGCACTCTATTCATTGTGCCACCTAGCTGCTCCCAGCCTCTCTCTAATACTATTAAAAGGTCTTTTGTAGATAATAAGTTTAATACTCTTAACGTATGCTAAAGAAAAGATAGAAGGCTTTGAGTTTGAATCTGCAGGTCATATTGAATGACTCTTTTAAAAATTATACTTATTAAGTGCCAAGCACTATTCTAAGCACTAGTCATACAAATACAAAAGCAAAGCTAGTTCCTGCCCTCAAAGAACTTACATTCCAAGGGGATAGAAAAATACACAAAAGGGAGTTTGGGCCATAAAGAGGAACTTTGGTCAACAAAGTTTCTGGGATGATGAACAGGTCTATCCAGAATCATGGATGGTTCCATGAGGGTCGGTTTGTTCTAAGTTCCAGAACTGGAGCATATGGGGTGGGGGGGTCAGGCAGGAAAAGATATGCAGTTGGGAAAGAAGAGAAAGTTGGAGAGTATGGAATGAAGTGAAGTCTATCCCAGGCTTTCCAGCTAGCGGTCTGGGAGAGCCAGTCCATACGCAAGACAGTAGGGCAACAGAGTGGCAAGGCAATTAATAATAGACAGCCAAGAGTAGAGAGTGAAGTGAATGAAGGCTATATGAGCAAATACTGTGATCTCCACCAGGCAAGACACATTGAGCATGATATCATCAAGAAGGCTAAGGCTAAATGTTAACAGACTTACTAATATTGTGAAATTTCTGGGAAGTACATTTTTAGAATAATTGACAGCACATTGATGCAACTTGTAAACTGTACAATAAAGTGAACCCTACCAGATTTGACAAGTATAATATCAGAGACACTGTATACCCCCTTTCTTGACATGAGTTAATACTATTTTAGAATATGTTCTTTTTCAGTGTTAAATGAGCCATCACATATAACCCTTATGTTTTGCCTTCCTTTACCCCATTTGTAGGAAAATTCAACCAAAAAACAACTCAAGTCCACATCTGCCTTGGAACATCAAGGTTAATGGCAGAGTTGCACATTAAATATCTGTGTCCCTTTCCCTGAAATACAGTATAACCTCCCCAGGGCCTGACCAGGGCTAACCAGCTATGAAATGATGACAATGTTTTTCTGTATTTAAAAATACAGACGGGGCAGCTAGGTGGCGAAGAAGTGGATAGAGCAGTGGTGTTGAAGTCAGGAGGACCTGAGTTCAACTCCAGCCTCAGATCAAACACTTGACAAAGTGTTACTAGCTGTGTGACCCTGGGCAAGTCACTTAGCCCCAATTGCCTAAAAAAAATTTTTTTTAAATAAATAAAAATACAGACAGAAATGCCTTATATTCAGAAGCCCCAGAGAGAAATCTTTTGTGTCAACTGATGTTTCTTCTTGCTCTGACATATAAA
The DNA here is from genome assembly GCF_900497805.2 of Vombatus ursinus. Lineage (NCBI taxonomy): Eukaryota > Metazoa > Chordata > Mammalia > Diprotodontia > Vombatidae > Vombatus > Vombatus ursinus. The sequence goes on along the minus strand of NW_020954577.1, from coordinate 22,010,771 downwards.
GTCGGACTATGTGAAATAAAGCTTTTTATTGGATTGTTTTTAGTGGTTTTTCTTGCAAGAGTATTCTAACAAAAATTCATACAATATTAACAAAACAAAGGCCCATCACCCTAATGTTGCCATAGAAAGATTAATGTTTCCTTGACAAAAAAGGAAAAAGAAATGGACAATTCTCAGAGCATAACAAGTATATAATATATATCATTATAGGTTTCAAAAATTTAAACACCAAACACTCAGCAAGACCCAACCTAGTTACTAGAATTATACATCAAAAGCTCACTTGCATTGCCTAGCAGATAAGAAATCATTGTATTAACAAATATAAACCTCAAAACATCCCTAGGAATTCAATCAACTCTATAGTAGAATAAACAAAAGTGTCGCCTGCAATTGCTGGACGAAACATTGATCCATAAAATTTATGAACATTTTTTGTAGTTGTCACTACACCAAAAACTCTGCTTCCAAGCTATGTGGAACAAGAAGCCTTCTGAGTGTAGAGACTTAGCAGAAAATCATCAAAGTCATACTGGGACAGGCCATCCCTGTCCTCCTGTTTGCTATTGGAACTGTGCCAAAGAAGTTCTCAGTGAGCCTGCAGAAGACGGGCTTATATCCTAATGCCTTTATTCAACTGTTTAAAAAAGAAGTTATTTTACCTACAGGTATAAAAGTCTGCAGGAACATTAAATCGAAGGGAAATAATAGCAGGATAGTGACTTCTCCCAGGACCATTTTGAATAGAACTTCATTGAAAAATATAAGAATGAAAAAAAATTAAATCATGCTGTAATGATAAAAATAAAGAGGAAAACCTTCCGTTATCACATTGCACGAAGACCACAAAGGTTCAGTTTAGAATAAGAAAACCTCAGAACTGCTAGTTTTTGTTTGTAGTATGAGAGCTGCTATAGCAGAATGATCCTCCATTTGAGTGGTCCTTCTTGATAAGCATTTTATCTTTTTGTAGGTGCTCCAACATTTTAAAAAAATACACAATAGTACAAATTATTGATGTAAAACACTTTGACCAAATGTGCATGTCTATTGTCTTGTTAACTCAAAGTTTTTGAAATATTATCTCAAAAATTGCTGAATTGAACACGTGTAATGTTTTTCACTGTTTTTTTTAAATGTATAATGTAGGGATACACAAGAGGATAAAAATAACTGAGACCAGGGAAACATTTTCTGCATGAGGAGATTTTAACAGGAAAAATTCTAAGACTACACCAGTTTACTCTGGTGTTTTTGAATGAAATAGGAATTTTAGCATATGAAGCCATGTCCAACATTGCTTGCCATTTTCTCCCCACAATGGGGGGGGGGGAGATTGTGTGTGGAAAAGCTTAGCCATGATTGAGTGTTAATGTAGGGAGTGACACTACCTAATCTCTTGTTCTTCCACTATACTAATGAGAATGGTTCAGAATGTGGTTGGTGCCTGATGTCTTGGTAAGAACTGAAGCATCCAACTTGAAGTCCCGGCAGGAGAAGCTTTAATTCAGAATTCGGACATAGCTAGGAGAAGACTCTAAGAAAGAAATATTGCTGAATAGAGCATGAAGGAAACTTTTCAATATGCTCAGAAGAGCAGCTAGCTTCCATCTGTCTTAATCCTGAAAAGGCAGACTTCTTTTCATATAGTCTTGGTATCAAACTTCTTCATCGATTGAATATAAGCCCGCTAGTACTTTTTTTTAAGTGACTGGGCATTTAGAAATCTAACTCTACCTATCTTTGACATACCAGTTTACATTTAGGATAATGTTCTTTATAATTTTTATTAACAGGTAAAAGCATGAAGAGCCAGATCCAAATAGAGCTGTTTTACATCACAAAAAGTTGAGTAGAAATGGTGATCCATGGAGGTGGAACCCTGCATATACTGCCACGCTTGGTCACAGTGCCTGTAGCTGGCATTACTTAACCTTGTTTTCATTATAAAGGAGTGGGAGGGTAGGGTAAAGAGGGAAGCATAATGAAAGATGATGTGATTACAAAGTAACAAATTTGGGGTTTTAGGATGGCAACCTCAATGAGTCAATCACCTGGTAACCAAGAGAACTACTACCATCTTAGCTATTATTTTGATGCCTCTTAATTCAGTGCAAGATTTATAAAGTGCTTGAAGGTTACAAAGAATTTTACATGCATCGTATCATTTGATACCCACAACCACCCTGTGGGGTAGGAGTTATTGTTATCCCCATTTTACAGCTGAAGAAATGGAAACCAAGAGAGAAGGGAGCCCAAAGTCAAACGGCTAGAAGTATCCAATGCAGGATTTGAATTCAGGCTTTCCTAATTTCAAGTTTTGCACTCCCTCTGTTGTGTCACCTAGCTTCATAGCTAGTGCTAAGGACATGATGGCCTTGCTCTACATTGCTTGGTCAGACTAGGTCTAAAGCATTGGGTTCAGTCTAGGCACTTCATTTCAGGAAGGACATCAATATGCTTGAGTGTATTGAGAGGAGATGGAAAGGGCCCAGAGTTCAAATAAAATGAGGATCAGTTGAGGAACAGCTGAAGGATGACTACACCTTAATGATAAAAGATTCAAGGGATGCATGTTACCTCCAAAGATTATAATATCATGTAAGATGGGTTAGACATATGTTGCTTGCCCCACCCAGGACAGAACTCATGCTCTAGAAAGGTAAAATAATCAGTGAAGTCAGAGTCCCAGAGGAGTTTTGATAGACCGAAAATAATATCATTTTCCCTAGATCTAGATCCCATTTCCAAACTGATGTTTACTTGATACAGACCTCAAAAACTATAAATTGGCCAAAAGGACAGATTGTTTGATGACATTTCCAAAATATATACAGACATTTCTATCTCCAAGGGAGGACCAGGTATACTTATTTTAGAGAAGGAAAGAAATTAGGCACACGTATGATGAGATGTCACATTGGAAAAAACCTTATGGAAATTTTACCTGGTGAGTCCTTACTGCGGAACAAACAAAAAAGATTTGAGAATATACTATTCCTTGATTCTTCTCTATGTCTCCTTTTACCTGATCTACCCTCTCCTTCAATAAAGTGGCCCAAGTGGGAGCAAAGTTTTGATGGCATTGATTCACCTAAATATCTAAACTACATCAAGAACATACTCTGATGTATGAGGACTTAATAGACAGTACACAAGAATCTGCTTTCATGGTCCAGAGAAGAATCAAAATGGGATTGAATTTCTCTCTTCTGAATAAGACAAGTGTGGAGGACTCTAAAATATTGAGAGACAAAGTTCCTTCTGGGGCATCCCTTTGAAAAGTATTCTTCAACGCTGGCACTATGCCTGTAGGGTTTGAGGAAAATTCAAAATGGCAAATGTGCCACAAAACTTCAAGCTCTAAAGACTAGCATAAATGTATTCACTGAATCCAATCCCATTTTTAAAAAATCCTTGGAGACAATTAGAAGCAACTGGTTAATGATTAAGTTTGTCCTATGTTACTGTGGAGGAAAAAAAAGAAACTAAGAGGTTACATCTAGTCAACTATTATTTAGCAATTCACGAAGGTGCAAACAAACCAGGTCCAAGGCCCTCGGTATCCAAGAATCTTGAATCCTGGTCTCCATACAGTTAATATACATTTTGGAGGGAGTGAAAAACAGCATGTAGGAAGTGAGCCATTTTGTTCTTAATTGGTGGAGAGGATCAGGAGACACTCAGATGAAGTGGAGAAAGGTAGTTTTGTGACATTCCTTGAGACGGGTGACAGTGAGGAGGGAGAGTAATCTTGTGACTTCTCCAAACTTAGGTGACTTTTGAGACTTAACTTCATGAAATAATGGATAAAGGCAAAATGGAGTCATTAATGCTCTTTTTAATGTTCCATTCCTCTCTTTGATCCTGGGGTTCTCAACCCCCAGGACGACTTATTTAACCTCTTTATGTATTAAGGATTTCTGGACAGAATGATAGTCCACCTTAAGGGGCATCAAAGGGGTGGGATGAGAGGCACAAAGATTACAAGCAGAGTCACAATCCCATACATCACTAACGGACATAAATCTGGTTAAATAGACTCTATAGGTAAACTAAGTCAGGCTACAGATCAAACTACTTAGAGGGGTCATCACGAGCTAATTTGAGAAAGGAGATTTACAAGTCACCAAGGTAACCAAGAAAGCTCAGCAAACAAACGCCATGAAACAAAAAGCCTCAGTAATACAATAATAATCATCAATATTAAATAACATTGTCTCCTTGTGACCCACTCTCAATGTCCCTTTAATTAGCACACTTCATCTTGAGTCCCAAATGTCCCATGTAAACTTTTAGTTCCTGAAAACATCATTTTCATTCTGGAATAGGTCCCAGCTTCAGGGCAGATCTGAAGGAAGTTTTTCCTAGAACTTGTAGTTCCAAGCCACTTGCAGGGATTCCTAGGTAATTCTGCTAAGATCTGCCAGTGACAAGATTTAATACAATTTAGTACAACCTCCTAAGTCTGGCTTTCCAAAAACTAGTTCATGAGGTGAAAAGCAGCTCAAGCCTTATAGGTCCAATCCTATTCACCAAGGTATAAGAACAACAAATTAGGAACCCATCACTCAACAGAAACTTCAGAAAGTTTCAGTTTTTACATACCACTTGCTGTTTCTATCTTTATCTAAACCCTGCACCTGTGATGGACACTGCCATCAACAGGCTGAAGGAAGAATCTTAAAGAAGAATCTATGAAGGCCTTACTTGGAAAATGAGCCTTTCTTTCTCTTAAAATTATCAGGCAGATACTTCAAAACAGAAAAATGATTTCAGTTTGTTTTTTTTTTACAATCATCAATGGAATTTTATATATAAAATCCTTAATCCAATTTTGAGAACTTGTTACTAAGACATATTCAAAGGCTGTATATCCCATTAGAAACTTTTGGGAGCTAATGCCATATATGCGTGTGTGTGTGTATACGTATGTATGTATTTTATATATAATATGTACACACATGCATATATACATACATGGGTATATATAATATATACATACACACACTAATTCTTAGAGAAAGCAGTCTGATCTTGTTGCTTTTGCAAAATATATTGCTACATTTAATTAGAAAATTTCTATGTTACATTTTTGTCTTATTTCCCCCCCCCACCCCTAATGAGGATATTATCCTGAAAACATCTTAAAGGAATGGGCTACTTCAAGGACCTAATCTTATATATGAGTATATAACTACTAGCAAGTGGATGGTAAAGCCACGAACTTATTTACCTAGTTATATAAGATATGGAATTGACAACAAATTCATATTGAAAACAAAAAATATCTTTCATACTTGCATCCCATTATAGCAACTCAGATGTTTTAGTATGAATCTACTAATAAACAGATTTAGTATTGCAACAATAAAACTTCTACAATTCACCTGCCCTGATTATAGAAATTTGTTATGAAGGGAAAAAGGAGGAACATTGTTATGACAATATCAAGACTGTCCCTTCAAGGGCATAGATTGACCTGACATTCTCCATAAAGGGGAAAACTCCCTTGGCTCTGTTTGATTCCAGGTAAAAGTCATATCTGACACGTAATCATGCAACAAAGTTCTGCATTTTTTCATAGGGTATCAAAGACAGGCCTAGAATTAAACGGGTGGGAAAATTTCCTGTTCATGGGGCAACCGGTGACATAGTGGTTAGAGCACTGGCCCTGGAGTCAGGAGGACCTGAGTTCAAATCTGACCTCAGATACTTGACATTTACTAGCTGTGTGACTCTGGGCAAGTCACTTAACCCCAATTGCCTCATAAAAAGAAAGAAAGAAAGAAAGAAAGAAAGAAAGAAAGAAAATTTCCTGTTCAGAAAGAAAATAGCACAATGGAAAAACTGAGTCATGAGGATCAGCTATTGCAAGGTTGTCCCCTCAACTTTTCCCAGGGACAGACATCCACCTATAGCAGTTCTCAAGCTGTACTCCCTTTGGGCAGCAGTTGGTATTTCCCTTGAATGATGGATTATTGGCTTCACGACCATTCAGACAATCATACCCAAAATCAAACTCAGAACAATATCAGATTACAATCTCACATGATTTTACGTTGAATAGTAAAATTTCACTAATCACAGCTTAGGACTAGTTTATTATTGCAATAACAGTTAACAATGAGAACAAACAAGCACATCTTATTTGTTTTTCATTTAAAATTTGAGAGTGATCACATTCTGAATTTTTACACATACAGTGAATACCTGATGATTGACTCAAAACCCCAGAAAAATGCTGACTACAGTAAGCCTCCAATCTCTATGGCCCGTTAAACTCTAAAACAAAACTGAAATCTCTGAATCTAAGTTCTATTGTTACTAAGTTTGCTCAATGCTGTAACTTCAATACAAACTATTAACAGGTACAATTTCATAAATTTTATAAGTGATAGCCAAATAACCTATTGGCTAAAACTCACTATTGCACGCAAACTTGTAAATTTCTCCATTTTGGTTGGGAGGGGTGCTAGTTAAACTTCAAAACGTGGTCAGCAGGATTGATAAGATCTCATGACGCAGCATAAGGAGGCATTCCCGAGGAACCTCCATCAGTTAGTTATTATTATCATCATTCATTTAAAGCAAAATATACCCCATCCAATATTTAATGGTTTGCAAATGCTCTGACCACTTTTTTTTTTTAATTTTTAATTTTTTAACATGTGTTTTTAAAACTTTGGGTTATACTCTGACCACATTCTTTTAACGGCTCAATTCATAAACTAACAGCATCCTGATTAAAAGAGAAGCTACTTTTCTAACAGCATTTCTGATACAACGGTTTACCAAATTTTACAATATTAGAAAAATTTTAGACAGACAGTAACATATACAACATTAAATCATGAAACAAAAATCATTGCCAGTCAGGTGAAGTCAACTCAGTGGAATGCATTTCCAAATTATCTTCCATAGAAAATCATTCTTTTAAATTACTTTGGCATTCTATATTGATTACATCCAAGTCCAATGTAGGGTACTTACACGTACTGACATTTATATAGTGCACGCCAGTGCCAGGCACTGTGCTAAGTACTCTATAACAAGTGATACTGACAATTCTGAGAGGTGAGTGCTGTTATTCCCTTCACAGATTAGGAAATTGAGGCAAAGAGAGATGAAGTAGTTTGATTACTTTACACAGCTAATAAATTTCTGAGGCCAGATTTGAACTCAGCTTTCTTAATCCTTGTATTTTCCAGCAAATTATTTTAATTCTTGATGGCAAATTTGAGTTGTATTAAGTTCTGGCTTACCACAATTATCCTAATAGGAGCACATATCTCACTATAAATGAAACCATATAATGATTTTGTTTCAGGAGTATTTTTGACCAAATCAAATTCAGGTTTATAATCACTAATGGTAATATTCTAAATCTCAATTTTTTCCAAAGGCCATTAGGTGTCAGCATTTCAAATTTCAGACCATTTGTTTTCTCAACCTAACTCCACCAGAATACCTTAAAAGCCTGGATAAAGGGCACATCTCCCTTACCCTGAGACTTTTCCTGTAAGCCAGGAAAAGCTACATACTTACATACATATGTACATATCAAGATAAAAAGATAGATATGCTTAATAGTTTTTACAAAGGCCTTTAACGTAACTATTTACTCAGACCAAAGAAAACAAAATCTTCTTCACAAGTCAGTTAATTAACTAACATTTGTTAGGTTCTTTCAATGGGTCTTATCAGATAAGATAAAGAGAAGCAGGTGAGTTCTTGGACCTACTCAAAGTTCCAGTTTTCTTTTGTAATCTTAAATTGATTGGAGGAAGGGAAGTACTGAAGAAGATACTCAGTATTTGTCAGAGACATTTCTTTTTTTTTTTCTTTTTGCAATTGGGGTTAAGTGACTTGCCCAGGGTCACACAGCTAGTAAGTGTCAAGTGTTTGGTCTGAGGCCAGATTTGAACTCAGGTCCTCCTGACTTCAGGGTTGGTGCTCTATCCACCTAGCTGCCCGAAGACATTTCTCTAAATACTTAATAAACCCTTACCAAACCTCTCTCCCAATTCCAAATCCTTTCCTTCACATTAATCTCCACTCTCATGACCCTACCTTTCTTTAGAATTCTACCTATTCTCCTCTCCTCCCTACTTAAACTTTCCTTCCTCTCCTTTTATATCCCTCCAGTGGACTTTGATTAAAGCCCTTCAAAAAAAGCTCCATTCTTATTTCTTTCCATATTCTGATCTGGTACATCTCTTACTTTTGCCTACTTGCTTAATTCCTGTAGTCTTTATTTCCCAATCATATCGCAGGCTATCTATAGAACTAATCTTCACTCCACTGAATTTTGCTTTACAATTTACCAAAAGTTTTTGTTACATGATACCATTTAATTGCAATACTGTTGCCTTTGGGGTTCTTAAAAGCTTACAAATATAAGGTCTGCTCCAATACCTTTTGGTTATTTTGCCTTTAGTTTACCTAAACAAGTTCTGTTATATCATTCACAGAAGAAAATGCAGTGGTAGTGATGCAGTTTGGGATGCTGACAAGGTTTAGAGGTGCTGAGACCCCCAAAACAGCAGGGAATGAATTCACACTCAAACCATCTTCCAATCAAGTGGCAAAGTTCCTTAGGGAACTTGCCAACTAATGAAGATGATGCAGATGCTTATATACAAAAGGACACTGAAAGGATCTGGGTGGGATTAAGGAGTGGTAAATAGTCTGGGGTGGGATAGGGTGTGACAATGGAAGGAACGTCAAGTAGGTCAATTAGGTGACCTGGACGGGATTAAGGAGTGGTAAGTAGTCTGCAGTGGGCCTGGTCTGGCAGGAAAAGGAATGTCAAGTATGCTAATTAGGTGATCTGGGTGGGATTAAGGAGTGATAAGTAGGCTGGGGTAGGCCAGGTGTGAAAAGTGTGCCAAGGAGCTAATTAGGTGATCTGAGTTAGAGTAAGGAATGGTCAATATATGCAAGCAGTCTGGAGTAGGCCAGGTACGTCAAGGTAGGGGCCAGTGGTCTGGGCTGTTGAAATGTAACTTAACTGCAAATCCAATTTTTTCCTTCATTTCAGAATTTCACTGATACTATTTTCAAATTAGCTTTGGTTCCCTTTCTTTTTTTCTAATTAGTGAAATTGTTGTGGTCTGAGAGGTTGAGACCCCTCAAAGACTGAAGTACAGGATGGGGTCGTCTGGAATGAATTCACAGACTCAAGCATTCTTTAAGTCAAAGTGGCAAAGATTTATTGTTATGCTTTTGAGTTGGCAAGGATTCTTAAGGAACCTGCAAGAGACTGAAGATGGAACTAGGGTTTATATGGAAAAGGGCATGGGAAAGGAATCCCAGGGACACTGATGATGTAATCTAAAGGTGCAGGTATCTTTGGGAGCTATGGATGAGAAAGTACAGGGAGTATACCAGACAGGGAGGGAGATGACAGAAGTATGGATCTTTGGAGTCTGGCAAGAGGAAGAATCCTTGTGCTGGCCAAGGACAAAACTCCTTGGGTTGGGCAAGGCACCCCTCTCTCTCTCTCTGTCTTGATGAGAGAATGCTCTGCAACAAGGCAAAGCTTTCTCACAAGACAGGAACTTACTAATGAATTGGGAGGCTTCCAGAGACATGATCTGAGGGCTGGGGCCTGAGCGGTAAAGCACTCTCTCACCCAACTTTGTGTAGCTACACCAGGGAGAGAGATAAGGGTCGTGCTGGGGCCCACACATGAGTAATTGCTAGGCACAGTGTCCTTGGGCTGGGGAGTGGTTGTCAGAGACAGTGTTTCTGAGGCTACAGAGAAATTGGGGTCCAAGTACAAGCACAAGCACTCAAACACAAGCACCCAAGCACCCCATCAAAATCACCTCTCTCCTTTGCAGTAAAACAGTAAATCTGTCACTCTGTACTAAGAGGTCTAAAGTGCTATTTCCACATAAATTTCACAGGGTTTTATTCTTATTTTCTCCTTAAAACAAATTCAATAGAGTGATATCCAAAAACTCCCTGTGATATTTCAACATTTATTTAAAAACTGCAAACCACAATTTAGAGATTTACAGTAGAGAAATTACATTTTAGTCACAAATTTAGTCTCTAATTACTTTTACAAATTCCCACAGACTGGAAACAAAGATCCCTTTCCTTCTTAGCTATCTTTAGCTCTGCAATCCAACCTGTGAGAGTTAGAGAGAGAGAGAGAGAGAGAGAGAGACAGAGAGAGAGACAGAGAGAGAGAGACTTCTGAAGACTTTGAAAACTCCTCAGAAAAACATTTCACATTTTAACTTTAACTTTTTCTTTTGGCTGAAGAGGTCACAGACAGATGTTAGTTTGATTTACACAAAATATAGGCAATATGACAAGATAGACACATAGAAGTACTTGCCTTCTTATTTCCTACTGAAAACTGAATAGCTTGAGCTGGGAGAGCTATTTTGAAACTCCACCCTTCTCCTACAGAGTGCTTTCCTAAGAGTTCAAGACTTCCCTTGAGCTTGATCCATAGTCATCCTCCTTTGAATGGGAAATTTCCCCTGTTCTTAGGCTAATAAAAATTTCCCCAAGGGGGTGTCTTATGGTACCCTTATCAGGGACCAATAACCTCTAAGTAGGTACTTTTTAGTTGTGGTTCAGGAGGATTTGGAGGTCCAGGGACAGGTGGGCCTTTGCTGAGGAAGTCCATTGTTAGAAATCTTTACCAGAACACCCTAGGGCAAAGGTCCACCCATCACACAAAGATTCATAATCTCAAATCCCTTCATGGTTGCCAAAACTCTCATGATTGTGGAAAAAAAGAAACCAACGATTCTTTCACAATTTCAGTTGCAAAAGCAAATAGGATCCAGGACTCTTCAAATCCCAAGAATCCCAAATCTGGTCTCTGTACAGTAAAGCCCAGTTTGGAGATAATGAAACTACAGAATACAGGGACTGAGCTACCTTGTTCATAACTGGTGGAGAAGATCAGAAGACACTCAGGAGAGATGTCATTTTGCAACATTTCTTGAGCTGGGTGATAGTGGAGAGGGAAAGTAATCTTATAACTTCTCCAAACTCAGGTAATTTTTGAGACCTAACTTCACAAAATGCTGGATGAAGGCAAAATGGAATCAGCAGTGCTATTTTTAATGTTACATCTTTTACACAGTAAAATGCCATTTCCTAATTTGGGATGTTCTAAAGACTGACATAAACCAATGAAGAATTTGGCTCTAATGTATCATAAAATATATATATACCCCTCCCCCCACCCACCCACACATCTGTACAATATTCAGACAGGTGCAGACATAGTCACTGAACAAAACCTAATAAGGTACCCTTTCCAGTTCACTGGTCAGCTGGGCATTTTTCCTTACTTCATCAAATGAATAGCTTCTTGTCACCTTCCCATTCTTGAAGACAGTGTGGAAAAGATCATGACTACATTCTTCAACATCTCCTTTTCCATCTTCAAGGGATCTTGGGGGACATCTCATTCAGTCCCCTTACTTCACATCTCAAGAAATGGGAAAGTAGGAAGATTTGAGGGTTGGGGCAAAAAGAATGAGTTTCACTTTGGATATGGTAGAAGGAGAACCAGGAGAGAGTTGTGTCACTAAAGCTTAGAGAGAAGAGTATCAAGAAAAAGGGGTGATTGACAGTGTCAAAGCCTGCAGACAACTCAAGAAGAATGAGGTTAAAGAAATGACAGTTTGAAGATTATTGGTAATTCTGGAGAAAGAAGGGTCAGTTGAGCAATGAAGGTGGGAGCCAGACTACAGAGAGTTTCAAAAAAAGCAAGGGAAAGGAGTTGGAGACACCAGTTGTAAATGGTCATCTCTAGCTGTTTAGTTCTAAAAAAGAGGAAATAAATTGGACAATATCTCATGGGGGTGTATGAATCATTGAGGGTGTTTTGAGAGAAATGATTTTATCTGTGTCAACAGGGAAGGAGTCATTAGTGTGGGAGAGAGTGAAAATCAGTGAAAAAATGGATATACTGGGGGAAGAATATAATAGGCTAGATGAGGGATGGAATGGGATTATTTGCACACATAAAGAGATTTGCTTTAGCAAATATAGCAAGCAAGTATCTTCTGATACTGGGGCCAAAAAGGAAATAAGGGCTCTGATTTATGTGAGATAAGGAGAATAAGATAGCTCTTGATAAATGTCCAGTTTTTTCAATGAAGTAAGAGGCCTAGTTCTTAAGTGAGAAGGTGTGGATAGGGTTAGGGGTAGGGTTAGCCATTAGGGAGGGTTGGGGATGAATGAAAAGATTTGGAAAAGCTACTGTGGTGAGTGGCATGGGGAGTCAGCTTGGTAGATGTCAAAAGATTGCCTTGCCACAATGAGGGTCCAGCTAAGATTAGGTAGCTGAAATTTGTAATGGACCCAGGTGGCCTGATTTCATGATTTTCTATCTCTCATCCAGGAGCACATGAGTTGGAGTGAAGGCTGCTGTCTTACTTAGAAGTCGTGTGAGGCTGAGCTATACATAAATCATTATCCCAAGTCCCTTTCCTGATCTCTATGGCTCAATCTCTGTCTGATTCTTGGAGACTCATTGACCAAGTTCATGTAGTAACTATGACCTCAGTTTAGGGAGCTAGGAGGTAGAGACTTGAAGGTGTCCCATGGTATAAGACCCTTCAGGAGCCTAAAAGGGAGCATCTGTGATCTTTAATGTTGGGTCTGGTCAGGTTCCATCAGAGTTAGAACCTAATGCAAGAAAGAGACAGAACTATGACTGAAGCCAGAACATGCGTTTGATAATTCAGAGAGAGGCCAGAATGCAGGGATTGAAGTAGAGGTTAGGGTCTGCTGTCAGCCCTCTGCCCAGTCAAGCAATCAATAAACACTGATTAAGCACCTTGTGTTTTAAGCACTGTGCTAAGCTCTAAGGGTACAAAGAAAGGTAAAAGAAAGTCTCTGCTATCAGGGAGCTCCCAACATAGTAAACAAACATGGAGATAGAGAAGAACAGAAGATGAACCTTACTCTTAATTGATCTACTTGAAAAGGGATTGTTTTTGAATGGAAATACATTTAGTTCAACAGAGAAATGACAAGGAGTGAGGATAATAACAATCCGAGAAGGAGAACACAATTGGGGGGGAAATAATCTAAATCAAAATCATGATTAAAATAATAGCTAGCATGTATAGTCATATGAAAAAAAATATTCTAAATCAATATTGATCAGAGAAACGCACATTAAAACACCTTGGAAGTACTACCTCACACCAATCAGAGTGGCTAATATCACCAAAAAGGAAAATGTTGGATATTGGAGGGGATGTGGGAAAACTGGGACATCAATGCACTGTTGGTGGAGTTGTGAACTGATTCAACCATTCTGGAGAGCAATTTGGAACTATGTTCAAAAGGCTATAAAACTGTGCATACCCTTTCGTCCAGCAATGCCACTTCTAGGTAGACATCCAAAAAAAGGGACAAGCACCTATTTGTAGAAAAGTATTTATAGCAGCTCTTTTTGTGGGGGCAAAAAATTAGAAATTGAAGTGATGCACATCAGTTTGGGAATGGCTAAACAAGCAGTGATATATGATTTTACTGGAATACTATTGTGCTGTAAGATATGACAAGCAGGATGATTTTAGCAAATCCTGGAAAGACTTACATGAATTGATGCATAATGAAGTGAACAGAACCAGAACATGGTACATCATAAGAGTAATATTGTTTCACGAGGAACTATGAATGACTTAGCTTTTCTCAACAATGCAATGATCTAAGACAATCCCAAATGATGAAAATTCATTGTTTTTAGCTCCCTAACCAGTAAATACAATGAACTGATGGTTATTATATAAAAGATTTATTTTTCTCCTAGCTCATGACAAGTAGTGTGTCCCATGATATAAGACTATGATAATGTACAATGATAAATGTACTTGGAAGTTAATTGCACAGAATGTATCTTTTTTTAAACAATGTTTGTATTTAAAATCAATGTTGAAAGGATAGTATTTCTTCAGACATAACTTTCTTTTTTCTGCCAATGAAAAACCAGGTACGTTTTCATTGAAACTCTACTGAATGACTAATCTGTGTTGCCAAACAGTTCATTTGAGAAGCTGACAGGGAGGCGAATAATAACATAAGTAGAGGATAGGTTCAAATCTGAGAACAATCTTAGCATTGCAATGAGGGGTTCTTTAAGGTCTGTTTTTGTAGAACATTTGTAGGGGTCCATGATGGCTTCAATGTGGCCTCTACTGTACATGCAGAGCAATCATGGTTCCAAAGAGCCTGTTATCTCTACTGCAAGAATGCAAACCCCTGTAACATCTTGATCTGGTGATTACAGCTTTGAGGAGATGTGATTACAAGGTAACCCAGGAATGAGAGGGCTATTGTGGTGCAGTTCCAAAGAGCCATTGAGGGTCTGTGCATGCTTGTGACCATTTGCACATGAATGTCCAACGTTTCTGGAAGTTTGGAAATAATTTGATGTTGAGAAATGGAAAAAAACATGTTACAATAGTCAGAAGCAGTCAGAGTGTGATGTTCTTATTGAAAGAACCCCAAAAGCATTAGATGCCTGACCATAATGATTTGGAATCACTGCAAAAAGAATTCTATTATCATTGAAATTTGTACAAGCTTGTTGTCCCAGAGCATAAATATCTTAGCAACAAAAGTGGATGATTACTTAATACTTAAGGTGACATTAACAAATTTTTAGTTAATCCTTTGGACAGCTGTATAGAACCTCCAATGGGGTTTGTGAAACCATAAATGGGAAAGAGCTTCCAGAAGACTAATAATGAAGCATGCTGTCCACTTCTTTTCTGTGTGTGTGATGTGTTCATTTTATTTAATAATATCCATACCATGTTATTACCATGGAATGTCAATTCATTTTAAACATTAGAATTCCACAAGTGTAACAAAGCATTACTTAAATATGTCAACATTTGCATTAGGAGAATGAGCCCATAATATGATAAACCGTCAGATCTAAAGGACAGTAATGTATTTTTCAATTGGACATGACTCTTAGAGAGAAAACACAATACTGCACACATTTTAAGTCTCTTTACTGCTGAACAAGCAGTTCAAATACACATAAAACAGATAGCATTTAAAAAACAATTTCAATATGGTAGCAGCAAAAATACAACTAAGCCATACCACTTGTTATTCTTATCTTTTACTAACTTCATAATAAATACTACTGTGTTAAGTAGCCTGGTTAACAACTATTCAAGGCTCATCTTAAATATAAAGAAGAAAATTCTTGCTACAATATTTTATTTCATGTTTTTCTTACAGATGTTCTTTTGGTCCTAGTCAAAGCCAGGCAGCCCTAGACACTGAAGTTTCCATCATTCTACAAGATGAGGAAGTGTTTCCTGAATTGTGTTAAAGCAGCTTCCCATATTATATCCCCAAATATTTCCTGTCTTAAAGCAATAGGAGCTATGTCTTGGCCCTCTAATTTTTCAGTCATTAATTTTTGAGATTTGAGGAATATGAATATAATTTATCCCAAGTAAGCTTCAGTGACCAGTTCCTTTTGTGCTAACTTAGCTCTCCTAATTCACTCTCTGATACTAATCAGTATACCTTGAATCACCTGGGAAACTCAAACTTCCATGAAAAAAAAATCCCATCTTTAAAATATCATGATTGCTTGTCTCTGACATGTGCTGCTTTTTAGAACCACATATCCCTAAATGATTTATTTTTAAACATAAACAGATGACCTCAATGTGAGGTATCTAACTCTAAAACATCAGCATGAAGACAGCATCTTTCCTTCTAAGGTTTGGGTTTTACCCAGTATTCCTGATACATGGAGTACAATATACCAACAGTCATTGCTCCTACTACGAAACCTTGGGCTCCCACACTCGTGTGAATCAGGTGGACAGACATTTTAGTGTCCCCTCTACTCCTCAGTTTGTATAATCCATATGCAACAATAGCTGCAAAGCCTACCATCCCAATTGGGACAAATGGTGCCTCTTTAGCTTTTTGAGCAAGTTTTGATCCCAAAGTCTCATCATAAATGGAGAGGGAAGCATCATTGTCTGCTCACATTGTAGCTGGTTGAAGAGCCTTCAGAACAAGATGAAGCAAAACCACCTTCCACAAGCAGCCAGTCACTTCAGCTTCACCTCCAACCTTCCCCATCTACGTCACCTGTCCACTTCTTTACAAGAGGATGATAGACTCAAATTCATGTATGAGATACATATTTTCAGACATGGGAAAGACCATATGTTTTAAAAATTGCATTTATTATGAGAATTTTTTTTAGTACAAACATTTTATTTTTTAATATGTTTTATTTTCTCCTATTAGACATTAAAACTTTTCAAACATTTGTTTAGATTTCAAATTCCAAATTCTTTCCATCTTTCCCCTCTCCTCTCCCTGAAATGGTAAGCAATCTGATATAGGTTATACATGTGCAATCATTACTACAAGGATTTCATTTTTATTTTAGTGAGCCCAGGCACTTAAAGACAATTTAAAAAAAAAAGAAATAAGTAATGGCTAGCCCAAAACATTGATAGGCCAAGGGGCAGCGAGGTGGTACAGTCGATAGAGCACCGGCCTTGGAATCAGGAGGACCTGAGTTCAAATTTGGCCTGAGACACTTGATATTTACCACTGTATGACCCTGGATAAGTCCAGTTGCCTCACAAATAAAATTTGTTAAAGGCCAGAATGAAATCTTTTATGCTTTAGATAAATACAAAAAACAGTACTGGTATTCTTCATATGACCTCAAATACTGCAAGAGAAAGGAATAAGATTGAAAGCTATTACTAGGGAAATTACATAATACTTCCAGACATGAAAGATTATGAAATAATTTGAATATTTAGTATATGTGCACCAAATGGCATATATCTAGGGAAAAAAATTTGAAAGTACAGATGATGAAAAGGAAAGATTGAAAGTGGAAACAGTCTGTCTAGTACTATGGACAGAGCATGCTAAGTCATGGGTTTGAGTTCTTGTCTCTGTCTCTGGGATTTCAGTCAGTTCACTCAGCCATTCTGAACTTGTGGCCTGAGTTGTGAAAGTGATAATAATGCTCTGCCTCTGTCACAGGTTTGTTGTGAGGATCCAATGTAATTGTGTGTGAAGCTCTTTGTAAATTAAATCATCCTTGGGATGTGAGCTAATGGCATTTTGACACAATTTGTTCTGCTAATTTGAAGACTTGAAGTTTGAAGACTTTTCTCTTTACCTGGGGAAAGAGAATATAAAGGAATTTATGTTCTGCCAATGGAAGGAAGAGGAAATAATTACACATTTTATTGCTTGTTTCTTTCAGAAGGAGACATGAGACTGGAAGTGAAGGAGACTATAGCAGAGCTAAGTCTTTCTGTGGAAGAAATTCAGGAGCAAAGATCCATGGATGATGGTCCCTGTGACATCACTTGGGGAGAATTCTGTGCTCTACATCAAAGAATCCACACTGGAGAGAAACCTTATGAATGTAATCAGTGTGGAAAGGCTTTCACGAACAGGGCAAGTCTGGCTCAACATCAGAGAATCCACACTGGAGAGAAATTGTATGATATAATATGTGTGGAAAGGGTTTTACACCGAGGTCCTGTCTTAAAATACATCAGATAATCCACACTGGAGACAAATCTTATAAATGTGATCAAAGTGGAAAGGCTTTTACCCAGAGGTCTTATCTCAGTGTACATCAGAAAATCCACACTGGTGAGAAATCTTATGAATGTAATCAGTGTCGAAAGACTTTCCGAGGCAGCTCCAGTCTTGCTCAACATCAAAGAATTCACACTGGAGAAAAACCTTATGAATGTAATCAGTGTGGAAAATCTTTCTTACTGAGGGCTCATCTTGCTAAACATCAGAGAATCCATACTGAAGAGAAACCTTATGAATGTAATCAATGTGGAAAGACTTTCAGAGGTGGCTCCAGTCTTGCTGAACATCAGAAAATCCACACGGGAGAAAAACCTTATGAATGTAATCAGTGTGGAAAATCATTCCCACTGAAAGCTAATATTACTTTACATAAAAGAATCCACACTTGTGAGAAACCTTATGAATGTAATCAATGTGGAAAGGCTTTTAGAGACAATTCCACTCTTGCTAGACATCAGAGAAGCCATACTGGAGAGAAGTCTTATGAATGTAATCAATGTGGAAAGGCTTTGCACTGAGAGACTCTCTTAGAGTACATCAGAAAATCCATACTGGAGAGAAACTTTATGAATGTAATCAATGTGGAAAGGCTTTTAGAGACAGTGCCACTCTTGCCAGACATCAGAGAATTCACACTGGAGAGAAACCTTATGAATGTAATCAATGTGGAAAGGCTTTTACAGTCAGGGGCCTAAGGAACCCTTGAGGACATTGCCATTTCCTTCAGCACAGAGTTTCTAGGGCATCACTCCCTTTTCTAGTGGAGGAGGTGTTACAGTGCCCCTCACTTCTGGGATTATGTTCCCACTGGGCTCAAGGGCCTCTGTATATACCTCCCAGAGGGTGACATGCCAGCTTGCCCAACAATGCTGGTTATATGACGGTTGGTGAGATGATCATTACCTAGGACAGTCATTTTGACCAAAAATGGTCATCTTAACTTTTACTAAAAGTATGATCTGACCTTTTAACCAAAAATGGTAATAATACTGATTTTAAAATATGATATGCCCTCAGTGTTCATCATACTATACTTGTCACTGTCCCTTAGAAAAAAAGTGACATAAATGAATGACTTGAACATTTAATGGCTTTTAAGGTTCTTTCTAGCTTAAATTTAATGAACATATTACCTACAAATAGTGGCCACAGCAAACATAGAGAGCTGAGACAGAAAGGCACAAACATTTAAAAGGAGAAACTGGAATAAAATGATTAGGTATGTTGGACACTAGAGAAACGCAAGCATTTGCTATCAAAGTTGAAATAGTAAAACATTAAGAACATGATTAGTGGAGAAATGGTTGTGGGGAGGGAGCCATCCTTCCTCATCATCATCAACAACAAATGTTGACCAACTAACACCAGCAGTCATTCTAGATAGGCACGGTGGACTTGGGAGTGGCCATGCCCTGCTTGACTATGGTGTACAAGGTCTGCTTCTAGCCCAGTCCTCACAGTTATTGTCTGGGAAAGCAAGTCTTGTGGAGAAGGGGCCAGACATCTACACACAGCAGGCCCAGGAGCCTTGGGAAGAATAACACTTCCCAGTCTGGTGCCCTCACTCATTCAGGGACAGATCCCCTGTGGAGATGCGCCTGGCAGGAGCTCCTGCAGGGCCTACAGCGTCACCTAAGGAGGACCCAGAAAAGCAAGTTCTTGCCCCCAAAGTCTTTGGTACTAACCCTCACCCTAATTCCAATGGTTCAACATCAGAAAGTGATTAAGATTTATTGGAAGAGGTATCACCATCAGCTTTGCTATTTCACCCTAAGCACCATGGGTGGTCCATTCAACTTGCAGCTCAAATGTCTCATAGGTGTTGTCTTTCCCATTAGAGCATGAGCTTTGTGGGGTGCAGTCTTACTTGACTAATATGATTTCCAGTGCTTGGTTACATAGTAAGCCAACTTAATCAATACTTTGAAGATCCTATTCATTCCTGAAGTTACTATTTAAAGTGAAAGGATATCAAAGAACTGTGAAAACCATTGGCCTTGATTACTATATATTCAGAGAGTCGAAAAGTTAGCATGGTAGAGCTGAGTCAGGAAGTCCCTAGTTAAAACCCACCTCTGAAGCTCATCTGGCCCTATTTAATAACCCTCAGTGCCTCCTGCAAACTCCCTAAGCCAGCTGATCTGCTTTAGTGAAGGGATTTTCCATACTGAGAGTTCTCTATACCAGTGAAATTGCACGTCCCTTTCTAAACGACAGTGGAGAAAAGTACATGGAAATTGGAGATTTCTTTTTTTTATTTCAACATCCAAGGATACCAATTGACCAGGCAGAGCTTTGAGAACCAAAGACATGTAACACATAAAAACATTAACAAATACCATGAAGAATATAAAACAGCAGCAAACCACATACCTTTTTCTTCAAAGTTTGGTCACTTAGATTATAGGGAAAATAAAAAAAAAAAAAACCAAGGTTGAATGACTAAGACAGAGGTACAAATTGGGGGTGGTACGCTAATATGCCCTTAAATGAAGGCATCCATAGTTCTAAATATTCATTATGGAAACAAATAGGAGATTTTTATTTTTTGATAAAATTTAATCATTTTGTTCTGAATAGCAAAATTTACTCCATGTCTTCAATGGACAATTTGTAGGAATGAAGATCAGAAAGGCTCTTCAAAGATCACTGTGGTGTGATGATCATAGTGATGGTGATGATGGTGATGATGATAAGTAGAAGAAGAAATGTATATATAGCGCTTCTCACGTCCTTGCTGGGCCATGCATTTTTATCTCATTGGATTGTCATAACCTTGAGAGGTAGGTGCTATTATCATCTCCATTTTACATATGAGGAAACTGAGGTAAACAGAGGTTAAGTGACTTGACCAGGGTCACACAGGTGGTAAGTTATCTGAAGCTTTACTTTAAACTCAAGTGTCCCGGGCTCTGGGGGGAGCCAGTGCTCGATCCACTGCAGTGCCACCTAGCTGCTTCTATACCAACTCCCCTTTCCTATGTATCATAGTGGCATGATCATTGTTGCCCCCACTTAGCAGCATAATGAGGGAGGGAGCATATGTTAGTGAAATTGTCTAGATTTGTAGTCATGAATACCTGGTCTCTTATGTTTAATACTAGGCTATGTGATGACTCTGATCAGGTTGGTGAATAACATATTTTGGCATCAGGAACTCCTTGTATTCGCCTACTACATCACTGATTAGCTGCAACTTGTGTTGGTGGAGAGGCCTTGGATCCTTCATGTGTCTGCCTGTCCAACATTAAAGTCATGCTGGCCAGTCCATCATCAGCACACTGAGTGCTGACATGGATTATCTAGGTCACTTCGGCCTAATGAGCTCTGATCATTGGAAATGTTTTGAGAACAAGTTTAGCAACAAACATCCTAGAATAAGCCCAAGCTAGGTTGTATTTAAACTCTATAGTTCAATGGCTAATATGGCGATGTTTTGTGTGGGTACCGATCATATTGCTTGCCTTCTCCATGGATGGAGGAGAGGCAAGAAAGAGAGAGAGAATTTGGAACTCAATTTTTTTTAAATGAATGCTATTAATAAAAACTCTATCAATCAAAATAGTCAATATCTCTTTACTCTAGACTACTCCTGACACCCTGGAAATTCACTTCAGTCCCTTGATTTCTCTCACACTAGCAATATCTGCTGCTCCTGCAGCCTCTTCCTCTAAGGTTAGCCAGTGTCCTTTCAGAACCTCAATTTTAAGGAAAGTACTCAGGCCAGCCATGTCTAATTGCCTGAGTTCACTCAGGATTTAATCCCAAGTATTCCATTTTCTGGTTCTGGACATGGAGAACTTCCCTCAAGGAACTACATTTTTTATTTAGTATGGTGGTTGGGATTCATACATTAAATATCCACACAAATAGACACCCCCCTCCGCCACAGAAAACATCATTGCCACCTCACCATTGTTGGTTAGACAGTACAGATCCAGATCTCCTATATACAGAGCAGAGGTCCATTAGAATGTGAAGTGTCTGACTGTAAAGGTCCATCCAAGATTATATTATGTCCATTTCCAGAATTACTTTCAGAATATAATGCTTTGCAAATATCCCTTTAGTTTAAGTCTGAACAGCAAGAAATTCCCTCAAGAAGCTATGTTGATTTATTTTGCAGATTGTGTATCAACCACTCATATTCATGAACATATTACCAACAAATACACACACAAACACATAAAAACGAGGGCCTACATTGTTAGGCTGAAAGGGACTAGACTTGATGATACATGAAGTAAGATACAGAGCCGAGGCTTTTTAGAATGTTAAGCATCTTGACTGTTGAAAGATAAAGATTCTGTTATGTCCAGTTGCCCCAGTTATCTCTCACAATGCAATCCTCGACATCCATTTATTTTGAAGCTGAACTTCAAGAATGCCTTCGTTGATTTATGGCATTCATGGTATAGTGACATGACAACATGCTTCTGACCCAGGTAAATTACCGTCGTATGGACCTTCAAAATCACCTTATCTGCAAATAAAAATAAGCATCCTTAAATGACCTATGCTATTTTCTTTCCTACTTCAGACGCAATCTTAATAGATCAGCTTCTACATTTCCCCATAATAATAATGATGCTGGCTAAATGAGGAATCCTTAATTAAATAATTATATTATCACTTATATTAAAATAAGACAGATAAAGTGCATTATAAATGAAACACACACACACACACGCACACACACACACACACACACACACACACACACGGGCCAACATTGATAATCCAAACATAATGTTGGATTGTAAGGTGACAGAGTTGATTCTCTATACAGAGCTGAGGCTCTCCAGATGCTCTCCAGCATCTGACCATGAAAGTTGTCACGATTACTCCTCAGGATTCAATCCGAAACAATCCATCTATTTTGAAGCAGAGCTTCAAGAATCTCCCTCAAATACCTCTGCTGATTTATTTTCCAGATTATATTCGTGGTGTGGTAACATAACATTCCTGTGATCTACAGTAAGTTACCTGTGTATGACCTTCAAAATGACTTTATTTCCCCAGGCCCTCATTTCTCATTTGTTAAAAAAAACCATAAAGCGTATTTAAATGATCTTTAAGATTCTTTCCCGCATTGGATATAATCTAATTATTGGCTTGACTTCTAGCATTGCTCCATAACAACAATGCTAGTTAAGTGAGGACTTCTTAATTAAATAAGTGATTCTTAATTAAATCATTGTATTATTACTGATATTTTAAAAAAACAGATAACGTGTATCAATACCACAAAATATGCACACAAGGGCTAAAATTGATAACACTCAACAATTTTGGGTTGGAAGGCAACTAGATGTGACCCTGACATTACAAAGCTCATGCTTGTTAGAATGGCTGGCACCTGACCCATGAAAGGTAAAGACTGTGTTATATCCACTTGCCACCATTGCCTCTCAGGATTTCATCTCAAATATATCCCTTCATTTTGAAGCCGGAATTCAAGAGTCTCCCCCAAAGATCTTTGTTGGTTTATTTTTCAGATTAGTGGTATGGTAACATGACAAACACATTCTTGACACTGGTAAAAATTACATTTGACCTGTGTGTCAACACAACTTATTTTAACCTTCCTCAGAACTCATTTCTTGATTTGCAAATATGTGTGTATATGTGTGCATGCATGAACACATATGTATACATGTGTGTCATGTGCACATGTGTATACATGTGTATACATGTGTATGTGTATGTGCACACATATATGTGTATGTGTGTCCGTGTGTGTGTCCGTGTGTGTGTCCGTGTGTGTCCGTGTGTGTGTGTGTGTGTAGTTGATGTTTCTCTGATCTCTGACATTCCACCCACTTTGGATGCAAATATCATTGGCTCATATTCTATTGTTTCTCTATAATAATAATCTGGCTAAATAGGGAAATTCTTAGTTAAATAAACAATTTCTTTACTATTGGAATTATTATTGATATTTAAATAAGCCAGATAAAGTGTATATACCAAGAAACCTGACCCACACATATAAAACATACACACACGTGAATGCAGGGCCATCATTGATAACCTAAAATTTGGGGGCTGAAAGCTACTAAATGTTATCCTATATGTAGTAAGATAGAGCCGAGGCTCTCCAGAATGTCCGGTATCATGACTGTTGAAAGGCAAAAGTCATTCTGTTATATAGTTGTCAGTTACCTCTCAGGATTTCATCCCAAATGTCCCTTTATCTTGAGGCCTGACTTCAAGAATTTTCCTCAAACATTTGTGATTTGTTTTTTAGGTTGTATTAGTGGTATGGTACACAACATGCTTCTGACACAGGGAAATTACTTTTGTGTTACTTTCAAATCCCTTTACCTCTCTAGGCCTCCATTTTTTCCTCATTTGTTCCTCATTTGTGAAAAACAAAAGAGAACATGCACATTTAAATGGTCTGTTCGATTCCTTCGCACTTTGGATGTAACCTTATGGGTCTGCTTCTAGTGATTCTGCATAATAATGCTGGCTCTCTCTATATAAAAATAAAATATATAAACTACATAATAGTTTAAATATATGAATATAGTTACTGTATTTGTATATATAGGAATATAATTGTTAAGCTATATTTTGATGATAAATATAGAACAGTTTATGTTAAGTATTCTATCAAATCACACATACCCTATACACATACATAAACGATTTCATCATATAATATCATTTGATAAACATCATATAATACCATTTGATAAACATTTGATAAAAACATTTTGGGGTTGGAAGTTGCTAAATGTTATAATAGTAAGTCTGAGTGAGGTTTCTAGAATGTCCTGGATCTTGACTGTGGAAAGGTAAAGAGTCTGTTGTGTCCTCTAGTTGCCATGGTTACCTCTCAGGATTTTAATCCCAAGTGGCCCTTTATTTTGAGGCTGGACTTTAAGAATGTCCCTCAAAGAGTTGATTTGTTTTTTAGATGCTATTGTCTGTGTGTAACAAGACAGTCTGCTTCTGACACAGGTAAATTACCCGTGTGGGCCCTTCAAATCACTGTTACCTCCCTGGGCCCCCATTTCCTCATTTGTAAAAACAAACAAACAAAAAACAAAAACACAAAAAAAAAAACATAATCATGTTTAAATGATGAGACCCGTGAAACTCATTTTGGACATAGCTTCTAACACTGCCACAATAAAATTTAGAAGGCATATTAAATCAGAATTCTTTCTGAAATAGTAATTTTTAAATAATTGCATTATTGATATTAAAAGAAGACACAAGGGATCTGCTTTATTTCCTTTATTTCATCATATTTGTACTGTAGGATGATGAGCATTACAATGTATTATCTTGACGTCCTGAAGAATGCTGAATTTCTTTTTTGAGACTGATTTTCAGGCACAGTCCTGTGCTCCGATAATTCTGGAAAGGAAACTGGCTTGGCAAAGATTTACTGCCGTCACATCGAACACACACACGTTTTGCTTCTTCTGGCTCTCTAGTAGATCCAAATACTTGAGGCTACTCGTGACTTTCTGGAAAACTACGCTTGTCAGTTTTCTGAACTCAGTGAGTTCAGGAGTGCTAGCGCTATCCATACTGCCACAGTTCAACTTCATTTATTTTTTGTCCCTCTGGATGTGAAGGATACATGAAGGGGCCAACAAAAGCCATGGCCATTTCCCCCCAGCTTCTGGGTCAGAAGGAGGTGCTAGTAGTTTTCTGAGAAGAGTAAAGGCCCTGTCCTGCGGACAAGCTCGAATAAGGCTACCAAGGTTTAAGGAGTCACTTTACAATACAAGAGCATTTCACCCTAAAGGGTATGTATGAACTTCATACCTGTGCTCTAAGGAACCCTTGAGGACGTTGCCATCTCCTTCAGCACAGAGTTTCTAGCGCATCACTCCCTTTTCTAGTGGAGGAGGTGTTACAGTGCCCCTCACTTCTGGGATTCTGTTCCCACTGGGCTCCAGGGCCTCTATATATACCTCCCAGAGGGTGACATGCCAGCTTGCCCAACAATGCTGCTACATTGTGACATGATCATTACCCGGGACAGTCATTTTGACCAAAAATGGTCATCTTAAGTTTTACCAAAAATATGATCTGACCTTTTAACCAAAAATGGTAATAATACTGATTTTAAAATATATTCCCACTTGTGAGGGACTGTCTGATCTTGGCTACTGCCAAGTGCGGGTTGTGGCAAGATGGGGTAGGAACAAGATATTAGGAAGTAACCGGAGCTCATGCTCCCGAGACAGGGGCTGTGCTAGGCGGAGTTGTAGTGAACTGGGATGGGAACTGGATACGGAAAAGTAACCGGAGCTCACACTCCTGAGGCAGTGGGCAGTGCTATGTGGAGCTGTGATAAGCTGGGGAAGGAACAGAATACAAGGAAGTAGCCAGAGCACGTGCTCCTGAGGCAGGGGGCTGTGCCACGTGGGAGTGGGACGGCAGAGAACGAGTTCTTTTGTCTAGTCCTCTCCCCTAGGTGCAACGTTAACCCCAGACGTCTCCTTCCTGACTTCCTGGGTCATGTACTTTCCCTTTGTGTAGCACTGACCCCAGACGCCTCCTCCCGGTATCTGGGCCTGACTTCCTGGGTCACGTCCTCTCCCTAGGTACAGCTCTAACCCAGACGCCTCTGTGAGGGACTGTCTGATGTTGGCAGCTACCAGGTTGGGCGCTGTGGCAAGGGTAAGGTAAGATATGGGTATTTTGGAAGTCGAGGCAGGGACTGTGGTAGGCAGAGTCGTGTGTACTGGGATGGGCTGGATACAGAGAAGCCATGAGGCAATTGGGCAGTGCTCTGTGACATAAGCTGGGTACAAGGAAGTAGTAGCCGAGCCTGAGCTCCTGAGGCAAGGGGCGGTGCCACGTGGGAGTGGGATGGCAGAGGACTGAGTTCCCTCTGCTTAGTCCCCTCCCTATATGCAACGTCATCCCCAGATGCCTCTTGTGACCTTCCTGACCTCCGGGTCCCTTTGTGCAGCACTGACCCAGTCCCCTCCTGAGTCTGACTTCCTAGGTCACGTACTCTTGTCCATGCGTCAATCCCAGATGCCTCCTTCCTGTATCCAATCCTGGCCTCCTACGTCACTCCCTCCCCCTTGGTGTGCTAAACTCAGACAGCCCCTTCCGGTATCTGACCCTACAATCATTGGCTAGTAGCGGGCTGGGGAGGAGGGGCTAAGTAGGTACTTAGGAACAAGCGTGGTCAGATCACACATGTGCGCTCTCCCCTGGCTCCTGCCCTGTTGCTCTGGCCTTGCTGCTTGGGCTTGCTATGATGGTTTGCTGTGTTGGCCTCTGAATAAAGCTCTGGTGTTGGTGCCTCCCGATGGCTCGTCTCTGTGTGGTGATCCGGCTCAGAACCGAAGACTCAGGCATGGGTAAGACTCTGGTAGTGTACTTCTTTTAAGAGAAGTGGGTACTGGCGCACGACTGGCAGAGGGTCGGTGTGCGGCCTGTATAAGTGGCGCCCAACGTGGGGCGGAGGAAATAGGCCAGAGGCCCCGTGGACCAGCTGGTCTGGTTGCGGGAAGAGAGACGAGACCCTTAGCCGATAGGGCTAAGGAAGGAGGATGGGACAGTTGTTTGGTAAGGTCCCGGATAGGGAGGTGCAAGGGAAAGAAGTGTATAAACGAGTGAAAGAAGCAGAAATTAGTAGTGAGGAAGAGTCTAGGAGTGAGACAGACTCAGGGAGTGAGACTGAGGACACTAGAAACAGCGAATGGGAAAATGATCAAGAGAAAAGAAAGCGAGGCCGAGCAGGAGGGCAGGAGCGGGAGGGCAGGAGCCGGGAGAGAGCAAGAAACCGTAGCAAGGAAAGCCACGTGGAGAGACGGCCCCCTCCCCCACACTTAACCAACGGAGGGAGGACCTGGGCCCCTTTAGAATGGAAGAAGTTTAAGGAGTTAAAAGAGGCACTAAATACAGCGTTTGCAGCTGTTTCCCAATGTGCCCTACGGGCTTTTAGTAAGATTCAGGCTTTGGGGAAACAAAGGCCCTCCCTGACCAAGATTAAAAAGGGTCCTGATAAAAGCTTCCTGGATTTCGTGGCCTGCCTCCAGGCAGCCGTTTGGAGAGGACTATCAGAGGTGCTGAAAACAAAACAGACTAAATTGTACTATCTATGTGGGAAAGCCAGTCATTTTAAGGCACAATGCAGCCAGAAACCTGGTGGAGCCTGCCCTAAGGCAATTTGTTACAATTGTAACAAATCCGGCCATTATGCTAAAGAATGCTGCAAGCCAGTTGGGAGGTGGGGCAAGGAGAGCCCCTCAACAAGCTTACCAGATGGAAGCTCCACCCCCTCAGAATGTGCCCTCGGGTCTGCATCAGGAAAATCTACTTTACCCGGTGGTTCGGACTTCCCCTTTACAGCAAGCGAATTTTCCAAATCGACCCCAGTGGTTGCTGGTTTGAGATACAATTTATGGGGAAGAGATATTTTGAAGGCTTGTGGGGCATCTGTTTATATACCACCCCCGCAGGATTTTTAATTGGGGCCGTTGGGCAACAAGAAAAATTTTATTGTATCAGACCCACTCCTCTAACATGGAGATCTAATAACCCAGTCTGGGTACCCCAATGGCCCCTCCCTGCAGAGAAAGCCCAGGCTTTACGTGATATAGTGCAGGACCAGTTACAGGTGGGGCACATTGAGCCCACATCCAGCCCCTGGAACAGCCCAGTGTTTGTAATAAAAAAGAAATCAGGGAAATTTCGAATGTTAATAGACCTCAGGGCAGTTAACACCACCCTAGAGCCCATGGGAACCCTACAGCCTGGCCTTCCCTCTCCTAATTTAGTGCCTTCTGGATGGCCTGTGACAGTCATAGACATCCAAGATTGTTTTTTCTCTATCCCATTATCCCCAGAAGATAGAAAGAGATTTGCCTTTACCATACCCACTACCAATAATGCAGGACCAGATTTAAGATATCAGTGGAAGGTCCTGCCCCAAGGAATGTGCTGCAGTCCCACCTTATGTCAGGCTTATGTGGGAAGAGTGCTGGACCCTATCAGGGACAAATGGCCTAAAGCCACAATACTTCACTATATGGACGATATTTTATTAGCCACCAGCAGTGATGAAACATTAGCAAGATTAGTAAAAGAAACTGTCTCTGCACTTGCTCATTATGGTTTGGTGGTGGCCCCTGACAAAGTCCAACAAAATTACGCACTTACATACCTAGGCCTTGGTATGGAGGCTGTCTCTATTAGCAATCAAATTTCTGAACTAGTGCTTGATAAGATAACCACCTTGAATCACTTCCAAAAGTTAGTGGGACAGATCCAATGGCTCAGGGCCTGCACACCCATTCCTCCTGCTGTAATGCAGCCTTTATATGATATATTAAAAGGAAATTCAGATTTGAACTCCCCTCAGGCATGGACTCCTGCTGCTAAGGCAGCAGTGTCCCAAATATTCTCACTTGCTGCCCAGGCCCAGACCGCCAGATGGGACCCCAAAGGTATAATAGAGGTCTCCTTGGTCAATCAACAGAGTCCTTTTTGTGTTATACACCAAGGTCCCAAATTGTTAGAATTTGTATATGCAAAGAAGGCTCACAAGGTACTGCCAAATTATTGTGAGACGTTAGGGGAACTAGCCTTAGCTGCCGTACAAAGGGCTGTCCACTTGTCTGGACAGCGACCTTTACTTTACTCGATTTTTGAACCTGGACAGCGAGAAGCCATTATGCAAACCTATTGGTCTTGGGCATGTTGTTCCCAATGGGCCGAGGTGAGTCCCCATTCCTCCTGCCTGCTCCTTCCTATGCTAGAGCAAATAACCTTAGTACCCCCCCAATGAAAGGTTATGGGAGAACCTGTTCAAGGCCCAAATGTTTTCACTGATGCTACAAAAAACCAAAAGGCCTCTATTTATCGTGAGGCCTCCAAGGAAATAACAGTATTAGAAACCCCCTATGGCTCTACCCAGAAAAATGAGCTCTTTGCCATCCTCCATGCTTGCCGTAAATATCCTGAGCCTATAAACATAATCTCCGATAGTCTATATGCAGTACAGGTTCTTAGATACATAGAGGACGCTGTCCTCCAACCTCATAATTCCACCATATCCTTTCTCCTGAGTGAGCTACAGCAAATTTTGTTGCAGCGAAACAACCCCCTCTATATTCTCCATGTTTATTCTCATCAGTCCACCTCAGGA
Organism: Vombatus ursinus; assembly: GCF_900497805.2. NCBI lineage: Eukaryota > Metazoa > Chordata > Mammalia > Diprotodontia > Vombatidae > Vombatus > Vombatus ursinus. The sequence goes on along the minus strand of NW_020954577.1, from coordinate 21,981,016 downwards.
GGCATTTTTGAGGGCAATGATGTAGCAGATCGTGCTTTACAGTGCTCCCTACTGCCAGTCCTCACCCCTCCTGAACAAGCCCATGAATTTTTACACCTACCAGCGAGCTCCCTGAGACGCCTGTATGGTTTAACTCGTGAACAGGCTCGACAAATTGTGAGGCGATGTGTGCGCTGTGTTCCTTTTCTCCCCCCTCCACCCAGAAAGGGGATTAACCCATGAGGTCTTTTTCCCAATGACTTGTGGCAAATGGATGTTACTCACCTTGGCCGTGTCGCTATCCATGTCTGCATTGATACTTTTTCCAAATTTATAATGGCCACTGTATCCAGTAAGGAGAACACCCCATCAGTTATTAAGCATCTGTACCATTGCTTCGCCTCTGTGGGGATCCCTCACGCCACTAAAACTGACAACGGGCCTGCCTATTTATCTACACAAATGACTGCCTTCTTTACATCCTTTGGCATTAAGCATGTTACAGGGATCCCCTATAACCGCACAGGTCAGGCTATTGTTGAGTGAGCCCATTGTACCTTGAAAGCTACCCTCAGTAAACAAAAAGGGGCAGTAGGAGGTCGGGGCACCGGGCGGTGGCCTACCCAAGCAGACATGGATAAAGCTTTATATACATACAATTTTCTCTGTCTAGATAGAGACACGGGCCTATCTCCCAGCATGCTACAGCTAATAACACCACCCACTTGCAATTCAACTGGCCCCTTAAAAACAGCACTACATGCACCATCCCTAAACCAGAAAGTCCTCTGGAAGGACGATGAGGGAAACTGGCAAGGCCCATCCGTAGTGTTGTGGAGAGGGCCGGGGTATTTATGTCTTACAGATCCTGATGGCCAGAGCCGCTGGGTACCAGAAAGAAGAACAAAACAAGTTGAAGAAGCCCCGGGAGAGACAACAAGGGCGGGAGAAGAAACACAGTCAACAGAAAATTCAGAGAGAGCAGAAAGAAAAGACAGTTAGGATGACTAAACTGAGTAAACTGTTTTCACTTTTTTTGCGCGATCGGGACTTTGACACAGATTGCGTCAGCTCCAGTGCCCTGAGCACCCCTGTCAATTATTGTCGACACAAGAGAGAATGGCTGGGGGCAATTGGCGTTGGCAGCATCCATCTTCGAGGAGTTCCAGATACAGGTCTTATACAGCGGACAGCAATTGCTTGCCTGAAAAATTAGAGGAGCTGGCCAATAAATTCGCCCATGCCCTCCAAGTGCAGGCTGATATTGATCAGCAGCTGGAGGAGCAGATTCAAAAAAGTAGCATTGGCTACTCAGGACATTGGGAATGAACTTATGTGGCTGGAATTGAGACAGCAGTTGCCATGCCATGGCTGATATTGATCCATTTGTGTAACACCCTTAAATCATAACGCCACTTGCGACACCGTTTCACAAAGCATAAATGACACTCTCCCTTTCTTTTCTATTTGGTGTAATGATACCCGTGCCCTTTCCCAGATCCAGGCTACAAATCTTTCCTCTGTACTCCAGGCTTTACGGGTGTTAATTACACTGGCGCGGAACATATCTGACACTTGGCACCAGCATGAGACTGATGACATTGTTCATCATCTTAGCGATTGGATTAAGCATATCTCTCTCCCCATCCCCTTCCTTATAACCCATTGGGCATTTATTGTTACTACCCACTATATTAGGAGGTTTCCTTAGGATTCTTAGAGGTTCAATAGAGGCACTCAGAACCGAAGGCCTAGTATTGAGACCCCATCTCTGCCCCCTCAATTAAACAAAAAGGGGGAATTGTGAGGGATTGTCTGATGTTGACTACTGCCAAGTGAGGAGTGTGGCAAGATGGGGTAGGAACAAGATATTAGGAAGTAGCCGGAGCACATGCTCCTGAGGCAGGGGGCTGTGCCACGTGGGAGTGGGATGGCAGAGAACGAGTTCCTTTGTCTAGTCCTCTTCCCTAGGTGCAACGTTAACCCCAGACATCTCCTTCCTGACTTCCTGGGTCACGTACTTTCCCTTTGTGTAGCACTGACCCCAGACGCCTCCTCCCAGTATCTGGGCCTGACTTCCTGGGTCACGTCCTCTCCCTAGGTACAGCTCTAACCCAGACGCCTCCTTCCTGTATCCGGTCCCAGCCTCCTGAGTCACGTCTTCTCCCTTGGTCTAAGCGCTAACCCCAGACATCCCCTTCCGGTATCTGACCCTACAATCAATGACTAGTAGGCGGGCTGAGGAGGAGGGGCTAAGTAGGTACTTAAGGAACAGTAGAGATCGGAGCTCACTCTCTCTTTTGCTCCTGCTCTCTTGTTCTGGCCTTCCTGCTTGGCCTTGCTGTGATGGCCTCTGAATAAAGCTCAAGTGTTGGCACCTCCTGATCGGCTCGTCTCTGTGTGTTTATCCGGGTGGGCACCGAAGACTGGTAAGTAGTATGACCTTGGCAGCCTGCTCCTTATAGGAGGAGAGTGCACGGCGCGGCCAGCACACAATCCCTCACGCAGACTTTTGCCCATTTATCAACTAGGAAATGGCTGTAATTTTTATATATTTGACTCAGTTCTACCTATATTTTAGAAATAAAGCCTTTATCAGAGAAAATTGCTCTAAAATTTCCCCCCATTTCCTACTTTCCTTCTAATTTTGGCTGTACTGGTTTTGTCTATGCAAAACCTTTTTAATTTTATGTAATCCAAATTCTGCCTTACCCTTCACATAATTCTGTCTCTTCTTTGGTCCCACGCTCTTCCTTTATCCATAGACCTAACAGGCAAATTTTTCCATGCTCCCCTAATTTACTTATGATGTCACTTTTTATGTCCCAGTTATGTACCCATTTTGACCTTGTCTTGATATATGGTGTGAGATGTTGTTCTAGGCCTAGTTTCTGCCAAACTACTTTCCAATTTTCCCAGCAATTTTTGTCAAATGGTGAGTTCTCACCCCAAAAGATTGAATCTTTGGGTTTATCAAACACTAGACTACTATGGTCATTGACCACTGTGTACTGTGTACCTCATCTATTGCACTGATCCCCCCTCTGTCTCTTAGCCGGTATCAGACTGTTTTAACGATCACTGCTTTGTAGCATAGTTTTAGATCTGCTGCTACCAGGCTGCTTTCCTTCACCTTTTTTTCATTGCTTCCCTTGATATTGTTGAGCTTTTGTTCTTCCAGATGAAATTTTGTTTTTATTTTTTCTAGCTCTATAAAGTGATTCTTTGGTAGTTTGATTGGTATGGCACTGAATAAGTAAATTAATTTAGGTAGAATTGTCATCTTTATTATATTAGCTCATCCTACCCATGAGCAATTGATATTTATCTAATTGTTTAGATCTGTCTTTATTTACATGAAAAATGGTAATTGTGCTCATATAATCTCTGAGTTTGCCTAGGCAAATACCCTCTCCAATACCAAATGTGGTCTGCAGTTATTCTAAAGTGGGATTTTTCCTTCAATCTCTTCCTGCTGGGTTTTGTGGGTTTATTTTATATCCTGCAACATGGCTAAAGTTGTTAAAAGTTGTACATTGTTTTCACTGTAATCTCTTTCTGGTCAGTTTTCCAATTCCCTTACTGCCTCTGGGCTGAGAGCTTCCACACTTGCTGCTGCTGCCATCTTTGCCACCCCCAATCCCCATCATGGGTGTGGCTACTGTGTGTGCTCCAGGCGGGCACCACCTCAGTGTCCTTCAGTGTCCTGGACCTCTCCTCCTAAGCTGTCTTAGGCTGGAAAGTCTCTCATTCTGCCGTTTCAGGGTTCAATTTGAAGGACTATTTTAGAGTTGTTTGGAGAGGAGTGGGGAGAGCTCAGCTGTAAAACTTCCTCTATCCCGCCATCTTGGGCACAGTCAGGAAAGCATGGATTCAATTGCCCAATGATGCTGGGTAAGTTAGGCAACTCTAAGACCACAGCTAGGGTGGAGTGACCTGGGCTTTGCTCCAGGGCAATAGTCTTTGGAAGGGTTTCTCTCTTTTTCTGGTAGCCACTAACTCCCTACCAAGTTCTCATTACATCCTGGTGTAGGGAGTGTAACTTCCATTTGGTAATCTTCCCCCACTGTGCCCCTCTCTGGGAAACCACCCCACTTCTCCCTCTCCCCCAGGATCACGAGATCAGGTGGCATCAATTGCACTGCCAGAATGGCAGCTGGAACTTTTCCCCAGGCATCACTGTGCCTCTCTCATATTGTTTCCATGAAAGTCAGCTATGGGGGATGGGGTGCTGGAGCTGGGATCCCTGGGCCTTCTCTCCCTCGGGGTGATTTCTCCCCAGCCCAGCCACATCCTGCCCATTCTTCTTCTCCCAGTGGCAGCTTCCTTGTCATCTGCTTGGAGGGCTCCCCTTGCCCCACCCTCCAACCATCCCTTCACTTGCCCCTCTGCTAATCCAAGCTAGGCTTCCTCCACACAAGCGAGCCAGACCACTCAGGAAAGGCCTAAATGAATAGGGTGGAACTTTGGCCACGGAATGGTGAAATGAGCTCCAGGCTCACTCAGATGTAATCTAACTGCTCTGACTGGCTTCATGTGAAGATTTTGGATTGGGGATTGGGGGAAACAGGAGGGGGAGGATCCAGGGGCCAGATTATATGAAAAGCAAGTTACTTCACCTGGGATAGAGTTACCTGGTGTGCTGCTGAAGAGTCATTAGACAAGATCTGCTCTGGAATGGGAGGGTCTTTGGGGAGGAGAGAATCATAGGAGAAGGGAGAGTCATTGGGAGGGGAGCTCCACTGGGGAGAAGAATCCACTAGGGGCTTATGTTGAGGAGGGTGGGGCCCCCTAAAGGCTCCAGGCTGCTCGTCCTGCCAGGGTGTAGGAGGCTCCCATCTACCCAGTGCAGAGCTTCCCCTGGATACAGCCCTGGTCTCCCCCAGCCCGGGATTGGATGAGACCCTCCCCTCAGTTGTTGTATTTTGCCGGAGCTAAATAAAAGTCACTGTGGCCGTGGTTGGTCATGGACTGGGGCCCCCCTTGCTCTCCATTTATGGCCCCCCAGGGGTCACAGCCCATAGGTTACGAAGCACTGAACTCTATGGACATCAGCCTGTTGTTTGGTCATTCATCTGAGTCCCACTGTCTGTGACCCTGCGGACCAGAACATGCTAATGCTGCCCGTGGAAACGGTTTTCTTGGCAAAGATACTGAGGGTGGTTTGCCACTTCCTTTTCCAGCTCCTTTTACTGCTGAGGAAACTGAGGCAGGCAGAGGTTAAGTGACTTGCCCAGGGTAACACAGATACTAAGTGTCAGGTCTTCCTGGCTCCAGGCCCAAGCACTCTATCCACTGCGCCCCTCACACCCCTGGACATTAGCCCCAGTGTGGCTTTGAGATCTGGCTTCGGACATCACAAACTCACTCCCTTCCATACTAACTTCCCAACCAAAGTGCTCCCTCCAAGGAGACCCAATAGCTGGCTCCAGGCTCCTTCTCAGCCTTCTTTCTACTTGTCTTCCCTCAGCTTTCAGAACCATGATTCTGTCCCTTTCCTACACTTTTGGTTTCTCCTTACAGTCCTGTGGCTGAACAGAAGTGGCTCCCCTCCCGTCTGTGTCTGTCTGCTCCTTCTCCTTCTCGTTTCTTTGCTGTCTCCTCCTCGATAGCTGACCCCTCCCTGTGCCCACCTCTGTCCTAGGCCATCCCGTTCCCCTCCCCTCCTCTCTTCTCCCCTCCAATATCTATATCTATGTATCTCCTTCTCTCGACCTCACAGAACACCCATCTTCCTTCAGCGCACAGCTGTCCCATCCACGTGAAGATTGTCCTGATCACTGCCCTCCACACATCTCTTTGGAGGTCTGTTCCATACCTCTTTGAATCACCAGTATTACAATCAGAGTTCTAATCTGACTTTAGAGACTTACTAGCTGTGTAATCTTGGGCAAATTACTCAACCCCTATTTGCCTCAGTTTCCTCCACTGTCAAATGGAGACGAAAATAGCACTTAACTTCTTGTGAGGACCAAATGAAGTAACATTTCTTTCTTTTTTTCCCTCTTTTTTTTTGTCCAGGCAATGGGGTTAAATGACTTGCCCAGAGTCATACAGCTAGTGAGTGGCATGTGTCTGAGGCCACATTTGAACTCAGATCCTCCTGAATCCAGGGCTGGTTCTCTATCCACTGCGCCACCTAGCTGCCCCTGAAATAACATTTCTAAAGCACTTCGCCCAGTGCCTGGGAGGCCATGAGCGCTGCAGTCATCATCAGCATTATTGTCGATTTATGGGTGTGTATCTGCACTCCCTTCCCTCCCCCCAGGGCCTGAGGGCAGGGATTGTTCTGTTGGGGGTTTTCCTGAAGAATTCCAGGGCCCTAAGGTTTACTCCTATGAGCCCAGGACAGGGCCTTCCAAAGGCCCTTTTGGCTACACTCCCCACCCGGTGTGACTGAGAGGACTTTCTGGGCAGGGATATTGGCATTGATTCTGAGTGATTGAGTCTCCTAATGTGATCCTCATCAGAGGGGGACTGGTATGGCTTTCCCTAATATCCCATCACCTCTCCTGCTGATCGTGAACCTGCTCAGCATGGGGGAGCAGGCCAGCTGAGTTCTTGAAGTGCATTTTTTCAGTGGTCAGATTTTGAGTGAAGTGTGTTATTTCTCCATTTAAACCGGTCAATTCTCTCTTGCTTTTCTCAGAAGCTGCTAAGAGATTTACTTTCCCTGAATAACAACTTGTTCTGTGACTTCTAACGACCAGGATTGTCCGAGCTGCTGCTCACTGTCCAGTTCATTGGAGCGTGTAGCCATTTGCTAGAAATTAGTTCACATCCTGAGGAGCACATAATGCTCGTGGCCCGCAGGCCACAAGGGACTGGTTTTTCTCTAGGAAAAGAGAGCTGGGTTGCATGACAGAGTCCCTTGTTTCAGGCACCCTGGAGAGTGTTGGCCAAGAGGGTCTTGGGAATCCCCATCAGAGAGTCATCGGAGGGGACCTCAGCAAGCCCTGGAAGCGAGCAGACCCTGCCATGCTCAGCCTAGCCTTCTCTGCCTCCCTCGAGCCATGGGTGCCTCTGTGTGGGCATTGGTTTCATGGTGCAGGGGCACAGAGCCTGGCATTGTGCCGAGACATGAGGAGGTAGCTGAGCCGGAGGCTGCCCAAGGAGATGGCACAGGTCTGGGCCACCACGCAGGCAGCCTGGGCAGCTTATACTTCTTACAGAATTCAGCCCAGAAGTGCGGCAGAGGTCTGCTCATCAGTCTGCTCGGCTGGCTCAAGCCCATGGGCCCACTTATCACTATCCAGCTTCAGAAAAACCTGGCAATCCTCTGAGCAGCCTGTGCGGTGGTGGGAGTCACAGGGAAGCTGGCCGTGGCTACCTTTGCAATCACCGATAACCACTCGGGCCCCTAAGAGAACACAGGGGTCACAGGTCTCAGAGAACGAGAGTAACGTGGTGGGGAAATTACAGGAACAGGGACCCTGAGGTTTTGCTCTACGACCGGCTCGGCTGCTGGCGGCTGGGGGCCTTGGCAGAGCCCCTGGGGCTCTGACAGTGGTCGTGGCTAAGAAATCAGTGGCTTCGGCTGGGCCAGATGGCGAAAGCCTCCCATCGCTGGGCGAAAGAGTGATCCAGCCACTGGATCCGGGCCCTGGCTCCTCTGTCCCTCTCTAGGTCCCCCTGCTTCTGCCATCACTTTGCTGTGCCACGCTCCCTCCCTCAGATGTCGACCACCAGACATCCCTCCCCTGGTAGGTAGCATCACTGCTGTTATAATAAGTGGTAGTAGTAGCCAGCATTTATACAATGCTGCTTCATTGTATCCTCACAAAAACCTTGGGAGCTCAGTGCTCATACTGCCCCATTCTACAGATGTGGAAGCTAAAGCTGAGAGAAGGCGGTGACCTGCCCTGGGTCACACAGCCTGGAGTGTCTGGGTATCGTTGGAACTTGGGTCTTCCCAAATGCAAGTCCAGCACTCTGTGTGCTGTGGCGCCACCTTGCTGCCAAGGTAGGGGCAGGGGATGCATGACCACTAATGATGCCCACACCGCAATCCTGGTCTCCGGCTTCTTCGTTTTCCCTCTGAGCGGGCACAAGGGGCTGCAATCACCACCCCTGGAATGAGGGTCCCCAGTGAGGACATCACCACCCCAACAAGGGATCACGATGTGGGTTTGCGTGAAATACAAGCCGCTAACATTTGAGGGGCGACATTGCTTTCTGGGGGGGGCTCCCCTTTCTGGCCCTCAGTTCCCTGACCTGCGGGGACACCGCTTGCTCTCCAATCCCTTCCTAGCTGTGAATTTCTGCCCCACAGTGGTCCGTGCTCAGCTCCCCTCCCTCCATGGTGACTGCTCCAGAGGACCTCTGAGCCCCCTGCTCCAAGGGCCAGGAAGCAATGCTCTGCCACACGGATGGATCTGTGAGCTCCCTCGTGTGCACAGCCCCTCTGACCCCCAGGGCAGATTGCGACCCGTCCATCCAGGCCGTTTCAGTCCGTGGGGCTGAGGCGCCACCATTGATCTTTCATGGAGAAGCCACCTCACAGCGTGATTACCATTCTGCGGACATGATTGCTACCCTTGATTAAGAACTACTGAATGCTCTGTGTTGTGTTAGGTGACGGGGTTACAGTAACAAGAAGGGAGAAAAGTCCATAGGTGCTGGCATTAGTCACGGTCACGGCCAATGAGTACATATTTAATGTTCACACAGACATCCATCGGAGCAGCAGCCGAAGCAACCGGGACATTTAGGAGCATCGCCCATGGGAATCTGCCTCCTGGTCAGTGAAAATCCTGCTCTGATTAAGTTGGAGCTTGCAGGTCTAAGGAATGCTCCCCCACCCCACCAGAATGTCCAGCCTTGTTTTTAGGGAGGGACATGTCTGCTCCAGAACCTAGCAGAACGCTGTGCCCGCCCCTGCTTCCTCCAGAACCAGGATTTGTATTCAGAGACTCGGGGAAGCCTCCCCTGAATTCAGAGAGATGGAAGATGAGGCTGGGAGAGACGGTTGGACACGTGGGGCGATGCTTGTGACAGCGTTCAGCCTCAGTCTGATGACTGACAGCCCAGAACTAGTGCCCCCCCCCCATCTTAATGCCAAAGGGAGAGAGAGCAAGGGTCTGCCTTCCTAACCCGGTGGTCCCATTCAGAGTCTGTTGGTCTTTCAGGGTTATTCCTCATCTTATCCTGTAACCTCCAACAACGTCCCCACAGGTGATGCCAGTCAGTCCATGACTCTCTAAGGGTAGGGAGGTAGGAGTGGGAGGGGAGAAACCAATGTCCCCCACCCTGCATCCCCTTCAGAAAGTTCTGTAGGGACAAAGCATCAGTCAGCACTTCCACCCCCACCTGGCCTTTCCAGTGCACTCTGGAGTACACACACACACACACACACACACACACACACACACACACACACACA
>NW_020954577.1:21955532-21971645 GCF_900497805.2 Vombatus ursinus | reverse complement strand
ACACACACACACACACACACACACACACACACACACACACACACACACACACACGCGGAGCTTGGCTTCTTTCCTGCCAAGATAAGAAAGAATCTGTCCCGAGCTAGGCTTTTTTGACCAAGGGGAACCTTCTCAATATGAAACCCTTGACCCCACAGCCATCGGTGGCCGCCCACTGTCTCTGCTTGGCCACATTCTGACTGCTAGTACTCCCTGCTCTGTAAGCAGAGAGAACGCCAGGCTGGAGGGAGAGGTGGGAGAGGGAGGAGGAGGGACCAGGACCCTCTATTCAGGAGGTTAGACAGACGTGCATTTAGCTCGTAGCCGCGTGCCAAGAAAGACACGCATCAACTCAGCATGCAGGTAACATCGGGAAGCGAGCAGGCGGGCGTGCAGGAAGGAAGACGAACGCAGTGTCCTCTGGTGTGGGGGATGGCCTGTCTCCCAGACGTCCTCACCACGAGCTTCCTCACCACTCCTGAGAAGCCAGAGAGCGCTGGAAGGAGGAAAGGAGATGAAGGGTTGCCAAGGGCCCACCACGTGCCAGGTCCTGGGCTAAGCCTCTCAATGCCTCGGATCTCAGATTATCTCACAACAAGCCGGGGAGGTAGAGGCTATTATTACCCCCACTTTCCATTAGAGGAAACTGAGGAAGGAAGAAGTTAGTGATTTGCAGAGGGTCCCACAAGCTGGTAAGAGTCTGGGGCTTTGGAGACTGGGCCCCTGAAGCTACATACAGAGAGAGTCCACAGTAGAAGTTCAATTCAATGTCGAGGTGAAGAGTGGGGGAAGGTCCCACTCCCAGAACACCCTGTGGCCCCTGTGGCACTTTGGGCATCCAGTACCCAGACAACATGGGCTTCCTTCTGCCTCCCACCTGGGGTCTCCAGGGATTGGGCAGCCTGGGGCGGGTGGGGTCCAGAGAAACAAGAGTCAGGGATGGGCAGGGCCCAGAATCCTCTTGGCCAAGATAAGACCATCCTGGTCGTGAGTGGGCCAAGGGCTCCAGGCTCCCCGCTGGGCTTGTCTGTTTCTTAGGCTGGAGCAGAGTGGCAGAGAGCCAGGTGTACCCACCTTCATCCTTGAACACAGGCTTTGCGACATTCCTGTTCACTGTTGAACCGGTTGCCGGTGCCGCCGCAGCCACTGTACCAGAAGCGGGCACACGCGTCCACCTCCTTATCATAATACCACCGGACAACATACTCCCCACAGTCTCCGGGTCTCAGGGCCTCCAGGCACCGGGGATCTAGGGGGGCCCCCGAAACGCGGCATGTTAGCTTTGAGTTTCCTCTATAGACCAGGGGATAGAGGCAGGTCATTGTCTGGGTTCTCGGAAGAGCTGGAGGAAGCGGCTTGGCTCTTAGTAGGGGGTTTAAAAGGCTGAAGACAGGGATGGGGCACCAGGAGAGCATGAGCTAGACCCCAAGTGGGTCAGCCCCTTCGTTAGCTTAGCAAAGGCGGCGAGGGCTTGCCGCACACATGAGCACAGAGTGAGTGCGTGGGGTGTGCTCACGCTGAAAGGGTGTGGAGCGTGACCTGGGTTTGAGTCTGATCCCGGCGTTTATCTGCTAGCTGTGTGATTCTGAGTAAGTTGCCCCACTTCTCTATGGCTCATCTTCCACCTCCATAAATAATGCCAACTAATCACAATATCTACATGCTCTGCCTCACAGAGGGTGAATAAGGAAAGCCCTTAGATCATTATAGAACTGGAGAAAACACTGATTAAGGTCTTCCTAAGGGCCAAGGCATTATCTTGGAATTGGGGTCCAGGAAAAAAGCGTTTATTAAGCACCTACTGTGTGTCAGGCACTGTGCTATGCACTTTACATTATTACCTCATTTGACCCCCAAAACATTCCTGGGAGGCAGTGTTATTATTACCTTCATTTACAGTTGAGGAATTGGAGTCAGATAGAGATTAAGTGACTTGCCCAGGGCCATACAGCCAGTAAGTATCTGAAGCCACATTTGAACTCAGGTCTTCCTAATTGCAGGCCCAGCGCTCTATCCGTTGTATCATCTGGCTGGGGTCAGAGTTAAGAGTCTGGGAGGGTTAGGGTTCAAATAGGGTCCAATAGAGGCAGTTTTCTGCAATTGAATACAATGGGTGGGATGTCTGGGGAAGCATCTTTGGGACAATTCCAGGAGGGCCCAAGGAAATAGGCCCCTCATCCCCTTCTCACCTGGTTCCGATTTCTTCTGCTGAGTCTCTATACTTGGGAGGGCTTTTCCTTTCATATAAATGGGAGTCAATATTATGAGTCAATACTCTATAGAGGGAAATCTATCAAAGACAGCTTCTAAATGTGTTAGGGTCTAATGAGGTGTCCACATAACTGTGGGACATTAGCAGTCTTGTCCGGGCTGCTGTCATCCCACTGTGGTTTATTTATGGGGTTAGAATTAAGGGTTCACTTTTGTAGCACAGGGACTCCAGGAGTTTTTACCTTCTCCACCCTCTGCCTTGCCATCTACCAACCCTCTTCTTTCTCTTCGACAAAAGTATTCCTCTTTCCACAGCTGTCTTGGCCTGATAGGCCTTCTAGGTTTTCATTTGGAAATTTCCAATTCTACTCTAATGCTCCAAAAGTGCATAGGAAGATTACTGTGTTTAAGATGTCTGTCTGAGGCCTGGGGCCAGCCACCCCAGATCACCCCAACCTCCGTCTGCAAAGCCAGGAAGGGGGAAGTCCTCCTCACGCCTCTTCAGTCCCTGCTTTGAGAGGAGGAGGAGGATGGGGACAAGAAATGCCCCACAGTGGTGGGGAATGTTTGCAAAGGTGACCCAGTGGGACTGTCTAGGAGGCAGCTCCTTCCTGAGGGAGACAGGAATGAACCTGGTTCAGAGCGCACCCTAACAATGGCCATGACAATGGTCATGACGATATTGTGCTGACCTTCCCGCGGGATGGGGCAGGGGGCCTGCCAGCCCCGTTCTCTGGGAGCCCCTGTTCTGCATCATCCCACAGACAGGACGCTGAAGCAGAGCGGCGTCCCAAGGGTCCGAGAGCCAGCCGTGGGTGGAGCCGGCCCCCGTGTCTGTCCTTCAAAGACCCCAGGACCGCCTTCTCTATTGCTCTCACTCCCCCCACCTGGAGGCCAAGGCAATCTCGCTGACAATGAGAGCTGTCCCAAGGGGCTAGATGGGGTCTCCTCCCTGGGGTTTTCCAAGAGAGGCCGGATGCCCTTATGTTGGCGACGCTGTTCACACCGGGCCTGGACCAGGTGGCTTCGGAGAGATTCTGGGGTTCTGGGAACCAGGCGCCAGGTGTCCTAACCTCTTGGCCCCAACCCAAGCCCCAGCCCATACACGCAGAAACCAGAAGATGGCGGCCTGCTCATCCCACTAAGAGAGGAGAGGTGAATGCGCTGCTCCCCGTCCCGGTCCCGTTCAGGCTGAGACACTTGAGAACATTTGCGGGTCTAGACGTCATTGCTTGTTTTGTAGATGAGGAAAGGGCGGAGCCCATGACTAGTCACCCGCCTCACCTCGACGTGCAGTCTTGGCAGTGGGTGTGACAAAAACGGGCTGACGGGTGCTGGTGTCCCCCTCCTGCGTCCTGCCACCATCCGAGGGGCCGATTGACCGTCTGGGATCCACAGCCGCGTTGCTTGGCGTCGTCACAGTGGGGACTCCACTCCTGAGGGACGGGAAAGGTCCGGGTCCTTCGTCCAGGGCTCCTGGAGGACTGAGCTACAGGAAAACTGAGTCAGTCCTGATGCTCCTTACTCCAGGGAGCTCTCACATGCTTGAATGCCTCTGTCCTTGGTACCTCTCCCTGCAGACCACCGCCACCACCTTGACCATCATCTCCCCTCAAACCCTGGGTGAGAGAGCCCAGAGCCCTAGACCCAAGAGACCGGCACTCCCTAGACCACTGGCTCTGCTTCCGGCCCAGCCCTGAAGCCACTGTCCAGTGCTGTCACACCCCTCCCCACGACAGTCAGAGCTGCTGAAGACCCAGGAAAGAAAGTCCTTGGCTCCATGATGTGGCTTCAGCAGGAGAGCTGGTATGTCTCTAATCAGAGGCAGCTCAACAGATGGAGTGTTGGACCTGGAGTCAGGAAGACCAGAGTTCAAATCCAGCCTCAGACACTAACTTTGTGACCCTGAGCAAGTGACTGAATCTCTGTTTGCCTCAATCCACTGGAGAAGGAAATGGCAAACCTATCTTGGCCAAGAAAACCCCATGAATGGTAGGGTCCAGAAAATTTAGTGTGTACTTCTAATAGAATTTGTTGTTGTTGTAGTTAAGTCATTTTTAGTTGTGTCTGACTCTTTGTGGCCCCATTTGGGGTTTTCTTGGCAAAGATAATGAAGTAGTTTGCCGTTTCCTTCTTGAGCTCATTTTACAGATCAGGAAACTGAGGCAAACAGGGTCCAGTGACTTGCCCAGGGTGACATAGCTAATAACTGTCTGAGGCCAGATTTGAACTCAGGTTTTCGTACTCTGGGCCCTGTGCGCTATCCACTGAGCCACCTAGCTGCCCGATTTAATAGAGTGTTAGCATTTCAAAAACGCTTTAAAATGAGCATTGGGTGCGACAGGGGTCTATGTGACCATCTGCTGCTGTTGTCACAAGCGAAAATGCTCAAAGACCAGCAACCAAAGGGAGACCGGCCGGGCCAAGCACAGGCCGCAGACAGGATGGGACATCTACGGCCCGCGAGCGAGGACAAGCCTGGGAAGGGGTCTCTGAACAGACGCAAAAGGAGGTCGGCAGCACCGGGAAGACAATCGTGCTCCCTTCTGTGAACAGACGGCGGTGTGCAAAATGGTGCGTGCGCTCAGACCCAGTGGACGCACTGGTTCATCGTGCACTTGCTGCTGTCCTCTCTCCTTTTCGTCCTTCTTCACAAGGGCTACGTCTCTGGGGAGCGGAGGGATAGGGATGAACTTGTAAAGGAAAGTGATGTAGAGATGAACGGATCAGTAAAAAGAATTTCAGATGAAATGCTTAGTAAGAGCTCAAAATCTCAACCCTGCTGGGCTCCCCCTTCCTCCACCTCCACGCTGAGTCTAACCTGACCATCAGAGGCAGGGAGGTGCTCACGAGAGACACAGTTCAAGGAAGGGCCAGTGATGAAGCCTTTGGACTTGCAATTCTAGGCAGGAACGCACAAAGTGTAGGTAATGGGCAGGGTGAGCTAGAGATACTAAAACACCAAAGTCCTGTTTGATCTTATAGGTATCACCCAGATCGGGGAGGGGCGGGGAATGAGGCAAATGGTCGGCACGTGGTCCTGGGAGCCTGCACCTTATAAAAGAAATAGGACAGGTGCATGGGAAGAGGGGAGGGCAGCATATGTTTGTGAAGAAGACCTCTTCATGTCAAGAAATCCAGGGCCCAGAATCATGTGGAGATGAGCAGGATGTAGCCACAACCTACCGCACAAAAGACCCCCGGGACAGATGGAGGCAATGTAAGAGTAGCTGAGGAAACACAGCCTCCACAAGCCCAGAGGTTCCAGGCTGTGGCCGTGATGGGACCGTGGCCGTCTTCTGCCGGATTTGATTCTCAGCATGAATTTGAAAGAGGCGGCAGCTCCAGAAGCAGCGATGGGATCCTTGCCAGGGAGCCCCTGTGCCATGCGGAGTTTGTGAGAGAGGAGAAGAGGGAAGCTGGGCATGGGCAGAGGCAGCCCAAGACTGTGGAAAAATCCACTTCCGAGGGAACATAAGTGGAGCGCGGCGAGCGCTCAATTCCTGCCAGGGAAGTCTGGGCAGGGGGAAGCTCCCCAGAATGACCTTCTCGAGACACAAAGAGGATGATTCCAAATAGGGATCATCTGAAAGGACGATATGGGCACACAGGGAGCTCAATGAACTGAACTTTGAAAAGAACAAACCCCAGAAATGCAAGCAGAGGCCCAGAGAGCCAGGGACGCCTGTGTCACCATCCGCCCACCAAATGTCATTACCCAGAACATGTGGGCACACATTCCATGCAGACGAGACCTGGCCTCATGTGCCCATGGCTATGGCTAGGGGTGGGGACGGGGTGTGCAGACTGCCAGGGGACTCTATGCCTTTCATCCTAGGGGGTGTCTGCCCTGACCGACCGCACCCCTACGCTCAGCCTTGAGACACTCGGCCCGTCCCCATACCCCGCATCTGGCGGCCTTCACTCTGCAATGGCTTTTAGGCTCTTCATCTGGCCCCCTAGTCGTAGCCATTCAGCTATGGTCCAGAGGTCCAGAGCCCTGCTGCAGAGGACAAGGTCTCAGGAGACTTGGGGCTTGGCCCAGCTTTGCCCCAGTGGGCTGAGGAATCTTGGCCAAGTTGCTCTACTTTATCCTAGGGTCTCTTGCAGAGCTAAAGGACTGTGATTCTACAATAAGAAGACATAAGTCCACCCCACAGCTGGTTGGCAGCAGCCCCAGGACCCAGCTGGCTCTGGACGCCCAGCTCCAGACCGCTTTGCTGGCCAGTGCTGCTGGTCAGTCCTTCCCCATGGCTAAAGGGGGAAAGGAGAGGAGCAGGGATTCCTCCCCCCTCCGCTGCCAAGGGGACAGAGATGGTGTGCCCCTTCCCCCCTGCGCCCTGAGTCCCAACTGGGGGTCAGGCCAGGGCAGCAGCACCTCTGTGCTTGAGGTGGGAGGTCACCCAGACCTGGGCCACTCTGACCCATCATCCCTGATGGGAGGGGGAGCCCTGGCTGAGACAGACCACAAGGGATGGGGAGGAGAAGGTCCTGCCCCCCAGGCCGTTCTAGACCCATCAATAGTCCCCAAGGTCACCTCTCCAGGGAACAACTGCTCCATGCGATTGATACCACTGTCCCCCCCAGTGTTCGTGCACTGACCCCAGTGACTTCATGCAGGAAGTGACCCCACCCGTCTGTCTGTATGGGCAGATGGACCCGGTAAATCTGTCTGTTATGGCTGGTTCACTTTCCTTGCCAAGTGACCTGGGATCCTTTTCTTTCCTAAAGTGGGGCATTTGCCCCAGACAGCCACCTCCCCAAGTGCCCCCAAGACAAGAAATGTCCCCATCCTAAGCCCCATGATTGCCTGAGATCCCCATGAGGACAGGGGAACATGCAGACGCACATGTATGTTGTAGATACATATATAATCACAATAAAATCCTCATTATCTGAAGAAAACTTTCCATTAGCGCAATGCAGCTAACAACAGTTACACCCAAATTTGGGGGGAGGGGAGTTGATCTCCAAGCTCTGTCAAAGGGATCAGAGAGCCCACCTGCGCCCCCCAGTGGCCTTCTCTCTGCTGGTTCTTCCCCCTTTCTCCTCTCCAGATCTTGTCTGTATACAGGTGTTTGCCTGTTGTCTCCTCATTAGACCATGAGCTCCTTGAGGGCAGGGACTGGTTTTTGCCTTTCTTTGTGTCCCTAAAACTTAGTCCAGCACCTGGCACACAGTAGGTGCTTAAGGAATGCCAGTGACTGGCTGTCTGACTGATGTCTAAAATCCCCTCAGGGAACAAACCCTTGCATTCTAATATGAAATTTGCTTAGACTTGCAAGTTCTCTTGAGAAACTTGGCTCCACCAGAGGTGCCATTTGAGGGCTGTCAGCCCCCCTCACCTGAGAGGAGGCTTGCTGGGGAGAAGCCCGCGATCCCAAAGCAGGCAGAGGTGGGGACAAGCTGGGGATTGAGGTGGGTATTGAGAGCTCGGGCACTGTGGACCTTGCCAAGGACAGTCCTGGAGGAACTGGAAGTTTCTGGACAGCTCCCCTTCTTCCTGCTCATCAGAGTCCTTTCCCTCGGTGCTCCTTCTGGCCGACCTCCTTCTCCACGAGAATTTTAGATCCTGCCCTTCCTTTCCTGGAGCCCTCTGAAATCTGTTTTCCCAAACCCCTGGGACAGGTGAGTCACTTCCCAGCTTTGCTCCCAAACTCTTTCCCCTGCCCCCAGGTTCTTGTCATTTGCACCCCTGTCATGGCGTCCTCCCTTTTGGTCAGAACCCAGGCCGGAAGAGGACACGGCCCTTGCTGGTTCCTCCGGCTTCTGAAGGACGGACTTACTAAGGTGTGTCAGAGAGTCCTGAGCTGGGCTGCTCTGCACGGAGAGGGTCTGAGACGAGGGTCAGAGTTAGCACCTCTTCCCCAGGGTCCCTCACGCTCCCCATCAGGTCCCTGCTTGTCGCATCAGGAGTAAACAAGTACAGATGTTCCAGAAATAACAGCCTGGAGGCCCTCGCTTCCCTTTCCAGGAACTCATCTTGCAAACCCTGACTCCCTGATTGCTTCGTCTTTGGGGGCCACGGACACCAGGAGGCAGCACTGAGGAGGGGGCAGTCCTTGGGACCCCCACTACCTGGATGGTGGGCTTGCTTTTGCTCCCACAGATAAAAGCAGAAAGAAAAGAGTTTGTGAGGATCCTGGCCAGAGGCCTCGGGAGCCCCCCTAGGAGGCGCTGGACCAGGCTTGCTCTGACGCCCCAGCAAAGTCGTTCCACACAGAAGTGGCCCAGGATCCCTCAGAGAGAGCAGCCGCCTTGTGCTTTCACCATCTTACAGTGCACGTGGAGGCTCCCATTGGAACCAGTCTGATGCAACACATATTTATTAGTAGTGTATAAGCTTCCTGAGGGCAGGCACATTTTGTTCACTTGTATTCCAAGGCCTCACACAGGACAGGCAGATGGGAGAGGGGCAGGGGATGGACGGACATCCATGGGAGAGGTCTGGGAGCCAGAGGGCCCAGGAGATGAGAGGTGGAGAGGAAGTGTGGTGGGAGAGGGTCAGGATGCTTGGGAATGACGCCAGTGAGCTCATCTCACCGAGGCCGGGGCAGCCAGCCTGTGTGGGAGCAAGAATCCCCTTTGGGTATCCAGCCCTGGGCTGCTGTGTGACTGGGATCCTGCCTAAATACACCCCCTGCCTCATTTAATGTATTCACCACTTACACAATCAGAGGAAATGGACAGCTGTCACCCTTTTCACAGCAAGCACAGACAGAGCAGCTCAGAGCCAGGACCTCCCCCCAAGCAGCTGATGTACTGTGGCACCGGCTGTCTGGGATCCAGCTTTTATTGACTTGTGCATTGGGTAGAATGGAAGATCCCTGACGGCCAGGGCTGTCTCACGCTTTGCCTTCCTATAGGCAGCACCTATCATGGGGACTGGCACAGAGTCTGTGCTTAATAAATGCTTGCAATCATTTGGCATCTCAAGGTCTGCCAGCAGGCACTCCTCAGTCCGCCCAGGATAACCTCAGCAGAGCTCAGCTTTAAGGTATAGACAGAGTCAGTCAGTAACTAAGCAGGCACTATGCTAAGCACCAGGCATGCAATGAAAGGCAGATCCACAGTCCCTGCCTTCAAAGAGCTTCTGTTTTCCTGGAGGAGACACGGATAGAAGATAACTTTGGAGGGGAAGTGGGGAAGAGGGGCTGGCCTCTGAAGAAGGTGAGATTAGAAAACCACATCGCCTGCGATCTACATAGACTTAGCAGCACCACCCCAGAAGCCATGGAGCACAGCCCATTCATTTCTCCCGGAGGGGGAAACTGAGGCCAAGAAGTGACTTGCCCAGGATCACACAGGGAAGAGGCAGCAGGGTTGGGGTCTGGTCCTCCGCTAGGCGGGAAGGCTGGTTCCACGCCTTCTGGCTGGGAAGGTGCTGACTTACCAACTCGTTGCTCTCCTGCTCCTCCAGCTCCATGGGGGTGGCCACAGTTCCTCTTAGCTTAGTCCCAAATCCAGAATGAAGAACCGAGGAGCCCAGAATTTGGTCGAGGTAAGAGTTAAAGTCCTCACAGATTTTTTGGAGCAACTTGTCCTCCAGGGCTGCCAAGAGAAACAGGAGACTTGAGACATGAGACTGACCCACTGACGGTGCCTTCCACCTTCCTTCTAGGCCGAGTGCCTCAGACGGATGAAGGGGGAGGGAGGAAGTCCTCCCAATGACCTCTCCGGTCAAGAAGGCCTCCTTCCCAAGTGGCAGACTGCCTTGGCCCAGAAGGATGTGTGGAATGCCTGCCCTGGTGGCCAAGGGGTCTAGCTCCCCACCCCCACTTGTGGGCCCTGGACATCCACGACCCCCACAGCTCTGGCCTTTGTTTGGGATGAGATCTTCAGGACACTTTTCCTCAGGGACATGAGATATTCTGCTCACTCTATTTCAATAAAACACATTGCAACCCAATGTAGCTTATTCTATGCATTTCAAATGGAATTTCATTTATAGCAGTTCTTTTCTGGGGGCAAAGAATTAGAAACTGAGGGGATGTGCATCAGTCGGGGAATGGCTGCCCAAGCTGTGATACGTGGTTATGATGGAAAGCTATTGCACTATAAGAAATGACGAGCAGGATGCTCTCACAGGAATCGGGAAAGACTTGCATGCGCTGATACAAAGTGGCGTGTACTGTGTACAAAGTAACAGTAGCATTGTGCCATGATCCGCGTGAATGACTTGGCTCTTCTCAGCAATACAATGGTCCCAGACAATCCTGAAGGACTTATGATGAAAAATGCTATCCACGCCCAGAGACAGAACTGATGGGGTCTGGATACAGATCGAAGCACGTTTTGTTTTGTTTTTTTACTTTCTTTGTTTTTCTTGAGTTTTTTTTTTTTTAGTCTGTGTTTTCTTTCACAACATGACTGTTATAGAAATGTTTTGCATGACTACACATGTATAACCTATATTAAATCATCTGCCTTCTCAATGAGGGGGGTGGGGAGGGAGAAAGGGGGAGAATTTGAAGCTCAAAGTTTTAAAAATGAATGTTAAAAATGGTTTTTTACATGTAATGGGGAAAAATAAAATACTAAATAAAGAAGGATTTTGAGAAGGGGTTGTCTGTAGGCGTCACCAGACTGCCCAAGGGACCCACGGCACAGAAAAGGTGAGGAACCCCGGGCATTGCTTAAGCTGGGACAAACTGATGACCGCTGGGCTCCAAGGAGAAGCAGATGCCACGAGGGGGCTTTGACGTGTGTGTGGCAGGGATGGGGGGACACAGGGAAAGGAGAAGGTTCAGGCCTTGGACCCCTGCTGAGGGAAGACACCCCAAACAGGATCACTGGTGGGGTGAGGAATAGGGCTGAAAACAGCCTCAGCTGCATGGATTCCTGAATAAAAAACACTTGATGTTAAACCGACAAGGTGGCCCCCTATGCCATCTGGTAGCTCAGTGGATGGAGTGCCAGCCCCAGAGTCGGGAAGGCCTGAGTTCAAATCCAGACTCTGATACTTCCTGGCTGTGTGGCCCTGGACAAGTCACTTCACCTGTTTGCCTCCATTTTTTCAGCTGGAAAATGGAGATATAATCAATGCCCCAGGGTTGTTGTGAGGACCAGACTCTGAGAAGGCTTTCAGTGCCCAGAGAGGAGACAGCACTTCCTTAGCCAAGGCTACATCCCAGCTAGGAGCAAATCTGGCCCCAGAATCATGAGGAACTTTCTTTTCAGGCTCCCTCCAGCCCCAGCCTCAAGGACTGTCCATTCTCCCAGGACCTTCCCCAGGCCACGGGCCACGGACTGTGGCTGTAAATTTTTCTTGGTTCCCTCCTCTTAGAGTCTGGGCGGTGTTGGTGACATCCGACGCTGGCCCAAAGGCAGCTCACCTGACCTCACCTTGCAGGCAGACGTCCAGGTGAGAGCCTCCTGTCTGATACTAGGGTGGGCAGGTAGCTAGGAAGTGTGGCTTTGGTCTCCCAGAGTGGGCGGCTCAGCCTGTCATCTATGGGCATGGTTGGCTCAGGGGCCCGGGCAGGGCACGCTTTGTTTGACGTGAGTGGCCGGCGTGGACCTTTGTCCAGCTGTTTCCCCAGAGTTCACCGGGGTTTTGTGGTCTTTTGTGCCCAGGGACTCTTCCTTACTTCCTCCCTCCCTCCCTCCCAGGTGTGTAGGGAGGCTGTGTACTGTGATGGGAAGTCAGGAGACCTGAACCTGAGGGGGAGACTAGCTATGTGACCTTGGCTGAGTGTCTGCCCCTCAGTACCACCTGTGACTCTCACTGGGTTTGTCAGCTCGTCTCTGGAGCCCAGAGTGTGAGACGGTCCTTGTCCTTTGGAAGTCCTGTCCACTCCCTGCTGGGCAGGCATGGCACAGCCCGCTCCAGGGAGGCCCTGGCATCATGTTTCCTCTGTTGGCTCAACAGGCCCCGGGGGTGAATGAGGAGGGGCCCTGTCAGTGCTCCCGGGGCTGGCAATGGCCCAAGCTAAGCTAAAGCAAGGTGCCTCCCAATGTGCCCACACAGATGACAGGTTGGCTCAGG
Source organism: Vombatus ursinus (assembly GCF_900497805.2). Classification (NCBI taxonomy): domain Eukaryota; kingdom Metazoa; phylum Chordata; class Mammalia; order Diprotodontia; family Vombatidae; genus Vombatus; species Vombatus ursinus. The sequence continues at coordinate 21,959,446 of NW_020954577.1, read as the reverse complement.
GCATGGCCCCGAGTACAGCCAGCACCAGGAGCTACAGAGTTTAATCACACCCCTGAGCTAGATGGCCAAAGACAGGGAAAGGCTTCAGGCCTGGCAGCCTTGGGTGTGGCCCTTGTGCAGGTGGAGGAGGGCCCTGGTCCTGCTTGGCACCAGAGGCCAGGGCTAGGAGCTCTGGGGGAAGGTACAAGGTGATAACATCAGCTCCTTTCAAGGCAAAGTGGAATCGGCTGCCTTTGGAGGTAATGAGTTTCCCATCTCTGGGAGTCTTTAGAAAATGGTTACATGACAAGCACTTATTAATCCCCTACTGTATACCAGGCCCCATGCGGGGTACTGGTGCTGCAAAGGCAAGAACTAAGCAGTGCCTGTCCCTAAGGAGCTTCCAGGCCTCTCTCCTGGCTTTCCCAACTCCCTCCTAGGCAGGGAACTCCTTGGGGATCCATGGGCATGCCTCTCTGACTGGGGCAGTGGGGAGAAGATGGGGTGCAGGCTTGGGCTCCCCTTACCTGGGAGGGTTAGGAAGTCATCGATCCGGTAGACATGCTCACTGTCAGGGTCTGTGGCAATCAGGTCCATTTCCAGACGGAAGACCTCAAAGTTGGGGTCACTCTCCTTCAGCACGCCAACCACAAAGACCTCCACACTGGAGGCGTTGGCCGTCCTCACCACCTGCTCCAGGTTCATCTCATCACGGGTGTCGGCCTGCCCATCAGTGATGACCAAGGCCACCTTCCTCACCGAAGGCCTGGCAGACTGGAACATGGCGGTGGCCGCGTGCAGCGCAGAAGCCGTGTAGGTGCCTTCGCCCAGGTACGGCATGGCATCCACTGTGCTCCAGAGGCGGTCCTTGCCTGAGAAGTGCCTGAGGTCGGCCACCACCTCCACCTTGTGACTGTAGTTGATGAGGCCCATGCGGGCACTAGCGTGCTCCATGGCCACGCGGTCAATGAGCTTCTTGACAAAGTCTTTGACGAGCTGGAAGTTCTCCGGCCCCACACTCTCAGAGCTGTCAATTACAAACACCAGCTCCAGGGGGCTCTCCCTGCACTTGGCCCCACAACCTGCAAGACGAGGATGGTACACGTGAGTCTCCTGGGTGGCTGGGAGAGAGAGCCCTCAGGACCCCCGGCCCTGGGAGCCCAGAACTGCCCCCCACCCCCAGCCCGCCAAGCCTCTGGCTCTGGGCGTTGCCGGAAGGTGCAGCCCAGAGTTCCCTGGCTAGCTGAGCCTCTGGCCCTGGGCTGGATGCTGCCCGATGGTGCAGCCCTGAGCCCTGGGAGCCCAGCCCCCCCACCACCTCAGCTGACCGAGCCTGAGGATGCAGCTCAGAGAGGCTGTGAAAGAGGACCGCAGGGCAGGACAGTGAGGGTGGGACCCGGAACAAAGGATGAGGGGCAAGGCCCAGGCTGCTCCCTGTCCACCCCCCAACACATTCCCTACTACAGGGCGTGGCACCCCTGCGGGCTCAGCTGGGCTCAATCCCAGGGCCTCTAGCCACTTTCTGCCAGGGGAGCCCCAGGCTCTGGGCCCAGCCCTAGGGCAGTCTTGTGGGCTAGGGAGGAATCTATCCACACTCTTGTTAACAAGACTAACAGCTACTATTCAAATGAGGTTCTAAGTGCCAGGCACAAGGGCTGAGCCTTCGACAGCTCTCCTATGATCTGATCCTCACAACAACCCTGGGACCCTGGGTGTTATTATCATCCCCATTTTACAGAGGAGGAAACAGAAGCAGACAAGGGTTAAGTGACTTGCTCAGGGACACAGCTAGTAACTATCTGAGGCCGGATTTGAACTCAGGTCTTCCTGACTCCAGGCCCAGTGCTCTATTCCACCAACAGCTGCTTATGTGAATATCTGAAAATAAGTTATCATTTCCTTCCCCATTTCAAATCTTACCACATATTTCAATAATCAGTTTGATAATTTCTTCTCTCTGGAAGGAAAGAAAAGAGAAAACAATCACTTGTTCCAAATGTACAGACACAGCTCAGCCAGGAGCTATCAGTCACCTCTAATACAGGCCTGAGCATCTGTGCACACGTGTGTGCATGTACTTGTGTTATGTGTACAGTGCGTTGTGTGCATGCACACATGTGTTATATGCACACACATGCTGTACACGTACAGTGTTGCTAGCACGCACATGTTACGTCCGTATGTGCACGTGTGCTGTGTGTGCGTGTACACGGGTCCCCTGGCAATCTCACCACATCATGAGCCCATCAGAGCCCTGCCCATCAGTCCCGGCGCTGTCCTCATGCCATTCATCTGAGGCCATGGTCTCTGGGGATCTTGCCGCCCTCCCCAGGCTTCCACAGTTCCCAGGCCTGGTGTGCTGGGGGGGGGGGGGCTGGTGAGGCGTACTTGAGTGGCTGTCAATCAAGCTGTAGTCCCTGTGCTATTCTCCAGGTCAGACTTGCCCCCCCGCTTAGCCATGCCTGACCCCCACGGGCTCCTTGGAAGGTGGGACAACAGTCCCCTGCCTTGTTCCAGCCAGAGCGCTGGGCCCCAGTCATGCCTGGAACCAGGAGGCTGCTCTTCAGGGATAACAGGGTCAGACCCCCCTTAGAGACAGATCATAGCTGCTGGCGGAGAGGGGTCAGCCAGGCAGGGCGGGGCAGGGAGAATGCACCTGGGGTACAGCCACAGTTTGGGGTGCTGGGAACCAGAAGCCTAGTTTGGTAGCTGATTATTTCACCCAAGGATAATTGCTAATCGGGGTTTCCTAGGTGACTGAAGGCCTTCAAGCGCTCTCAGCACCGGGTCACTGTCAGCACCTGGAGACAAGGCCCAGTCTCTCCACCCTAGTTATGATCTGAGCTGCCCTCCACGGCACTTCTCAGAGGCGCAAGATTTGGGCTTCCTTTCCACATTTACACCAAACTCCCAGCGCCTCCAGAAAAGTGTTAGGACCCATAGGCCATTTGTGATAAGCTTGGGGGGAGGGGTGTGGCATAACAGCTAGCCCACGGCTTTGTAACGCAAGGCAGCCACCCCGCCGTGGGAATGAGCGCAGATACTCACAGTCAGTCCAAGGTCCCCTTTGGGTCCTGGCAGGCCCTGGGGAGCAGGAAGAGAGTGACCGTGAGCACACACTGCACACTTTTTACTAAGGAACAGGCCCAAGAGGCCACCCAAACTAGCTTGCCTGTCTTCCTGGGGCTCCGGGCTCGCCGATCTCGCCTTTGTCTCCTTTCTTCCCTGCGTCCCCTTGGCTGCCGGGCTCACCCTGATCAACACAGCAGAGACACAACAGTCATAGCAGAACTGGGACATGCTAACCCTGGTAAGAGCAACTCTAAAGCCGGAGTCCCAGTGGGCGGCCTCTCGGCCCGAGGGCCTCCTTCATGTGCCCAAGGCAACACCACACCACCATGGCTTCCAGGACGATTCATAGACACGGGAGCTGGGGCACCGGCCCCATGGATCAGATAGTGTCTCTGAGATGCCCTGGCCCAGGGCCCAGCCTGTGGGCAGGAGAGCTGATCTTATGGTCCTGCCCAGACAGGGATGAGGGCCTCTCTCCGTCTCTGTCTCCCTCTCTCCGTCTGCTTCTGTCTCTCTGTCTCTGTGTCTGCCTCTCCCTCCCCGCCATCCCTCTCTGTCTCTGTCTCTGTCTCTGTCTCCCCCCTCCCTCCTCCCACTCCCCTCTTTCCCAGGTTCTAACAGGCAGGATGGAGTTTGGAAGGAGCTTTGGCAGGGAGGCATCTCCAGATCAGGCCTGGGAGTTTTTCTAAAATGCAAAGAAAAAAGATCAGGAAAAGAAGCTACGGATCCAGTGACCGACACTTACCTTTTGGCCAGGCAGGCCAAGGCCCATGGTGCCCTTCTGCCCCTGAGGGCCTTGGGGGCCCTGCTCCCCCTGCAAGCACACAGCAAGAACAAGTTTTCTCCCCATTCTCTGAAGAGGC
>NW_020954577.1:21931975-21955432 GCF_900497805.2 Vombatus ursinus | reverse complement strand
CCCTCTGTGACCCAGCAGATCCCCCTCTGTGTCCCAGCAGACCCCCCCCGTGTCCCAGCAGATATCCATGTATAACTCAGTTGATCCCCCTCTGTGTCCCGACAGACTTCCCCCTCTGTACCTCAGCAGGTCCCCTGTTCATCCCCACAGATCCCCTGCGCATCCCAGCAGGTCCCCACGTGCTTGACTCACTCATCTGTGCCCGTCCCTCCCTAAAGCTCCCACCCTTCCCTATGCATTTCCTGCCCTCCCTGCTCCTGCTTCCCCAGGCTCCCCCACAGCTGCTTCTTCTGACGGGCGAAGGATTTTGAGAATAAGGAGAATGATAATGGTGGCCTTTCCACACGATCTCTCACTTGATTCTTTTTCATGAGAACATGGACAAGTCTCTGGAATGGAGTCTCCCCAGCTGAAGTTGTTCACCACTGTCTGCGCCCTGCTCTCCTCTCCATGCCAGGCCCCCTGATGGGGTGGGTGGCTGGCATCCTGACCACTCTCTTAGCTCAGGGAGGGAAGCCCCTCCCAGCTCAGCCCCTCGCTCCCAGCCTCCATGGGCCTCAGCTCTCTCATCTGTAAGATGAGGGGCCTGGGCAGATCCAGATCTGGAAGGGAGCTTGGAGGCCGTGGAGGCCAAGCCCTCATTTTACCAGTGAGGAAACCAAGGCAGCTCACCCAGGTTCACAAGTGAGTAGGCGTCTCAGGCAGGATTTGGCCCCTGGCGTTTCCACCTCCCACTCTAGAGCACTAACCACTCTATGGTGCGGCCTCTGTCTCTAAAGCTAAGAGCCTTCGAGCCCATTCCAGTGAAAGGAGGGGTCAGCAGGCAAGGGCTTGCCATCCTCAAGAAATGGCTGATGGTTATGGCTTGTGGAGCACTGTTGGAGGAGGAGGTCTCTCTTCCAGTGAGAGTGTGGCAGGGAAGCTTTAGGAAGGACGGGGGCTTGGGAGAGACAGGGAGGGACAACTGCGTAGTGGCTTGACACCCAAACGTCTGGAGCTGGGAACAGAGCCATTTTGGAAGCCAGTCTGGCTGGATCAAGGGGCTCAAGCAGGGGAGATGAGGGGAGAAGGGCAGGGCAGGACCAGGCTGTGGGAAAGTCTCAGACTGGCCAAGGAGTCTAGACTTTGCCTTGGGGGCAGTGGGGAAGGGGAAGGAGAGACCATTGAAGGTGTCTGAGCGTGAGGGGTAGTGACAGGATGACAGCCGTGACGAGGGAGCTTCATCTGGCAGGGAGGTGCAGGAAACAAGGAATGAGGAGGCCAGAAGGCCAGGAAGGAACCTGTCTGAGTAGGAGCGGAGGGAGAGCACCAGCATCCTGGCCGCTCAAGCAGAAAGGACTCCACCAGGAGGTGACTGGTTGTGGAAAGAGAATGAGAGGGGGTCAGAGCGACTCAGGTTGGGCCTGGGAGGTGCTGGTGCCGGCGACAGAGGCAGAGAGGTGAGGCTGGGAGGAGAGGTCAGCACCCGGCTCGCCTGGAAGCGACGAGGCCTGCGATGAGGCCGGAGCGGGGCAGGCTGCACCGTGGGGAGCTGACCACGCGGCTTCATGAGTGAGGCCACTGGAGCAGGACGACCTCGGCGCTGGGACCATGGACAGAGGAGGGCAGAAAAAGCAGACACCAGACCCTCGAGGGCACCTTCGGCAAAGGGCTGGGAGGGGGAGAGGTGGAGGGAGAGAAGACAGCAAAGGGGGAGAAATCAGATGGCCTGAGCATCACAGGAACTAGGGGGTGGGCCAGCGGATCCAAACCTGAGAGGCGGGAGGGAGGGCTGACCCCCGAGAAAGCCCGGGTCTGAGGAGGGAGGGAAGGCTGACCCCCGAGAAAGCCCAGGCCTAAGGCAGGAGGGCAGGAGCTAAGGAGCCAATGAGATAATAATTGGGAGTCGCTTAGCACACAGTTGGTGTTGTATAAATGTTAGTGAGGATGGGAGTGCAAGGTAAGAGGCTAAGGAAGAACAAGGACCGTAGAGCCGCAGGCTCCAGGGAGGGTTTGTGAGCCTCAGGGAGAGCTCAGTATCCGGACTACAGGCTGAGCTTGGAGAGAAAGTGGGGGGGGGGGCCAGAAAGGGGATCATTGAAGGAGCAGGGGCCTAGGGAAGAGAAAGCTGGGACCATCAAGAAGTCAGTCAGTCAGCACACATTTATAGATAGCTGCCTGTATACCAGGCACTGTGCCAAGTAAGCCCTGAGAGCAAAGAAAGGCCCGAGCTCTGCACTAGCGCCAACCTGGCAGATGAGTCGTGCAGCTCCGCGTGACCATGGCCACGGAGGAGCACGGTCCTCTGTCTGTCTCCGTCTGGCTCCCACGGTTTTTGATTAATAAGTGCTTGCTGAATATATTACTCATTGGATAATTCGTCATGTTCTAGGCTGTGACACGGAACTTTGTATTGTTACCTAAGAATTTTTTTTATTTGGCCTTTCTGGGGTTTATCCCTTCTCTGCTCAGATAAATTGTGGCTCCCCAAGGCCAGGGTGTTGGGGCTTTCTCCATTAATATTTGCTAAATCGACTTAGACAGGAAGTCAGGTCATTCAGCCTCGGTGGGGGCGGGGTAAAACACCCCCCCCTCTCATTTAACATTTCCAGGCTAAATATTTGATCATCAGTATGCGGATAAATGCCTTAAGGCCCACCCCGCAAAATGGGAGCCGTTGCCAAGGGCTGTCACTTCAGCTGGTGTCCTGGAGGCCTCAGTAACTGAAAAGGCCCCAGATAGCAAGATCAGCGGGGAGGGGGCGTGACTAGGACACTGAGGCTTCGATTCCAAGGCAGGCCTGTTTAGCACCAGCTCAGGGGGCCAGGACACACGTGGGGTGGCAACCTGGAACCACTCACAAGCACTGAGCAGCTCGTGCCCCACCTTTCCAAGCCAGGTTGCTCCAGTCCTGCTAAGGCCTTCATTCCTGCAGCCCCCACCCACATCTCCTCGGGCCCTGGAAAAGTGCCCAGGCAGGAGGCATGCCCAGCTCACTCACCTTTACACCCTGTGTGCCATAGCCCGGGGGGCCTGGGGGCCCAGGTAAACCTTTCTGACCAAGGGAGCCCTGTTAGAGAGAAAGGGTAAGAGGTCAAGAAGCACCCCCCTCCCCCCAACACTGTCCTGAGTTCTGATCAGGACAAGCCGAGGAACGACTGGGAAGGAGGCAAGACCCTGCCCTCAGCCTCCCTTTGTAGCACTTCCCACCCCCGCTGTGTGTGCTGGACATCCAGGGTCCTCACATTCTCCCCTTCCCCTATAAGGGCCTGCTCCCAGGAAAGGGTTATTCACACTAAGGTGTAATGGACTGGTAAGGCCTAACCGGGCGGGGGGGGGGGGAAGAGGGAGAGAGAATTTCCATTTTAACCAGAGACTCACCCTCCCTCCATATCCCACCCCAACACTCCCACACTGGGAGAGTCACCAGCCCATACTATAGAATGATCTGGTAAGAAGACTGGGGATATTTAGCCTGGAAAAAGGAAGGCTGAGGCAGAGGCCCTGGTGGCTGGCTCCAAGTCCTTGAAGACCTGCCATGGGGAGGCGTGTAGGGGAACGGGGAGGCCAGGCCTGGGGCCTATGAATAGGCAGGGAGGCAGGCTTGGCCTGGATATCAGAGAAAACACGTGGGATCACAGCATCTCTGAAGGGGAAGGGAACTTCAGGGCCTCCCCAGGCCCCCGAGGACACCCAGGGCTGAACATCTGGCCTCTCCTGGGACAGGGAGCTCACCCCCACCAGAGGCAGCTCTCTGTGTGTCAAGCTCCCTTTGCATGAATTTTCTCACCAGAGTGTATGTTCTTGACCTACGAGGCTACTTGGCTATTCACACACACACATACACACACACACATACACACACACACACACACATATACATTCTCTCTCTCTCACACACTTATACACACTCACAGACACACACATATACTTAAACAGACTTATGAACACGCACACACTCACACTCTCACACACTCACACTCACACACTTATATACACTCACAAAGACACACACATACACTTACACAGACTTATGGACACACACATTCTCATACACTCACACACTCACACACTTATACACACTCACAAAGACATACACACATATACTTACACAGACTTATGCACACACACATTCTCACACACTCACACACACTCACACACATATACACACTCACAAAGACACACATATACTTACACAGACATGTACACACACATTCACATTCTCACACTTATACACACCTTCTCACAGACACACTCACACACATATACTTACACTTATGCACACTCACAGACACACACATAAACTTACACAGACTTATGCACACACACTTACATTCTCACACACTCACACACATGTACTTACACACACTTCGACTCACACATAGACACACACTCACATGTGTACTTGTTCCGCTTCTTTGGAATAAGAACCCCCAGCTATTTGGCTTTGGGGGGTGGTTGGGGAAAGACAGGCCTCTGCGGTTGTCTGGTTGACTGAAGTCCCCCAGCACTGCTGCACCAGGCTCAGTGACTGTTCTCTGTGACAAGCCCGAGAAAGCCTGATCCTGTTCAGCCTTGTTTGGTGGATAAAGAGCCAAGGAAAGGGAAGAAAAGAGAGCTCCCTTGCCCCATGTCTCTATTCCCCTCCCCTGCTTTCCTCTCCTCTCTTGTGTCTGTCTCTCTCAGTGTGTGCCTGTCTCTCTCTCTGTCTCTACCTTTCTCTGATTCTCTCTTCCCCCTCTCTGTCTCTCTCTGTCTTTGTCTCCATCTCTCTTTGTCCCTCTCTGTCTCTCTTTGTCTCTCTCCTCGCCCTCATCTATCTGTCTCTACCCTCCCCCTTATCCCTGGTTGGGGTGGTGGCAGGGCCTGCGATACTGACCATCTCTGGGGCCAGTGGAAAAGACCACTGCACTGGCCTTTTCCAGGAGCCATCTGGGCTGAGCATCTCTGGCCGCTCCCCAGTGGAAGCCAATGCAGGGTGTCTCTGGCAGCCCAGAAGGCCCCTTCCTCCTCCTTCCTCCAGGGGCCCTCAGCGGTTGCCTTAGAAACCAAATCCAACCGATGAAGGCATCGTTTTGACAGCATCTTTGCCACTACAACCAATTTGCTTAAAGAGGCCTGGACTCACTGGAGTTTCTGTGTCATTTCACTAAAGCTCCTGGGGGGAAGGGTCAATTGGGGGAGAATCTCCAAGTCCACTTTCTCCAAGAATTAACAGACAAAGCTCCTGGCAGGAGCAAAGCATCCTGGGGAAAGTCCAAACTACTCTTCCCTCAACACCCACATTGCCCAGTGCTGACCTTTGGTCCCTGGCTTCCTATGCCCCGAGGTCCAGAGGGTCCAGGAGGGCCTCTCACACCAGGTTCTCCCTGAAAAGACACCAAGTACAGAGAGATATTTGCATATGTCTTGGCAAAGCCAAGTTCAAAACACAGTACTTACTTCAGGCCAAAAGACATTTTCAAGCCCTCGGGCTAAGGTTCTGTCCAGCTTTGAGGCCTGGCCCAACCCCGGTTATCCAAGCTCTGATGACTGGGGTTGTTTGCCCATGACACATTTCTGTCTCCATGCCCAGTCCAACCAGCCTGACTCCCATCCACTCAGCAGCCGCCCTCGATACGGCTACAGAGCATCCTCGTCACTTTTAAATCATCCAAACAGCGCAGAGCCTGAGCTGGACCAAGTGACACAGGTCTGTTGTTGTTACAGGTTCATGCTACATTGGGGGAAAGGGAACAGTTCTGAGATCCCTTCTTGTGCACTTTCTACATCCCCTTCCTCAGCCTCCTGGATGTGGTCCTTCCTGCGTGCACAAGAACTCCCCTGCAGCACCAGGTGGACGGCTGCCCCGGGGACGGGGGCAGGCAGAGAAGGAGGGGCAGTGCAGAAAACCATTGGTTACTGGACGCTGGGCTCTTTGTAGGAAGGATGGGTAAGTGGAGGCAGGATGCTCCCTCATACCCACCCCTCCAATCCTAACCTGAAATGAGGACTGGGCTGGAGGGTCAGGTGGACTTTTCCCCTGGGCTTTTACCTTCTCTAATTGCCTCCCCCCTCAACCAGCCCCTTCCTGTCTGACAGACTCCCAGGCCTGTTCAGAAAGCACCCGGGCAAGACAAGGCTGTGCAGCTCCATGTTAGGAAACATGGTTCAGGGCAACCATGAAGTCACTGGGGCTCAGATCTTGTCCCCAGAATACCGGACGAGTGAGGCTGGACATCCGCTGACCAGGAACCACAAACTGAGAGCTAGGAGGGAACTTCACAAATGAGGAGCCTGAAACCCAGAGTGGTGGATGGAGTTGTCCGAGATCACCCAGATAGTAAGCAGTGAGATTGCAACCCGTGGCCTCTTTTTACTGCCCCAGAGGCCCAGGCTTGTCCCCTGCTAGCCAAGCCAAGGCAACGTGCATTGATCAGACTCCTGCTACGTGTCAGGCACTGCGCTAAGTGCAAGGGCTCACAGAAAGGCAGAGGACAGTCCCTGCTCTCAGGAAGCTTAGAGTCTAGTGGGGGATGTCGCAAACAAGCTGCTGATGGGACAGACCAGAGATCATTGCAAAGGGAAAGCGCCAGAATTAGGGGGCTCAGGGAAGCAAGGAGGGGGCCAGGAGGAGGGAGGGCCGGAGAAAAGTCCAGCATCGGCAGACAGGGCACCTTGTGCAAAGATCTGCAGTCACTCAGTCATTTCTTCTCAAACTTTTCTGGGTCAGTTGTCTTTTACATGTGATCCCTTTCATTTTCTTCATTTTTCCCCCAATCTTTTGATTTTGATTGGGGCAGCGGGTATCACAGTGAAGAGAGTGCCAGCCCTGGATTCAGGAAGACCTTAGTTCAAATCTGGTCTCAGACACTCATTAGCTTTGTGACCCTGGGCAAGTCACCACCTTGTGTTTGCCTCAGTTTCCTCATCTGTAAAATGGAGACAGTAATAGCCCCTCCTTCCCTGGGTTGTTATGAGGATCCAAAGAGATAATAGTTGTGAAGCACAGGGTAGGCACTGTAGAAATGTTGGTTATTATTATTAATTATCATCTTGATTTGGTCTTCCTACTTCTTGCGGTCTGATGTACTGCTTCTCTGTCTGGCGCCTCTGCCAAGCTATTAATTCTCCTGCCGAGTCTGTCCTCCCAAACTCTCGTTTCTTTTCCAATTCTTTCCTACACTGTTGTCATTTCATTCGTAACATCATTGTGACCCTTAAAAATAGGCTACATTGTTTCTTCTAGGAATTTAAATTCATCTCATTGGTTAGTGGTTTTCCTTTGAGGCTTTGCCGGTCAGCAAGGTTTTCTCTTCCTTGGCGTTTGGGCCTCGGGCATCCCTGACACCTTAACAACATCTTTCTTCACCAGATTGGGACTTCGTACTAGGGCCAGGCTCTGCACGCTCCTGGTGTGATTGTCACAGACCTGGCTTATCTTTCAGAAATCATTTCCTGGGCTCTTCAGGGATCTGAGGGCTGGTGTGGGCTGCAAACTTTCAGCACACCCTCTGTGGTCTGGCCACGGGCAGTCTGATCAATGCCCTCCTGGACTTTTCAGGCCCGAGGTCCTCTTCTGGGTCAAGACAACAATTGTGCAGAGCTGACCCTAGGTTCCGCTCCAGCAGACAGTCACTGGCCCACCTCTGTCTGTGAGCTGGGAGGATCTGTAGGTCTTGAGAGTCAGAGGTGACTGCTTATCCCTGGTCTGCATCCAGGAACTGAGTTGAGGGACTGGTTAGGGAGTCAGAGAAATAGCACCTCCACCGCTGGCCTGCCCTGGTTCTGAGCCAAGCCTGGATCCTGAAGCCCTGCCCTGGGGCCAGCGTGTCAGCACAGCAGCCCTGTTCTGTGGCTGGACGCTGAATCCTAGATCCCCTCTTGGGGTCACAGTGGCCCCACCATGGCCCTGCTCTGAGCCAGGTCCTTGAAGGCAGGGACTGTTTCATTTTTGTCTTTGTATTTCCAATGGTGTCTAATAAGTGCTTTTAGTTTTGTTTTGTTTTGGTTTTTTTTTGGCTTGAATTAGCAGTAAGGTCCAATCACAGGCAATATCCAGAGACTGGAGACGCCCCCATCCTACTGGGCAGGCTCCCGTTAGATCCTCTGGGCAGTTGTGCCCTGCCCAGTAGCTGGAGCTCCCATCTGCTGCGTTGGACACATCTTAGCCCAGGAACATCACCTCTCTCTGCCTCATGGACAGATGGGCAGCATCACTCCAAATGGAGCGCTGGACGTTGCCCTTGTCTGCTGACTTGGGGAATCTGCATGGAATTCCTGCCATGTTTCTTGTGTGAATCAGGCCTCTATTTTCCCACTTCTGCTGGTTTGTGCACATATGTGAGCTATGACAGCCAGTCCCAAGAACAGCTGGAGGCTGTTCAGAATAATGGTGCTCAAAGTCATGCCCCACTGGCTTACATTGCAATGGATGATTGGGGGCCACTCTGCTAAAGAAACAAACCACACCTCTGTGTGGAGGTTCAAATGTTTGAGCCAGCTGGGTTTTCTCCTCATTCTCTTTCCTTTGGAATTTCTTTGGATTTCAGGAATTTTTGCTTTGGTTTATAATTTTAGCTAAAATTTTAACTTTTTTGAAGTGTAAATTAATAATTGGAAAGGGAGAAGCCGACCAGAGGTCTGATGGACCTACACTGAGCAGACATAGCAGGAAGGTAGCCTGAGGCTAAGGGTTCACTCTCATTGTCCGTGCCTGGGCCTGGGCCTGGGCCTGGGCCCATGTCTGTGTCTGTGTCTGTTCCTGTGCCTGTATCTGCATCTCTCTGGAGTTACTCTGGCCATATCTTTGGAAACCTCAACTAGAGACATCTTCCTTTTTCAAAGCTTTTGTGTTCTTTTCTTGAAGCCAGGACTGTCCTGAAGAGTCTGGGACGAAGGCCTGCTTCCCCCCCCCATTGTTGCGCCCATCGGTGCTGCTTAATTACTTTTCAGGGTTCATTCACTGGGAAAGGGCATATTGGGAAATGACTGGTGTCCAATAAAAAGAGATCAGTCAACGGTGGAAAAAAGTTCCTCACTAGAACGAAAGGTTGAGTGAGTCACCCATGTCTTTCAGGCTCAGTTTCTCCATCTGTAAAGTTGAGGGAATTGCATAGATAATGTTGCAGGTCCTTTCCAGGCCCAACCTTTGATGATGAAGGCTCAAAAACAGTTTAGACACGTCAAGTGCCATTCAGCTGTGCTGCGTTCTGAAGAAGCTTGATCTGTGACCTTTCTGGAGAGGGTGATGTCTTATTTTTATGCCACAAAAGCAGAGTGCAGTAGTAGTTCTGGACATTTGTAAGCAAGTGAGACTACCCGTGTACCTGGATTAGCACCCAGAGAATGCAGAGGAAAAGAAGCCTCCTTCCAGAGGGTCATCTGGATCGCAGAGAATCACGAGTGGTGCCAGCAGGTGCTCAGCTGCCAACTCAATGCCTCCTCTATCAGAGCATTTACAAGGACAAGCTGTGCAGAGGAGGCAGTTCAGACAAATAAGGAAAGTGGGAAAGAGGGAGGAATCTAGATGCATCCCAATTGGGACCTGGGACTGCTGCAGGGTAAACTTGGGAGCCGCACTGCCAGGAGAGTCTGTGGGGGAACCAGGGGGTCGTTCTTCATGTCATCGCCCCAGAAGGTCACCTTGGGGGAGCAGGGCGGACGTTCCAGGGACACAGACAAGTTCTGTAATCAGAGGGGTCGATGTAAAAATGGCACTGGTGATAGCAGATAGAGATGGACCGACGGGCAGACGGACGGACGGATAGACAGACCCCGAGACACAGAGATCAATAGATAGAGCACAGGCGTCTTCCCCCTGGTTGCCTCCTGCCTCTGCCCATCTCTCTGCTTCAGCTCCTTGAAGGATGAACGTCAGACCCCCTTCGCTCCTTGGGACTGGCCCTTGAACCAGTTCAAGATTTGCCCGACGAGACTCTCATCAGGTCCAGACCAGTCAGCTGTGGCCGCCTCAGCTCACACCACCGGCACCTCCCCGTTCAGTCGGGGCGCATTTAGTGGAGTGAGAGGCAATCAGATGAAGAAGAGGAGTGAGTCGCCCGCTGACTCTGGAGAGGTACTCTGCGCTCTCTCCCGACAAAGACAAGTCCCACTCAGAGAAGCCTCGGCTTACCGCAAGGCAGGAAGAAACAAAAACGGGGTGTGGGGGGCGCTTGTTTGAGGAAACATTTTCTCAGTTTTCTTGTACAAACGTGAGTGAAGTCAAAGCCTGGCTAGGCTTCAAATGCGGACCTTGTCACTCAGTAATCCTAGGGTAGGCTCAGGCCTCGGAGGCAGCCAAGTGGCTCAGGGGATAGAGCGTTGGGCCTGGAGGCAGGAAGATCTGAGTTCAAATCCGGCCTCACTCACTAGCTGTGTTAGCCTGAGTAAGTCACTTCACCCTGTTTGCCTTAATCCTCAGAGAAGGAAATGGCGAGCCGCTCCAGTATCTTTGCCAAGAAAACCTCACACGATGTGATGAGGAGTCAGACACAGCTGAACGTCTGAACGAGAAGCCATGATGGGACTGCCCCTGGGCCCAGCCTTAAGATATGCTCAATCTGCGGCCAAGGGGCCATCGCAGCACTGCTGGAAGTAGCGCCAGCCGCCACAAACCTGTCCGTGAAAACCTCGCCCGATGCCGTCCAGCTCGACTGCAGCTGCCCCCAGGACACCCACGCCACAGACATCCCCTGGCTTTAGAGGCTTCTGTCGGGTGGCCAGCCACCAATGCCCAAAAGGGCCGGTCAGCCCCACCAGGCAGGAAAAGAAAGGCTGGATCGAGTCAGGGAAACAGAGGTTAGCTTCCTGCGAGAAGGCGCTGGGACCATCATGGAACAAGAGCGAGGCATAGCAGAAGAGGCCACGCGCCACACTGGCCCTGGCCCATCCAGCAGACCTAGACGCAGCCCATGGGGGGACCCCTGGGGGGGTACCCTGCAGCCACAAGTGCAGACATCCATGGACATGTGGAAGCCCTGTGAATGTCATCCCACCCTTGCCAGCCACGAAGCAAGGGACCGTCAGACTTTCTCCTTTACCTTTGCTCCAGGGTCTCCTATTCCCCGTAAGCCCATGGGTCCAGGGGGTCCCGGGAGTCCTCGAGGACCCTAATGTGAAACAAGGACAAAAAGAGTGATGCCCCTCCCTACCTGAGCTGCATGAAGCCACAGGCGGCCTCTCCTGCTGGTGGCTCAGTTAACAACATTCCATGTCACCTGGTTCCTGTGTGTGCAGCCACAGCAGGGGGCCCCACCCCACGCCCCCTTCCCTTTGGAGTCCGGCTTCGCACCAAGCACTGTGCTAAGGATCAGGGACATGGAGGCAGGACTGGACTGGAGCATGGAGCAGGCTGGAGGGATGCATGGAGCCCACCTGGAGAGCCCAAAGGAAGGGCCGGGGTCCCCAGAAACCTGATGAATTCCAAGGTGGGGGGGGTCTGCTGCAGCCCCTCAGTCAATCAGATTCCAAATATAAGAAATGGCAAATGCCAATCCAGGGAACACAAGGTTTGTCCTGGTGGTTCTGGGCAGACCAGAGAAAGGGCATCAGCAGCACTTGCTGACTCATTGGTATGCCCTCAGCGGGCTGGCAAGAGTTGGCCAGAGTGGGTTTCCACTGAGAGCTACTAGACTACATCTTCTTTTTTCATGCTATAATTTCACTTTAAATGAGGTTAATAAGTGGACAATATTTTCCCTTTTTTCTTAGAAAAATATTCTCTATTATCTTCTCCATTTTTTTAAAAATTTGGACGCAAGCAATAAAGGGCAACCCCCAGCATGTGGGGTAGATTTAATTTGGAGGATTTACAGAGAGACACGGTTAAGAATCTCCTGGCATGAGCAGTAGGGGGCTAGGGCGGAGGCAGAGTCCCTGGGGGTGAGGCTGGTGTGGAGGCAGAGCCTCTCCCAGGGGCTCGAGGAGCCATCCAAAGATCTTGATCCCTTTGGGCCCGGGCCACTCGGAGAGGTGTGTCCTCTAGTCAAGATCCTGCTCCCGTGGCTCTTCCGTATGCTGGCTTTGCTAAGCACAAAACCCTGCAGACCTCAAGCCACCAAGAGTTCACGGCTTCCCCCTGATCCTTCAGCCAGAGGCCCCTCGCCTCTCCTAATGGAAGGGAAGATGCACGCACACTTACGGTCACTCCAGGATAGCCATCGCCCTTGGGGCCTGGAGCCCCTTCCGGGCCTTGAGGACCTTGGGCACCCTGGGGAGAACCCAACAGCAAACATCCAATTAGTGACGCCATAATCAACGTTACATCACGTTAGCGCAAACCCGAGCTCCAGATATTCTTGTCAGATTCTACCCCAAGAACCATGGTCAGGAAATGCTCCCGCAGCTCAGTCAGCGGGCTTCCTGGGTATGCCCCAGGCCACAACTGTGCTTCTTTGGAGTCAATGGGGCAGGACCCGAAATGGACTTGAGCCAGTACTGAAACACCACCCAGAGCATGAGTGAGAGCAAAGACAGCTGCCGCCAGGACTCTGGCTTCTATTGTCCAAGCCCAGCTGTGCTCTGGATCGTAGGGGTGAGAAGTTCTGAGCTGCTGAGGTTAGAGCCTGGCAATTCCAAACTCTAGAACTTTTAAGCCAGAGGAAAGGATAAAACAAGCCAGAGCTTCTGGGCCACAGGTGACCCAGGGGTAGGTAAGAGGCCCCTTGTGGAACTGGCCGTAGTCTGTGTAGCCCCATCTGCAGCACAGACCCACCACAGCTGGGCTCAAACAGACGGGCTGCTACAAAGCTGTGATGTGAGGCATGATACATGGGGCAGAAAGGTCTCTGGGGAAGGGGGCTGGGGTCAGTGCTGCGGCCAGGCTTGCCCAGAGCCTCAGGCTGGGAGATAGGGGGCAGCGGGGGCCAGGGGTCCCTTCCTCCATGCCTTACCAGCAGGCCCTTTGAGTTAGACATTAGGAAAGGCGGAAGAGAGGGACCATTGCTGGAACATGTGTCTGCTTTACAAAAGCAGCTGGGGGAAGGGAAGGCAAAAAGAAACCCGTCTGACCATTTCACATTTTCTTTATGCGATCCTGGACATGTACACGTTGCTCTCCCTCTCTCTGCTTCAGTTTCCTCATCCATAAAATGGGACTAATGATAGTTCCTACCTCTTAGGGTTGGGCAACTGGGTGGTGCAGCGGGCAGAGCACTGGTCTTGGAATCAAGAAGACTCACCTTCCTGAGGTCAAACCTGCCCTCAGACACTAGCTGTGTGACCCTGGACAAGTCACTTCACCTGTGTGCCTCAGTTTCCTCATGTGTAAAATGAGCTAGAGAAGAAAATGGCAAGCCACTCCAGTATCTTTGCTGAGAAAACCCCAAACGGGGTCACAAAGAGCCCAACATGACTGAACAAACTAAATATCATTTGTCGAGTGTTTTGCAAACCTAAAGTGCTAGAGGAAAGCTAATTATCATGATTAAGTTCCACTAAAGGCACCAAGGATTGGAAATTACTCTTTCTGTTTCAGCCATGGGAGAAGCAGCAGCAGCAGCGGGGGTGGGAGTAGTAAGAACACCGCTATAGCATTTCACAATCATTGTCCCCTTTTAAATTCTCACAACCCCTGGAGGTGTGGGTTGTACCTATGAGGCAGAGGTAAAGTGACTTATCCAGGGTCACAAAGCAATCATCCGGGGCAGGATTTGAACACAGATCTTCCTAAATCCTCTCCCCACTGTATAGGATGGGGGTGAGGGTGGATTTTCCCTTCCTTCAGCCATCTAGACAAACGAGCCCTTCTGCCTAGAGCAGTGAGTTGGAGGGGAGAGAAGAGGAGGGAACAGGGCTGAATGGTACCTTGGGGCCTCGGATGGAAACTCCCGGTTCTCCTTTGAAGCCTGGCCTCCCGATCTCTCCTCTGTCTCCCTGCACACACAAACACACCTGGTCATTCACTACCCAGGTGTCCGGTCACCAGAGCAGATGGGTGGGGCTGCAGCCTCTGAGGCCACAAGCCTGGGCTGGCCTGAGGGGCTGACCATAGCCTAGGAAGGCCTGGAGCAAAGCAAGGGGTACCTGTTGATGGACTTAGGAAAGACCGGGTGGGGCTGTGGAGCAAGGCCTGAGCCAAGGACCAGGAGGCCTGGGCTCCAGGCCCACACTTCATGGGCGAAGGGACCAAAGAAGCCCAAGCCCTTTCTGGCCCATTGCTCACTGACAGATGGGGCTGCCGATGCTTCTGCTCCAGCCCTCCCAGGCCCGATGGGTCAGAGGACTGGGGCTCCTTCCTTCCTCATCTGTCCTCTGTGGGCTCATAAAGAGCCAGTTCGATGGAGCTTACAGCATCACCCCTGCCCCAGACAGTAGGGAGAAAAATCTCCCATTTCCACAGTCTTAGAAATGGCCGTAGTGAGTGCCCAGTCCCTGGAGGATCCCCAGGCTGTCATCCCACTGAGGGAGACCTCAAGATCCGGAGAGAGAGGCCATGACGCAGGCGCGCTCACGATTGTCTCCGGCCGGCTGCCGCCCGTAGCTGAGGCAGGCCTGGCCCAGCCCCTTCCTCCCAAAGGGCTCAGACCGCCCTTCACCTCAAACAACCAGGAGAATGTCTGTACCTTTGGCCCAGGAGGTCCTTGAATCGATGCCCCAGGCATGCCAAAGGGCCCCATGATGCCAGGCTCGCCCTGTGGGTGAAAACCAAAAGATCCCCCTTAACAAAGGTCCGACAGCTCTGTGCCGATGTGAAGACTGCCTGAGGGTCTAGTCAAACCTAGAAAGGACCTCGTGGGCCATGAAGGCCAGCCTTCCTGATTCATCGTGCTGGGGAAAAGGAAGACATAAGACTGTGCTGCCTCAAGCGAAAGTGGCTGACCACTGCCGGGGACACCTGGAGAGGTCGGCCAAGGAAACCCGCAGGAAGAGAATTGTAGCACAGTCAGGCGTGGGCTGGTTCTGCTGTTCCAGGGCCAGAGAGCCAGGCAGGGCCAGTCTGGCGGAGCCAAGGGCTCTCCCTCAACTGAGAGCCAGGTGACCCTGGGCAAGTCATTTCAACATTCTGAACCTCAGTTTGCACTTCTGTAAAATAGGGTTGAGCACTAAGGTGCTCTGCCATTCAGCAGCATCCAGACTGGAAAAGGTCAGTCACAGAATTACACACTGCTGTGTGGGTGCATGGGGGAGGGGGGCATAACCCCATTCTGCCTCCAACTGGGGCAGCTTCTCACCACCATAAGGTCTAACCTTGGCTGGAAGGCCAGGGACAGATCACAAACTGGCCCAGCCCACGGGACTGCTCCCCACGGACCCCGCAGATGGTACTGCAGGGAGAAGAGCCAGGCTCGATAGAGCTCTGGCCCACTGCGGGCACCTGTTCCCTGACTTACGCTGCCTCCCCACCTTCCCGCTGCGGGACAGTGTTTTCAGAGAACAGCAGCTCAGTCTTTTTGCCCAAGGAGTCACTCCCTGGAGGCCCCTGACTGGTCCAAGCCTATCGCTCTACGGCCTGAGCCAGCCTTCCGTGACCAGTAACAGCTCTGTCTCCCTGACTCATCTAGGCCTCTGGTCTGGCCTGAAACCAGCTCTGCCCTGAGCATCAGCCCCATCTGCCCACCCTGAACTGTGGCCCAGCAGCGGGAGGGAAGCGGGTGTCTGATGTCTGGGAGCGCCCCCTGAACCGTGGCCCAGCAGCAGGAGGGAAGCGGGTGTCTGATGTCTGGGAGCGCCCCCTGAACCGTGGCCCAGCAGCGGGAGGGAGGCGGATGCCCAACGTCTAGGAGCGCCAAAGCCATTTTACAGGCGTGAGCTTGGCAAAGGTAACGGATGACCTGCCCACTGCACCAAGAGGCAAAGGGCAGATCCTTTGGCAGATGAGATAATTCACTGGTGGTGAGGTCAGAGACACCAAGGCTGACACTGTGGAGGAAGGGGCACTTCGGGAACTTCCATTTTTCCTGGGTGGTTTGGGCCGGGCCATGGGAATAGCTGAGCCTATCCTGGCATAACATCAGCAAACTCTCCCTGGCCAGGGACAGGACTAGTCGTGTAGGGTGTTGGGGGCTTTGCCCCAGGGCACTGACATGGTGGGGGCACGCCGCCCCGGGGCGAGGGCAACCTATACCCACTAATCTCTGGGTTGCCCCCCAGGTCAGTGGAATCTGCCCATGGCATCTGTCCCTAGCTCTGGCTCTGGAACAGGTCATCAGAGAGACTGGCCACTCATGCCCCTGTACCGGCGCGGGTGATTCTGCCTTTAAAGTTCAGGCCCTTCTTGGGGCTCATTTGTACAGTGGAGAGGCAGGCGGACGTCAGCTGGAGGCTCAGGCATCCCTGCTCCTCCGTAGGCAGGACCTTAGACAGGACCCCTGGGCCTCGGCTAGTTTTTTTTACCACGATTTTCATCAGGGTTTGGGGTCTGGCCTCCATGCTTGTTAAACAAATCTGGAGAGATTTGCACCAGACCTTCCAGCTGCTCCAGGCACAGCCTCCCATTCCACCTCCCTCCTCTCGGCTTGTCACAGACCATCCCTTGTGCCTGAGACGCTCCCCCTGCCTCCTGGAATCCCTGCCCCCCAGTCTCAGCTCAGGCTCTGCTGCAGCCAGAGCCCTCCCCTGATCCCCCCGCCCAGACGATAGTTTGTATTTACTTCTCCTTCTTCCCTAGTGAAATGAAGGCTCCCTGAGGACAAGACAGCCTGCTTCTCTGTGGTCTCTGTACCGTTCAGTGCCCGGAGAAGAGCCCGTAAGCACTTCACGAGGGGACCAGCACCCAACTGGAAATAGAGTTTCCTCCTGCGTCCTGCCCAAGCCCAACCATCAGCTGAGTTGGAGACACTGAGTGGGGGCTCAGGAGACACCGGCCAGCATCCCGACCTCGGCCCTCAGGCCACCGTGTGACTGGGGCGAGCTGCTTGTCCTCCCGGCTTTGGTTTCTTCTTCTGTCCAGTGGGGAGAGCAATGCCTGTGCCATCTCCCTCATAGGAGGGGAAGCCTCGTCAGCCCCAAGAGGAGCCTGAGGCCCACCCGAAGCGTCAGATACTTACCTTCGGACCCTGAGGTCCCGCCACGCCCTTCTGCCCCGCGTTACCCTTGCTCCCCTTCTTCCCTTCGTCACCCTGAAAACACAAGGATGACAAATGTAAATGCCAGTGACCGATGACACCCGTGGAGAAGCAGCTGGTTTTCACGCTTCAGGCCTCTGCTCCAAATCTCTCCCTCCCTCTCAGCTGTCAAAGTGACCTCCCTAAAAGAGCAGGTCTGAGCCGTGCACAGAGCGCTGGGCCTAGAGTCAAGAAGACCTGAGTTCAAATCCAGCCCCAGACACTTACTAGCCATGTGACCCTAGGCAAGTCACTTTACCCTGTTTGCCTCAGTTTCCTTATCTGGAAAATGAGCTGGAGGAGGAAATAGCAAACCTGTCCAGTACCTCTGCCAAGAAGACCCCCAATAGGTAATGAAGAGCCAGACACGACAGAGATGACTGCACAACGGTCACGTGACCTCCTTAGTCAATCAATTCCAAGGAGCCCTTTTCATGTCCAGGATAACATGCACAATCCCCTGGCTTTCAGAGCCCTTCACTACCTCCCTGCCTGCTCCTCTCCAGTCTTCTTACCCCTTCAAGAGGTAGATAGAAAGAGTAGAGAGAGGCAGAGAGAGATGGAGAGATAGGTAGAGAGAGAGATGGTAGAGATGGATGGGTGGATGGGTGGATGGGTGGATGGATGGATGCGTAGGCAGATGGGTGGATGGGTAGATGGATGGATGGATGGATGGGTGGGTGGGTGGAGGGATGGATGGATGGGTGGATGATATATAGATAACTGATAAGGACAGATACATAGATTGATAGATAGTACAGACAACCAAAATCTGCAGAGATCTTCTGTCCTGGCTTATTGGAGATATGTAGATATCTCAGACAGCAGCTGCTGATGGGCAATGAATGGGGCCCAGACCTCAGGAGAGGGGGCCGGATTGCTCTGGGGACTCAGGCAGTACTTTTGACAATCACATTGTTCCCTGAGCCCCAGGCCCATCTTCTTTACACCGCTACTCTCCAGTGATGCTCCATACTGGGCAGCTCCTGAAAGACTGGGGCCAGCTGAAGGGTGATGGCCAGTGGGCATGGGAAGGTGTGGCCTGTTATCTATCGAGACTCACGTATGAAGTGGGGTAAAAGCTGTAATCAGGTAAGATATCAGCAGGACAAGAGGTCACCCAGAGATGTCATGAGGCTGAGGCCATCCTGGCAGACCTCTAGCACATTGGGAGGATTCCTGAGAGGACATGAACAAAGGCCAGAGAAGGCAGGCCCAAGCGATGGGGCGGTGGGGGCAATCTGCACCAGTGAAGGGAAGAGACACAGAAGAAGACCCTATCAGTCTCCCAATTCCAGGGGTGATGGTGGCTCTTTCTGACTCCTGCCTCCTCATCACTCCCCATAGCCAACAAGAGGACCACTCATATGAACCCTGCACAGTGCACGTTCCTGGAGTGGCCAGAAGCCAGCCTGTGGATACCTTCGGGCCAGGCTGTCCTTTGCCAGGGGCTCCTTCTGGGCCTCTCACCCCTGGAAGTCCAGCTTCCCCCTAGAAGGAAAGACATTGGGGTTAGTGGCTGACTCTGCTGACCAGGGGCCCCGTCACCAGCCCCAGCTGATGGGTGGCCTGGGCCAAGCCTTCACCCCAGGACTGAGCAGCATCTGGGAAAGCTCCCAAACCTGGCCAGAGTGAAGTGACCGATGGCCAAGGACCAGGCAGGGTCAGAAGATGCCAAACAGCGGAGGAAATCGTAGTGTGGCCAAAGGAATGAGGACATTGGGAAACGGTCTAAGAGACCCTAGGCTTGCCCGGGGTGGGCTCTCTGTCGTCAGTTCTTCCGTCTGCCTCTCCCCCTCCTCCTTCTCCCACTGCCTTTCTCTGCTCTCCTCTCCTCTCCTCTCCTCTCCTCTCCTCCCCTCTCCTCCCCTCTCCCCCCCCCTCCCCTCCCCCCCCCTCCTCTCCTCCCCTCCCCTCTCCTCTCCTCTCCTCCCCTCCCCTCCCCTCCCCTCCCCTCCCCTCTTCCTTCCTTGCTCCTTCTCCTCCCCCTCTGCTCCTTGGAGTCACAGGACCTCAGTTCCGGTCCCACCTTTGCCACTTACAAACACGTGACCTTGGCCAAGGCATTTAACCTCTTTGGGATTCAGCCTCCACATCTGCCATGCTGGGCTAAACGCCTGCGAGGTCCCCACCAACTGCAGACCCCTCATCTCATGGGGTCGTCTCCCTCGCCAATCACGCAAAGCCGGGACCCCCCCAGAAAGTACAAACACTCTTGGCCCTGTCTGGCGACGCCCTGCCTCGTGGTCAGAGGCGTCTGTATCTGCGTTGGAGGCTCTCGGGCCCTTGGCCCCATCTTGTGCCTGACGCCACTCTTTCGGGGTCCACTCCCCCATCCCTCACCGAGACCCTGCCGGCTCTCAGCTGGGCTCAGCTCATGGGGCCACAGTGGTCCCAGGCCCAGAAGAGGCCTTCTCCGCGAGCCAAGGGGTTTGCCTTTGACTGACTGGGAACCACTGCTGGGGTCTAAGGAAAAGAGAGTCACCTTCTTGCCTTCGGCTCCATCTTCTCCTGGGGATCCTGGCTGGCCAGGCAGCCCCACGGACCCTGGCTCCCCCTAGTGGGCGAGGAAAGAGTTGCACCGTTAGCTACTGACAGCAGGAGAGGAGGCCCACTCTGCCTGGGAGACAGGGCGCCCCGCACCTGGGCCTTGCTCCTCCCTCAAAGCCAGCCCCCCAAGGTCTTCAGTCAAACGCCGGCTGCCCTCTTGGAACGTGCGAGAAGGGATCTTTAGGCATGCGGCAGACAAGAAGACCCCTGGGGTCCCTGCCCATTCCTTGGTTCTAGGATTTTGTGACCTTTGATCATCCTCATCTGTAAAATGGGTAGAAGGGTGGAATGGATGCACGGGGCAACGACCATGGCCCTTGTGCTCCTAACTGTCTATGCTGCTGCGTCTTCCTCATTGAATGAAGTGGCTGGGTGGGGCAGTGGGCAGCGTGCTGGGGGTGGAATCAAGAAGTCCTGCCTTTAAACCCTGCCCTAGACACTTCTTAGCTCCATGAACCTGGGCACCAAGAGCCTAGGAAAGTCCCTTAACCCTTCTCGGGCTCAGTTCCCTCATCTGCAAAGTGGGGAGAAACATCTATCTCCTTCCTAGGACTATTGGGAGGGTCGGACGAGCTTCCAGGGAAAGTGCTTTCCAAATCTGAAAGGGCTATAGAAATGCGCGATATCACTGTGCCGCCGTGACTCAAGTCCCCAGTCCAGGGCATGAAGGTCGCTCCTCTTTGGTGGGGCTCGGTGCCCTGTACTGGGGGAGGGGGCTCTCTCCAGACCCTTCAGGCCCTGGGGTTGCACCAAGAGTGCACAGTTTAGTGGGTCCGAGTTCTGGCTCTGACGTTCCCTAGCTGTGGCACTGTGGGCTCATGGCTCACCTTCTCTGAGCTGCTTCTCCATCTACAACACGGGCCCCAGAAGCTTTACCCTGCCCCCCTCACAGGGCGGTTCTCAATCAGAGGCCCTCTCAGAGGCCCCATGATCCTCCTCTTCCCTTGGCCTCGGCTCAGCGCCGTCCCTTCTACAAAGCTGGACCCAAACCAGGCGTCTTGCCGTGAGATCAGCCCTCTGTGCCTGGCCCCTCCCTGCCCATCAGGTGCTGCTCCCTACCTGCTATTAAAAGGGGGCAGGGCAGTTTAATGGAGAGAAGATGCAGAGGCTGAAGACCTGGGCTCTGAACTCCTCTGCTGTGTGAAGTGTGACCCTGGGAAAGTCCCTTTCCCTACTGCAGGCCTCAGTTTGCTCTTCTGCAAAATGGGGGTGCTGGACTAGATGGTTTCGAAGAGCTTTCCATCTCTAAATCCTTTGAAAACGGTCATTTTCTCCTGCTGCACTTTGGCCTGAATCTACCTAAGTCTTATAATGCCTACGTACAAGTAAGCCAGTCCGTACCAGCCTTCTGGTGACAAATAAGGCCATCTCCAGGACCCCTGAGCCTAGAATGCCCTTGGACACGTTCCAGATCTCAGGACGGAAGCTGGCAGGAAGGCCGTCAGGGTGCAGTGGGGACCTCTGACGCTGACGCCCTGGGATAGACCCTTGGACATTCAAATGCTGCAGGAGATACTCTGACACAAGTCCTGGGAGAGCCCCTCTGACACGGAAGCACTAGGACAGACCCCTCAATCTTGAATATGAGGTTGGGTGCTCTGAAACTGACCCCAAAGTCCCGGGAGAGCCCCTCAGACTCTGAAGTTCAAGGACTGGGCCTTGGATTCTGAAGCGCTGGGAAGAAGCACAAGGCATATAAAGACTGCTTCTCCCCAGACATATGACCAAAGCTGAGCTGGGAGGCAGGCCACATCACCCTCTGAGATCATATCTGCTTTCAACACACAGGCGGATAGTGGTGGACTCCACTGGTGCGGTAAAT
Source organism: Vombatus ursinus (assembly GCF_900497805.2). NCBI lineage: Eukaryota > Metazoa > Chordata > Mammalia > Diprotodontia > Vombatidae > Vombatus > Vombatus ursinus. Next base: position 21,934,057 of record NW_020954577.1, on the reverse strand, counting down.
AAACATGGCCCTAGGAAGGGGCGTGGCACCTGCAGACATGAATCAACCCCCCTCCAACCCCACCAAGCACTTCAGTGCCCACTTTGGAAGCAGGGAAGTTGGCTACACACTCACCTTTGGACCCGCGACTCCGATTCCCACTGTTCCCCGAAGCCCGGCGGGGCCAGGCTGGCCCACTTCTCCCTGGAAGGGAAAGAGCAGATATATACTGAGCGCTGGGGGTGAGCCATCAGGGATCTCTGGGATCTCCAGGCTGCTCATCTTGGTGTGTCCCCCATAAGTCTCTGACAGCTTTCACACCTATCACACACCTGAGACAACATTCCTTCCCCGACCTCCTGAGGAAAGAGAAGGGGCCTGAGTGAAGGCTCTCGAGTGTTATAAACAAAAGGACAGTTGTGATTCCCCAGCACATAGAAGAAGAAAAGCCCTTTTGTTTATTTGCCTGTAATCCTGGAAACAGATAGTGGAGGGGACTCACAGACACGTCTCTGCCCGGCTCCTCGTCAACATTACTGATCTCAGCCTGAGCTGTAAGACGGCTCTGAGCAGAAGACCAGGAGGCTTCAAAGACCCCATAAAGGCAAAGATCCCTAAAGAACGCGGATCACAAACGCCAGCCTGTGGGTAGGCTCCACAAGAGTTGTGGGCCAGGCTGGGGGAAGCTGCTGGTTTTAAGTCGTTATTTCCTGCCTCCCCAGTTGAGTGCTCCTGGGCACTGGCAGCAGACCCAGGTTACAATCTCCTCTTGTTTAGGACCTTACCTTGGGACCAGGAGAGCCCTGGCCTGGGGGTCCTTGGGGGCCAGGTGGGCCGCTTGGACCTTGGATTCCCTTTCAAAGAAAAAGAAATGTGTTTAGGTTCAGAAGAAATTAATGGGCCAGGTTCCCCTCCTGTGGGATGAGTGCAGGCTCCAGAGTGAACAAATGATCTCAGAAACTTGACTTCCTCCTCCTGAGGGGCCTGGGTCAATGCGGCACCTGTGAGCAGGAACAGTCTGCTCCAGTCTAAACAGGACATGAGGCTGGCCAGACCTTTAAGGATGGGGGAGGCTGGGGGCTCCTGTGTCTCTTTTCAGTTGGAAAGATTCTCTGTACAGAATCCAAAAGGGAACAAAAGTACCTGGGGCAGAGAGCAAAGAAATTCAAAGAAGGGCAGAAAACTAAGCCTCTGAGTAGGAGAAAACTCTCCAGGAAATGTGGACACGGTTTGATAAGCGGCTCTCTCTTTGCTGCCTGAGAGGCCCGTCAGCTGGTTGCCACACAGGTGGGAGGCAGCGCCAGTCTGCCCTGGGCAGGAGGAAGGCTGCTGGGCTCCCGGGGCTCAGAGATCAGAGAAGGCTCGGCAGTGGCCATCAAGCACTCAGACTCCAGGGGCAGGAAGCCGAGAGGGGGAGGTCTGTGACACAGAGGCCCCTGAGCAGACCACACATGGCACCAGATGGGTTTCTGTCTTTGAACTTCAACCACGAGACTCTGAAGGACAGGCTGCCACATCTGGCATCATGGCCTTGTTTGGGAGCCATATGGGGGTCCAGCTCAAACCGAGGAAGGGGCTCCAAGGGGAGGGTGGCATGGTCAGCGGGGAATCGTGGATGCACACCAGCTCTAGACAGTTCAGGCAGCTGCCCAGGCGGGCCAGGCTTATCCCATCCAAGGCCTAGAAGCTCTCTGAGGACTGGCCAGACTGCTTTGGGTTTTCCTGACTTCTAGTAATGACAGCTCATTAGTGACCCAGGAACAAGTCCCCCAAAGGGGCGAGGGGGGGAAGGGAGGCCAACTACCCACAGGGCTTGAGAGCTCATGGTAGAAAAACCAAACGGGGAAGGGAAGAGGCTGGCAAAGCTTCTATTGAATGAGATGAAGACAAAGTCCAGGACTCTGGTCTCGTTTCACATCTCCCACACAGCCTGTGCCCTTCCATACCTTCGAATAAACCCAGCCGGGAACAAAACAGCGCTTTGATCACACCACCATGCAGACAGACCATACGTCATCAGGTTTTCTGGAAGTCATGGTGGAAGTAGTATTTTTCTTTTTCTTTCTTTCTTTCTTTCTTTCTTTCTTTCTTTCTTTCTTTCTT
>NW_020954577.1:21929968-21931965 GCF_900497805.2 Vombatus ursinus | reverse complement strand
TCTTTCTTTCTTTCTTTCTTTCTTTCTTTCTTTCTTTCTTTCTTTTCCTTCTCTTTTTTCTCTCTGTCTCGATCTTGCTCTCCATGTTTAAGGGAAATTCTCCACTCCCCAATCAATTTGGGCATATCTCTGTCCCCACAGCGTATGGACGTGAGTGCTGGCACCTCATTTAGAGAACAGACAACTTGGGTTTGGTGCCCAGTGACAGAGCTGTCTCCGAGACCACTGGCGGGCAGGAACATAAGGGGTCTGCCCCTCCCCACGGTCTGTCCACCTGAGCTAGCAGACCGGCTTAGCCCTTCCTAGACTCCTCTTCACTCCCCTTATTCTGGGGCAGCACACTGCACCTCAGGGAGGTAGTCAGTGCCCAGACATCTCCTCTCCCGGAAGCTCATTGGTAAGAACTGCCTTAGGGTTGGAGCACCTAGGAGTTACAGGGATTTTCTTGCAAGCTGGAGCAGAGATCCTGAGAGCAGATTTGCCCAGCAGGAAAGGCAGCAGCCCTAGGAACAGAGATTTCCTGCTGCGAATGTACAGGGCCTGGTTCACCACGGGGACCCATGGCCCATGTTCCTGAATCCCAGCCCCATGTCTGCATGTGTTGGGCCTCAGGAGGGAAGATATTTTGACATCCAGGGCAGCACTATTCCAGAATCTGGCCTCCAGGAGGGCCTTCGGTGGAAGGGGATTTCTCCTGAAAGATCGCACATACCTGGTCACCTTGAGTCCCGAGTCCAGGAGCACCCCTTGGCCCTTGAGGTCCCACAGGTCCCAAATCCCCCTGTGGGGAAAGGAAGACAATCTGAGCATCAGAATAAGGTAGCCACGGTGGTGCTGTGGTATCCTTCTAGAATGCACGCTCCCCACGCTGAGAAGGAAGTCCTCCACTCTCCCTCCCAGCTCCCAACACCACAGGTGAGGTGACAGATATGAAGTGACTTATCCAAGGGCACACAGCTAGGAAAGGTCTGAGCTGGCATTTGAACCCACATCTTCTGCTCTGGAGGCATCATGACAGAGGAGAAAGAACAGTGCCTGAGTGTGGAGCCCCAGCCCGGGTTCAGGGCTCAGCTCTCCCTGCTACCCCTGCCACACAGCAGCAATGCCAATGTTATTTTTACTTCTCCTTATTGACCTCCTGGGTAATGGGTAATGATTAGTCTCCCCAAACCAAAACCAGAATAATGCGGACAAAAGTACACAAATCGGCAAGCACCAAAATGAGACACCCTGCTTCCTTCATCACCGTCCCCCTGCGCCCCATTAAACAGAGGACGGCGGACATCGTCTGATGACTTGGGGCCAGACTAGAATTGTTAGGGGGCGAGGACTCAGCAGCTTCTTTGGTGCTGTGGAAGGAGGGACGTTGGTTTGGGTGGGGGTGGGGAGTTGGGGGAGGAAGGATTTGTTTACACCCTAAACAGCTCAGATTGATTTTTTCTTTGCTTTTCACCATGATTTCCATCGCTCTTTTGTCCCCTCCCCCTGTCCAGAGCTGAGGACAATTTGTCTGACTCCGGGGAGCACCAGCCCCGGCCCCAGTCAGCTCTTGAGGGGAGTCAGACACCAAACCTGTTCAGCCATGAGCCTGATTTTACACACGTGCCCCTCAGCTGCCCGGGGGAGGGCCCCAGGGACCAGCTGCCCTTGTGGGGGGGGGGGCTCCCCAGCTGGAGGCCGTGACTCTCCTTCTGGCCTCAAAGCCGTGTTCTGGATGGTTCAAGTTACTGGGAGTCTGATGACCCAGTGAGTGGGGCATCGTCAGAGCCAGCCTGGGTGTGCACGGCGACTTTCTTCTGCCTCGCCTCGAGATCATTCTGGGAGCCAGCGCACTGAGCCTGGGACCTCCGCTTATAGCGGTTCAACCTATTCCTTCCTTGACTGAGTGGCTGGCTTGTGGATTTCCAATAATGCCACACCATCAATTCACTCACTCACTCACTCACTCACTCACACATTCACTCACTCACTCACTCACTCATTCATTCACTCACTCA
>NW_020954577.1:21928908-21929958 GCF_900497805.2 Vombatus ursinus | reverse complement strand
TCACTCATTTATTCACTCACTCACTCATTCATTCATTCACTCACTCACTCATTTACTCATTCATTCACTCACTCACTCACTCATTCACTCATTCATTCATTCATTCACTCACTCACTCACTCACTCATTCACTCACTCACTCATTCACTCACTCACTCATTCACTCACTCACTCACTCATTCACTCACTCACTCACTCATTCACTCATTCACTCACTCATTCATTCACTCACTAACTCATTCATTCACTCACTCACTCACTCATTCACTCACTCACTCATTCACTCACTCATTTATTCACTCACTCACTCATTCATTCACTCACTCACTCATTTACTCACTCATTCATTCACTCACTCACTCACTCATTCACTCACACATTCACTCACTCACTCATTCATTCATTCACTCACTCATTCACTCACTCACTCACTCATTCACTCATTCATTCATTCACTCACTCATTCATTCACTCGCTCACTCACTCACTCACACATTCACTCACTCACTCACTCACTCATTCACTCACTCACTCATTCATTCATTCACTCACTCATTCATTCAGAACAGCTTTCTCTGACATTCGATCTGAGTAGGCACATACCTTGTCCCCTTTGATAGACAGACCTTGTAGTCCTTGGGGGCCAATAGGCCCATCAGAACCTTTTTCACCCTAGAAACAACATGGCAGCGTTATCAGTGAATTCAGGCTAGGATTTGGAAAACAAGTCAGCGTCACAGCCAGTAAATGACTGATGCGGCATCAGGCCCATCCCTGAGATGAAGCTGTATGGTACTTCCCAGTCAGCGCTGGTCCATTGGTGCTGCCCGGAGCAGCTCCCATGTGTGAAGGCTGACGTGGAAATCCTGTCATTTGGTCCCAGAGTGACCACCTGGCAACCAAGCCAGGCCCAGACCCAAAGCCCAGGTGCTCTGCCCCTGGTATGCGGGCTGGGTCCTGTCATGAGGCCTTGTGTGTGTGTGTGTGTGTATGTGTGTATATGTCTAGGTATGTCTATATGTCTGTGGACATGTGTACATGTGTGTGTGC
>NW_020954577.1:21922387-21928898 GCF_900497805.2 Vombatus ursinus | reverse complement strand
ATGTATGTCTATATGTGTACATGTCTGTGGATGTGTGGATGTCTATGTATGTGTGTGCATGTCTATGTATATCTATACATGTATATGTCTATGGATGTGTGTATATGTGTATGTGCATGTATGTCTATGTATGTCTATATGTGTACATGTCTGTGTATGTGTGGATGTGTGTATGTCTGTGTGTGTGTGTATGTCCATGTACATCTGTACGTGTATATGTCTATGGACATGTGTATATGTGTGTGTGCCATTGAGGTCTTGTGTGCCCACAGCCCCATCTGTGACCAGCGCGGGGATTTGGGGCTTGGAGATACCTGAACACTGTGATACATATGTCTACTCGAGGTCAGAGAGCTCAGCATCCCTGGTACTCTGCCCTAGCCATGTCCTCTCCTCTCCGGTGTTTGCAGACATGACAATGTCCTTCCCAAATTACGGCCCCTAGACCTGAGCCCCTCCAGCTGAGGGGCATCTGATCAAGGCTGGCGTTGGAGAACCCTACCTGCCTCACCCTGGGCTCAGAGCCTCTCAGGGCAGCCTCTGAATGCATTAAATAATGCAGCTGCTGAGTTAGCACAGCAAAGTTGTGTCCCCAAGTCTTCTCCAACCACATCTCCCTCAGAAGAAGTGAGCTCCTGAAGGGCAAGGACTGTTGGGGGTAAGAAGGAGATGCTGTCCCCTGTAAGCGACCCCTTCTCAGCCAGTCTTCTGCCCCCTTTCTCTCCTTCCAGCCCCTCATGGGGGCCCCCAGTGGCAGTCACTATATAGCAGGGATATGTCCTGTCAGTGGGGTACACGGGGCCTTCCCCTGGCCCATGGCGTCTCGGGGTCCCTAGCCAAGGCAGCCTGACTTTTCCCCAAAGCAGACCTCTGTCAGTCAGAGCTGTCCCTGCAGCGAAATTGATCCCATCCCCTCGTGAGCAGGGAGAGGCCCCTTACAGCTGTCACCTTCAGGATGATGGGATACTCCAGAGGAAACTGGGAAGCCTCCCTGAGCCTGGCCTGCATGCAGATATCGCCCAGCTGGGGACAAGTGTGATGACCGCTCAGCTGACGTTCGTGACATGGTCGGGTGCCCACCGAGTGTCTGAAATGCTGCTGGGGACCCTCACTTTCTCTTCTTACTCAAGGCTGCTGAACATTCAGTTTGGGCATTACCTTGGGGCCTGGAAGTCCTTCTCCCGGGACGCCTCTCTCTCCTGGGGCTCCTTCAGGACCCCGGGGACCCTGATGACAGAGGGAGGAGAGAGAGAGGGGGAGGGGGACAGGGAAAGGGAGAGAGATGAATACGCCTCTGGGATTCGCCAGAGACTTGCACTCTTTGGGGTCCCCTGCCTTTGGGGTCTGACTACAGTCCATCTGTAGAAATAGCAAATGCAGCCGTAAAGACAGCCTGCCATTTATCACCTCTGCTGGTCAGACTCCCTGGGGTGCCAGTTTGAGTCCTGGGGTCCTCCATGGAGGCGGGGGCCTCAGGCCTCAGGATGTGTCACCCAGGAGGCATGGCCAAAAGTGCCTGTGAGGAGGGCTGAAATAACTGGGATTGCTCAGCCTGGAGAGTGCTCGGATAACAAGGATCTTGGACCGTGATCTTGGACCAAGATCATCAACCCTTTAAAACCACCTTCCTGCTCAATGGAACGACCTTTGCTATCATGTTTCAGAGATGGGAGTCTGACCACCTAACTTGAGCTGCCCAGAGCAGGTGAACCAGAGGCGGGTGGGAAAAGAAGGGCATGGGGGCCTCCCGGGATGCTGCAAAGCTGAGAGAGACCCCATGGCTCCTAGGGACCAGCCCCGGCCCCAGACCTGCCACGGGCAAGCTGCAGGCAGGGCGACCACAGGAAAGCCAAAGCCAAGCCTGTCCGGGCCTTCCCGACGCCCCGCCCATCTCTTTGCTTTCCAGGCACCTGGTCTGAGGTCCTTTCTCTTCTTCTCAGACAACAGTGAGCCCATAGGCTCAGCTGTTCACGCTCTGTGCCAGGGCAGGGTGACCGTCCCCTTCCACAAGGAGGAGACCAAGGACCCCAGAGTAACTGAGCCATGTGGCCAAGGACACACAGCGCCGGGGGCAGTGAGGTGAGGGCCTTAGGTCGGGGCGGGCTGTCATCTTAGACTTCTCCACCCCTGTCCTGGAGCAGCAGCCAGGAGGAGCCTGGCATCCGTACGGCCAGGGCCCAAAGCGGACTCCCTCCTGGCCAGCGGCACAGCAGCTCAGCCCCCTCTGCTCTGGCTCCACCTCCTCACGGCCCCTCTCTCACTGCCCAAGTTCCATGTCGCTCCTGCCTCTGCCGGGGCATCCCCAGAGGTCTGAGACCCATCCTTTTCCTAAGCGATTCCCCGAAGTCAGGGGCACAGCTCACGGTACTTACGGCTTGTCCTGGTTCACCAATCCCCACGGGTCCTGGAGCCCCAGGCTGGCCCTCCTGCCCTCTTTCTCCCTAATAAGAAAGGACAACACTGAGTCACTGCTGCTGCTCCGGGCTGTTAAAAGTCCCAAAGCATCTTCAGGGATCACGAAGAACGGTACCCTGGGAGATGCAGAACATCCAGGACACACAGCCAGGACACAGTCGGTGCTCTGCCCTGTGAGCAGAAGGAGGTGACGTAGAGACTTCGAGCTGAAACGCTCCACATTGTCCTCCAGCAGAGGGCCAGCTCCAGCCTCTTCTGCTCCGCCCTGGCCCAGCCCCTCCATGCCCTCTGCATACGAGGACCGGGCTAGGGCCCCAGTCCTTGTGGGTGCCCTCCTTGTCTGATACAAGCATCAAGTTCTGGGTGTGAGGGGCGAGGTGGAGAGATTGCCCCACCCCATCCTTTACTGCGCAGCCGATGGGAAGGCTGGGCGCACCGCGCGGCCGGGTCACGGACACCCAGGTCACCTGCTGGCTTTCTGGAGGTTGGTTGGTGGGCTGTTGTCCTTTGTTTTCAAAGAGGACCAAAATGACATCGCCATGTCGGGGTCAGGGCACAGTGCGTCTGACTGCGGCTGATCAGAATAACATGAGCTCGGAAGGCTCTACCGCAGGTCGGGCACAAAGAGTCCCTGGGAACATATGGGGCAAGTACAACCCAAACCAATGGGGGAGGTTGAGAAGGGCTTCCGGTCACATCCCATGGCAAAAAGTGGGAGCAGGCCTTCCCCGCCCACCCCAGGCCAGCCCAGCATCTTAGAACAGTGCCCAAGGGCGGTGGCCTGGCTGAAGTTCCCACCAAGGCTCCCACACGGAGGGAGGGAATCCGTACCTTAAGTCCCTGCTGTCCAATGCCAGGGGGGCCGGGAGGACCGTAAGGACCAGCAGGGCCTGGCTCTCCCTAGAAGAAGAAAGTGCCCTGTTAGGCCAATTACTCAGATTCTCATCACATCATGACAGTTTCCCAGGATTCTCGGGCTGAGGGGTGTGTCCACCCACGTTCTCACCACAACCACCACAAAGCTGGGCGTGGATTGGCAACAGGAGACGCCTCTGGGAGCTGCAAAATCACCCAGTCTTGGGGGATGGGGTTCCAAAGAAAACGTGAAGGTCCTAGATAGACACGCCCCTTTCCATCAGTGGTGGGTCAGGGAACTAACATTCAATTTTGGAAACATTCACTTAGTGTCTGCTGCGTGCAAGGCCTTCAAGGTTGGAAATCACGGGCATGTTTGCATTTGGTGGTCGTCAGCGATGCTTCCGGGGCAGTGCCTGTCCAGGATGGGAGCCCCGGCCTTGTGCACCAGAAGAAGCATTAAGACAGAATGATCGAAAGGACTGGCCTCGGGGGCAGGCAGGCCATGGAACAGGGAAAGAGGGAGGTTTCTGAGAGTCCTCCATGCCTGTATGTGCTCACCAATGCCCCAGCCCAATAAAGAGCAGAGCACAAGAGGCTGAAGCTGGCCCCCTGCTGGGGTCACACTCCCCCCCCTCCCCCCAGCCCGAGGCTGGCCCCGGGACACAGCTCTGTCTAGAAGCCCTACCTTGGCCATAGCTCACTCTCTGAAGGCATAGCTGGGGGGCGGGGGGAGAAGCCTCCATCGGGCCTCAGGGCACAGTCCCACCCCCACCACCAGGCAGCCCCCTTCAGAGGTGCCCCCCTTCCTTTCCCCATCACTTCGGACAGACTCCAGAAGCTGCCCAAGTCCACTACCACAATCCTGCTGGCTCTGGGGCAGCGGCAGCTCCCCAACTGGCCACTGGCCTCCTGGCTCTCCCTTTACCTCCCTGCAGAACAGAAGTTGTTACCCGGCCTCCCTTTCCAGGGCTGGGTGAGACAGGGGACAGGGAGGCAGCGTCCAGGATGGACCACATCTGAGTTTTCCTCCCCTCCCACAACCTCTAGGGGCCGAGGTCCAGGAGCCAGAGGCACATGGCCGAATTCTGAGCAGACTCTGCTGGGGTTGAAGCCTGGGGCCATGGTGAGGCTTGGCCATATGCTCCCGGGTACTGGCTGCCAGGGAAGGCTGGACGGTGTCCCAGTGAGGTCCTGGGCTTTTCATTCTCCCTGGGATCCAGGAAAGGTGAAAGGACCAGTTGGTATGAAGTGGGCCCTTGTGCTTGGGTCTCTGCTCACACAGTGAAGTGAAGGCAGCCATCCCCAGGGCCGGTCTATCCTGCTGATGCCAGACTAGGCTGGTCAAGTCTCTGCTCCCAAGATCCTTCATCTGGAGACTCAGAGAAAGCTGCTGGACCAGCAGGCGTCTGAGCCCAAAGCACCATTGCTCAGCCCTGGACTGGAAGAAGCCAAGGACCCTCACGGGGAGAAGGCAGAACTTTGACCCACTGCCCATCTGCCCCACCCCGGCCACCCCGAAGGGGCTCACTGGACCCAGGTGAGCTGAGAGGGACAGCTTGGGAGACCTCATGGGGAGGCGGGATGGGAGCTGGTGAATCAGGCCAAGGTGACCCTGCTCAAGGCTGGGAGCTCCCAGAAGGTGGCATCACTCCACATATGTGGGGGTGTGACAACTGTGTCCTATTCTGAGCCCCCCAGCCCCACCCCACTTCTGGTCAGCGCAATAGTGAGTTTACACGTAGCCGCTGTAAGGGGGCAATCCCAGAAAATAAGATGGCCAAGGGGAACCTGGAAGTCACGGACACACCGTCCAAAAGACCAAAGGAGCGTGATTTACAAATAGTATCTTCTATGCCAACCAAAGCAGGGAGGGGCGCCATGGTGCACAGAGCGCCAGGCCAGGAGTTAGGAGGACTCCTATTTCTGAGTTCAAATCCCACCTCAGACACTTCCTAGCTGGGTGACCCTGGGCAAGTCACGTCACCCTGTTTGCCTCAGTTTCCTCATCTGTAAAATGATCACTTCAGTGTCTTTGCCAAGAAAACCCCAGATGGGGTCACGGAGTACTGGACTCAACTGAGGCGACCGAACAACAAATTACCAAAATTCACATCCTGGCAACACGGCTGAATCAGCAGCGGTCGCTCCGGCTACGGTCGGGGCCTCCACCATGGGCATGGCGGACCCCCCATATCCAAAAGGTGCGGACGGCATGGGGCTGAGCCGGATATGTCTGTGGGCCAGCCCCAGTGAGGCGCAGACAGGAGGCGGCCCGTGGTTCTGGACCCTGCCTCCCCCGCCCTCTCCCTCCAGGCCCATCCGGCCCAGGATGCCTTTTCCCTGCTCGTCTCTGCCTTTGCCGGTTTTTTGCCCCATAGCCTCTAACTTAATTAAAGTGTGCTAGCCGCCCCATTTCCCGCCACCCCTCGTGGTGTTTCTGGGGAGCACCCAAAGCACCAGACGTGCCTGCCTCCATTTTGTAATTACTTCTATTAATAAGCGATTCATGTCCACGGGTGTCCGCCTACCTACATGCCTGTGTGTCCACAGAGAAGACACAGAGCAGGTGCTGAGGGGAGCCCCCAGAGCCTGCAAGGCTACCCACACTTCTGCCCATCCTGTGGGGCTGGACCCCACCCTTGCCCAGGGCCAGGCAGCAAAATCCTGCCTCCCTTGGAAGGGGGATCCTTCAGCAGCGTGCCCCTCAGCCGTGTGGCCCTGGGCCGAGACCTCTCAGTTTCCAAAGTCTGAGGAGAAACGTGCTTTCTCCAGATACCCAAGCACTCTGTTGGACTTCCATCACACACACACACACACACACACACACACACACACACACACACACCGTCAGGCTCCTCAACCTCTGTAAATTCTTGTCCCACAAAATCCCTGACGGTCGAGTCTGCAGCCAAAGCACAAAGCCCAGGAGAGGCCCCTTTCTACACCCCTGGGGCATCGTAGACTGTGGGATCCACGGCAGAGCCACGCTAAGCGGCCTCAGTCAGAAGCTGATGTACAAGGTGTCTCCTGTGCCTAGGTCATACCCAGGAGTCCTGGGAACAATGGGCATTGAAAGAGTTCAGGGCAAAGTCAGAGAAGGTGCAAGGGAGGGGCTGGCAAACTGAGAGCCCCTGGCAGAGCCCCCTGGCAGAGCCTCTTTCTCCTTTGGGCAAGGAGGGTTTGGACACAGTGCACTCTCTGCCTCTTCTTTTCTCCTCTCCCCTCCTCTCTTCTCCCC
>NW_020954577.1:21917581-21922377 GCF_900497805.2 Vombatus ursinus | reverse complement strand
CTCTCTCTCTGTCTCTCTTTCTCTGGCTCTTTCTGTCTCTCCCTTTCCTCTCTCTCTGTCTCTTTCTCTGTCTCTCTCTCTCTCTGTCTCTCTCTCTCTGTCTCTCTCTGTCTCTCTCTGTCTCTCTCTGTCTCTGTCTCTCTCTCTCTCTGTCTCTCTCTCTCTCTCTCTCTTTCTCTGTCTCTCTCTGTCTCTCTCTCTCTGTCTCCCTCTCTCTGTCTCCCTCTCTCTGTCTCTCTCCTCCCCGCCCCCTGCCCTGCCACGCTGTTTGTTCTTAGATAGATCTAGGTCTCATTAGTGAACTCCCTTTAGTGACTGATCCCACAATCCTGTGCCACCACCCTAGCCTTGGCACAACCATGTCACTGAATGATAGAAACACCAAGGGAACTGATGGGGGGAGGGTAGAAAACTCCCACTTTCCCCTCTGGCAGGTGACTTGTTGGTCACACAGTTGTGCTAATTTACTTATGGATAGAAAATGAACCCAACATTAAACTCTTCCTAGTTTTACCAACATTCTGGTGCGGTCAAAGCTTATGTTTTAAGGATTTTTCAAGCCACCAGCTTTTATGAAATAAACTCATTGAAACTGAACCTTCCATTGTGACAAAGAAAAATAGCTATTCAGAAACAGCCTGGACTTTGCTGTGTCTGCCTGTTTATGCGCCATTCTGCCCCGGCAGTCCTCCCCTGCCTGCCGAGAGGAGTGAGGTGCTCTAGCTCCCCTCCTCCAAGACCACTCAGCACCCAAATCTTCCTGAGAAACAGCAGCTCCCCCACGTCTTCACCTCCCGCCCAGTAACTGTCTGGATGCCCTTTGGCTTATGGTCTGAATGCCTCTATGGCTCTTTTCCTTGAAAGGAGTGGGCAGGGGTCCTTTGGCAAATCCTGTTTTTCACCAGCACGCATCTCCGTCTGACTGAACCTGGCCTCTCAGCTGCAACTTGTACCCTTGCTTTGTTAACCAGACACCTTGTCCCCCCAAGATGCCCACGCGCACCAGGTCATACTGACGGGCCCATTAGCTGATGGCCTGTAGACCCAACATCTAAAAGCACCGGTGAACTGCAGCTTGGGGGAAGCCTTTTGTAAAGAAGACTTTTTCGCAACGTGACTTGTCCACTTCCATATGACTGGTTTGGCGAGTTTCCATGTTCACATCCAGGATTTTCCTCATGAACACCCAGAGCACAAGTCAGGAACGAGGTTGTCTGTCCTTCAGCACCTCATCACTGCTTGGGTGTTCTCAGGCAGAAGGAGAGAGTTTGATTGGTCAGACTGCAGCTGTGGCTCCTGCCACGGCCACAGGAAAGTTTGTGGGCCCCAAAGCTCCCTGGGTGTTGGGATCTGGATTCCGTGAGCATTTGGGTTGGAATTTCACTTCTGACACTTACTGCGTGACCTTGAACGAACCACTCAATCCATCCAGAAACGCTGATTCAGGGCTCACAATGTGCCAAGCGCCTCATCTGGAGGAGGATCCAGGTGTGGGATTGGAGGTTTCATTCAATCCCAAATGCAACACCATTTTAAACAGCAGTCTTTCTCACCAGAAGCAGAGCGATTCGACCACATGCAATAGTTGAGCCTGAGTCGGGGCAGCTCTGTTCTCCAGAAACAACATCTTGAACCTCCCCAAACTTTCTTAAACTTGAGACAAGGGACTCCTGGATAGCCCCCTGACGAGCCAAACTTGCTTCACCTTGAGAAGAGGGGGCCTCCGCTTCTTCCAGCCGCTCTGACAGCTTTACGCCCGCCATGCTTGCATAGACCTCACTGCTTCTGCAGCGGACAGAATGACTATTTGTCCAACGAGTTAGAAAGCAGGAGGGTAGCTGCCCCATCATGTGCATTTGGTGGGGAGTGTCCGGGATGTAATGTGTGAAATGAATGGCCTTAAAGGCAACTGGAATGATTTCCTAATCCAAGGACTCAAGGAGAAGAGCTCTCAATCGGCCCAGGAGGTCATGGGACATGGGGAGGAGGAGGGGGTAATGGGAATAGGAAACCCTGGGGACCTTTCTTCTTTTTGGCCAAACGTCCCCGGGAAATCTGTAGGCCTTGAGAGGGGAGGGGTAGATGAAGGGAAGGATGTGTAATAAAGGATCATTATAAAGAGCTTGGCATTTTTGGCGCCATGCACTCTATGTGCATATGAATGTTACTGTTTGAAAACTAGGCCTGCTGCAAAGAAGTTAAGCTCACAGCCTGAGATGCTATTTAGAAGGAATTTTAATGGTCAAAGAAGGAAATTGTGGCTGCTGGAGGGTTTGTGAAGCCAGGCCTGGCTCTGTTGGGAGAGCTGGGGCTTATCCGGTCATTCTGGGAAACGATTGGACTGATGTCTCCCTGTCTTGCTCCCCAGTGGACGGGGCATGTTCCCCAAGGAGGTCACAGACAAAAGAAAGGTCCCACATGTGTGGCTGGATCTGAAGGAGGACTTTTGGTGGCACCTTGAAACCTCAAATAAAGTGGATGGTCTTTACCTGGGAAATAAAGTGAATGCCACCAGATTATAATGAATTTTATCATCCTGTTAGAAATTCTGAATATGAAGAGCAGAAAAACACACACAAAAAAACCCCAATCGATTTATACAGAGAAAGCAGCACCAGGAGAACAATATAGACAGTGACAGAAATCATGAGAACAGAAACCACCCTAACAAAGAGGGTTCAGGTAAAATGTGCTCATCGACACTGGCCCCCAGACATCCTGGGACCAAACATTCTTCCCTCTCTCAGGAAGGAGGTGGGGACCTATGGAGGTGGAATGGTGCCTACACTGTTAGATGAGGACACTGTTTTCATCTGTTTTCGCAGTCGGTTTTGCTGAACTGATTTTCCGTCTTACAAAGGAGGAATCAGTGTGTGTTAGGGGCAGAAACAACTGGAATTTTCAAAATGGCATAAAGGAAATCTGAGGAGAACCTCAGTGCCCAGCACAGAAGCACTTCATACACACATCACTCAGCAACCGTGACTTATCCTGGCCCCTAGCCCCCCAGCCCCCCACCCTTGTCAGATCCCCTTGGAGACTGGACGCAGGTGTGGACAGAAGGATGACCACGTGGGGGGTGGAGCCAAGGAGAGGGGGGTCGGGGACCAGCTTCGCACGGACCAGCCTGGCACAGAGCAAGCCTTCAGCCCATGCTGGTTCATGGGCCCTTCTTAGCACACCCTCCGTTCCACTTGGCTAAGAACCGTGAAGAGCCCCAGGCTTCCTCCAGGACAGGTGGCATCTCTCCAAAGATTGACTTTTCAGGTTTCCTGACCTGGGGCTACGTTTTAAATTAGAGAGTAGCTCTGGCATGTTTCCTTTTCTTGGTGGCTGGAGCTGCTGCCTAGGCAGTCCCCACAGGGCTTGGGGCTCAGGGTCCTAATGGGGACAACGCTGAACTTGGCTGGATTTGGCTCTGATCTTCAATCCAGACCGCTAGCTCTTCTTTGAACCCCATGACTCAGAGTGGGAGCATGAAGCATGGCGTGCACACATATGCCCTGGGCATCTGGGATGGACACTCCATTCCCTGGCCATCCTTTACTGCCCAGAGTGATTCCAGGAGCTGACTGTACTTGGCCAGGGCTTCTAGGTTGTTTTCTTAGCTCTCCAGGAGCTGAGCTGAGTCCAAGGTCCCCCGACTGAGGGGCTGCGGGGCGGTGGGGAGGACTTGGATCTGGGCTAGGGAGGATGAATGAAGATGGGAGGGAAACAAAAAGCCCAGAGACATGTGGGAGAGCATCTTCAGGAAGGCCAAGCAGCCTGCACCCGCGTGCCAGCCACAGTTGTGGTTTGGACATCTTTTCTGGGTCCTGGGCTCTCGGGCACCCACCTGACCCAACCCTTCATGCACACTCAGGCACAATGGTGGCCCAGCCCACTCACACAAAGAGAGCCCTCGGGGGAAGGCGGGGCTGGCTGAGCTCAGCCGAACGTGGCAGTCTGAGGAGTCCTTCCTTTTATTTATAACAGGAAGAGGCCCCGTGTATATAGAGAGCCGTAAGGGTTATAGCACACAAGCATCCAGAGACAGTCCGTACAGTGCATGCCAAGCACTTGACCAGGAGACAGAAAGACCTGGTTCACAATCCCACCTATGACTCATTTGAGCTGTATGGCCCTGGGTAAGTCATTGAACCTCTCCGAACCTCAAGCAATCTGAAGCACAGACAGCTGGCTACCAATGCTGGTGAAGAGAGGTCCCTCCCTGCCTTAGATCCTCAAGGGGCAGAAGTGGGATGGATGTCATGGAGGAATGGAACACAGCCTGCCACCTCATTTGACCCTCACAACAGGCAGGCAAAGGACGTGCCACACCACTCGGAGTGTACCCATTTTATAGGTGAGGACACTGAGGTTCCAGGAGGGGACGTGGCTTGCCCGTGGTCACTCAGCTAGCAAATGTCAGGGCAAGATTCAAGCTCAGGCTTTTCCTGACTCACAGCCTCAGGCTCAGTACCAACTGAGTCACCCAGCTGTGGCCACAACCCACGCGGGGTCCCAAGAGGCGAACTGGTGAGTGTAAGCTGGAATGTCGGAGGAAGGAGACCACTGTTTCGATGAATCCTCTCTGAGATCCAGCCACACACAAGCCTTCTCCTAAAGTGGTCAGTGGGAGCAGAATCCATCAGTCACGTAGCGAGAGCAAGCCTGAGGGGGACAGCCTGTGTTCTGTGGCTATCCTGCCAAGTGTCAGGAAGCCTACAGCAGTCACCTCCAGCGTGGCGGCCGGCTCCCCCGGGGTGTGACCAGCCACCTGGGACTCACGTTCCCTTCCCCTACGATAGTCACAG
>NW_020954577.1:21891930-21917571 GCF_900497805.2 Vombatus ursinus | reverse complement strand
AAGCTCCTCATTCCACCAAGATTGCTCTGGATCCTGGGGCACTGAGATCTAATTCCATCTAAGGCACCAAGAACTACCCCTTCACAGGTGCGCTGGGAAATAAACACCCACGCCAAAGCTGCATCCAGGATAGGCCCAGGGCGAGAAGTCACTCCTCAGGGTGTGATCACACAAATGCGGAGCCAGTTCTTTCTGGAGGAAGGCACCAGCGCCCTGGGTGGACCCCGTGCAGCATGGGATCCTAGCCCAGATCCAAGTCCTCCCCACCGCCCCGCAGCCCCTCAGTCGGGGGACCTTGGACTCAGCTCAGCTCCTGGAGAGCTAAGAAAACAACCTAGAAGCCCTGGCCATGGAGGCAGGGGCACGCAGGACGGTCAGGCTCAGGGGGGCTGGGAGCTCCAGGCTCAGAAGGAGCCCCCGCGTCAGAAGGGTAACCGGCCAACCCAAACACCCACTCTCCAAACTCCGGTGACTTTCCCTGCCCACACATTCCTCCGGAGCCCCCTCGGATGGAAGAATCACGTTCATCAGGGAAGCTGGTCCGTTCTAAGGAACATCCGTGTTTGGTTTCTCAGGCAACCAGATCATTTGGGGCCAAATAAGAAACATTCCACATGTGGAAAATATCTCTGCTAGAAAAGACCCAGAAACATGGGCCAGGATCACATTTTCCCAGACTTGACTCATATTCCTTTTTGGCCCCCTTTCATGCAAACACTGGATGGAGAAAACCCGCAGCCCAGAGCAGGCAGGAGAAGAGCAGCTGTGCCTCCTGAAAGGGGCCATTCATGACTCCAAAGAAAGAACTCGGGGTGTCTCTCGCTCCCCTGGCTCCGAGGCTGACTCAGGCTTTGCACAGGCCAGCTTTGGGCCTCGGGGTCCCAGGGTCAGGAAGGCCCAGAGCCCTGGGGAGCCCTCGTTGCTTGGCCATGTTCTCCTCACGCAAAGCAAGGAAGGACCTTATTTTTTTAGGTGTTCAGGCGAATGCTGGACCCACAGCGGAATGCACCTTCCCAGAAAAGGCCCCAAGCCAGAGGCCAGAGGCCAGCTCTGTTAGTGCAAGCCAGGAGGGGAGGCCGAATCCGGAGGACACTGCGTCTTTCCTAAGAACGCTGTGAATTCTCTGTGAACAAGGGATACTGGGATGGAGGGCAGAACGCCGCAGGCCTCCAAGGAAATCACAGACCTGTCCAGGTTTCTCTTTTGCAAATAATCCCCTTGCCCAGTCTAGGTAGCGCCATGACTGCAGAGGTCCAAAGGTGGATACCTTCACTTCATCCCGAGAGCCACCCCTCCCCCACACTCCCCGACCTCCGTCCTTCTGGGTCTGCAGCCTCTGTGACATCTTGCATCTCTGCCCCCACCCCACCCCCAATGGGCAAGCGGGCCTTGTCAGTTCCATCCCCCACCTTTTACCTTGGTCCCTCTCCCTCACCTCACTGGGCCTTGTCCCCCTTCCGGCCCTCCTCGCACCCGCAACCTCACTCATCTCTCTGCCTCGTCTCTCCCCTCCCCTCTCCATCCTGCACACAGTTGTCATAGACATTTCCAAAAGCTCAACTTTGACCGGTCACTGGCTCCCCATTTCTCCCCGGGGCCGATGGGTCTCAGCCAAGCGGGTCAGATGTTTTCCAGATCTTCCCTTTGCCACTCTTTGCCACTGTCCTGCCCGCAAGCCCAGGAGTACATCTTCACCGGCACCTTTCCCCCCGTCCCCATCCATCTGCCTCTTAAAACCCTTCTCAGCAGTCAGGCCACATCCGATGGTAAACCTTACTGGTCCTCTCTCCTTCCACGCCTTGTCTTGGTGTGTGGGGTGTAACCCCTTCTCCCCTTCTCGCCTTCTCCCCTTCTCCAAGGAGATAGAAGCTTCTTAGGGGCTCTTGATCCCCTCTATTCAGATGAGTCTCGGCTCTATTTGCCTGGCCCTAATCTCTCTCCTTTCCCCTTCACCATCTGCCCACTGGCCACCTCAGAGGGGATTCCCAAGCAGGTCCTTTCCCCTCCCCCTCCCGTTAAATCCCTGTTATTACCAAGGGCACCATCAGCCTCTGAGGCACACCCAAACAGTTCAGAGGGAGTAGACATTCCCTCTGGTCACAAAGCAAGGGGTCCCATGACAGCTGTGTTACCAGGGGCAGAAGGAGGTGGAAGGCACAGGAAATGAAGCCATAGATGAACAAGCATGTGCATCACAGCCCTGAAGACTGATGCCTAGGGTGCATGGGACCATTCCCACCCCATGCGCAGGGCGCTGGGCACTCACACATTTCTAGAGTTCTTTTTTCAGTATTTCAAGGTCCCCAACTCACAGTCCATGCATCTTGAAGGGTTAACGTTACCTTGTTGCCTTGAAAGCCTTTGGGTCCTGGTTCACCTGGTGGTCCTCTCACACCCTGCCCAACAGGACAACCAAGAATGAGTTAGGTCCTACAGGACAGACCATAACTCAGAGGCAAACTCTAGCTGTGTGAGGCTGGGGACCCTCTCTCAGGGGCCCAGAGAAGGCCCCTGGGCTGGCAGACAGGGGAGCTGCTGCTGAGGCCTTTCTGGATCTTCACTAGGCTCTCTCCTGGGGGCTTGGGGCTCCTGGGATGCTAGCCTGAGAGCTGGAAGCACCGTCCCCCCCATGGGGATGCTGAGCCCAGACACAGCCACGAGAAGGAAACGCCACATGGGATACACCTTCTACAGGGAAAGGCTGTACAAAGGAGAGGCTGCACTGGACAGCTTCCATCCTCCACTTGGATGATTTGACCAAAGGCAGGTTGCCGCCATCTTCCTCCCTGGGAATAACCACCCAACTGTTTCTCCCAGGGCAGAACTGGAGGGAGGGCCCAGGGCTCAGCTTTGCCCCAACCTGGATCTTATTTCAGTCTTTCTTACCTGAGGTCCCCGGGGGCCCTTGGGTCCATAGAGGCCTGGGGGTCCCTAGAGAATAAGAAGAGACCACAAGTTCAGAGGACAGCGGCGCATAAGACCCCGACGTTGGGGCACTTACTGAGCGAGCGCTCTGAGCTTCTCCCAATGAGAAGAAGAGGGCACGCTGTCCCATGACCAAGGAGCCACCCTCTCCTCCTGCCATGGCCTCTCTGGGGAGGGCAGCGGATGCTCCCGCGGGGTAGACTGCTTGTTGCTGGTGTTTGTAGGCGGCTTGTTTTTTTAATTGAATTGAGTTCATTGGCCATGGTGGTAACAGCTACCTAGGCAGTTTTTTCTTCCTTTCCACCTGGATTGGACATTTAGCTCCCACTGTGTGCAGAGCAGCTTGAGGAAAGGAGGGGAGAGAATAGGCATTTATTAAGCACCCACTATGTGCCAGGCATTGTGCTGAGCCCTTCATAAATACTATCTCATTCGTCCTCACCACAATCCTGTGAGGTAGGTGCTATTGGTATCCCCATTTTACAGATGAGGAGACTGAGGCAGTCAGAGGTTAAATGACTTGCCCAGAATCACGCAGCTAGGAAGTGTCTGAGGCTGGATTTGAACTCAGGTCTTTCTGACTCCAGGCTCAGTGATCTATCCACTGTACCACCTAGCTGTCACCTAGCTTGCACACTCTTCTGTCATGGTACCGAGCTGGATGTGCTGTGGTGTGGCACTTTGGTCCTCCATTCCCCTGAGCCAAGAGGACTTGGACTATTTCCTCTGCAGGGCTATAACCTGAGGAGCCTGGTCATGCCCTGTACCAAGGCCTGCCTCCCCTCCAGCAGCTCCATCCCTGCCTGCATCTCTCAGAGCCACACCCTATGTGCTACTTGCTCAGATTTCCTAGGTGATGGGTGTGAGTTCTCCTTGGCCACAATCACCCCCTGCCCTGCATTTCCAGAGTTCTCTATCTGTACCAGCCCCTCCCACCTTACTCTTCATGGAATGTGAGCATCTGGAGGACAGTAGCTGCATCTCGTCCATCGCTGGCTCCCCCAGGGTCCAGCCCATGCATGCAAAGCACACTCGATGCTCAAGCTCTGCTGACTGATGTGAACTGGAAACAGAATTTTCTCTCCAAGAAGGTCAAACTGCCCTGAAGTAGCTTCTATTTGGCTCTGCCAGCCTCTGTAGCCCCCAACTGCCCACTTCATGGCACCTTGCTCCCAGAGGGGTCCTGGAGGCTCACATCAAGAGGCTGGGCTTCTTCCTCTATCCCCAGTCTCCCATCAGAGAGCTCGGTGTGGAAGTCACAGTCCAGAAGTCAAGCTCAAGTCTGCTATTAAGAGTTCTTCACCATCAAGTGATCCACCGAGAAGCACTTATTAAGCACCCACTGTATGCTGGGTACTAGTTCAGAACTGTCCTTTTTGTCCCACACTGGGGGTTTTGTTCCTCCTCGGCAGATGTTACAAAACATTCCTTCTGGAGAGGTCTCTGGCTGACTCTCTGGTCCAGTAAACATCTTCACTAATGGTGCTTCCCCGACTCTTTGTCTTCACCCCAAGGTCAGGGAAGGCCAGGCTCTCCCTGCCGCATCACTGCTTTTACGTAGTCCCCAACCAAGCCTTGGTGCCCATTGGTGACAGTTTTGTAGCTCCAGCCTCCTGCCAACGCCTCCATCACCTAAGCCTCAGCTCCAGTGTGACTCAGCTGAAACTAGAACTCAGCTCAGTCATGATGGTGATGACAGTCTTCATGTAGGGATTCAAGGTTTGCCAATGTGACCACACGCAATGGAGTGAGGCAACTGGCTGCTTGACCACCCCCAGGCCCAGCTCACCCCCCTCTCCCCCGGAGAGCCAGCAGCCCGGGCCCACTAGATCAGCATCACTCTGTCTCCTCAGTTGTGCTGGCCTTGGAGCAGGATTTTCTGCCCTGTGGCCCCGCTCCCGCTCCCGAGGGGTGCAGCCGAGCTCAGCAAAATGGACCCCCTCACAGATTGCTTCCCGTATGGGAATGTCATGCCCAAGTGTCCCCAGTAGTGTCAAACCATTACTTACTTTGTCACCTTTCATGCCGGGGGTGCCACATTCTCCTCGTTCACCCTGGAGAAATAGGAGTGTAACACTGGTCATCACTCAGTAGTGGCACTGTTATTCTTAAGCTGTACCGCACCATACGGGGAGGGCTGTGGAGAGCTCTTCCTTCCTCCCCAGCACTGGGATCCCCAAATTTCCTTACCTGTTCCCCAGGGACAGAAAAGATCATGCTATTAGGTGCAGGTCATCCACAACTTGGGAAGAGGAGACCGGCCAATCCAAGAGGACGGGTGAGTGAATTCAAAGCTGATTTAATAAGCATCCCCAAAGGCCCAAAGGCATTGGAGAAGGCTCTGTCCAAGCCTCTGCATTCTCATTAATGGCCTTGGGAAAGCCGAGATAACCTGGCTTTGAATTTGTGAGTGGAATATTAGCCTGAAGTCACTCATTTTACATTTTACTAACAAGAACACTGATGCCCAGAGAGGTCCGTGACTGACTCAAAGACAAACAGAGAATAAAAGTGGAAGCCCGAGGTGGGAACCGGAGGTCTTTCCATGCATGCCAGTCAGGATACAAAGGATCTCTACAGCCTCTAGTACAGCCGCATCTAATGAAATGACAGTGAACAGGGGACACAGATTTCAAGCTGAAAAGGACGTTCGAGGCGCGTCATCCAGCATGTCACCATTTCAGAGACAGCTCAGAGACACTTTGAAGATGACCTGGCCAGCCAGCATTGGTCAGAGGCTCCGCTGGGGCCCAGCTCTTCCTGTCTCCAAGCTCCACGCCCCAACCTCCTCACCACACTGCCTCCCAAAAGCATTACACGTAGGTTCCAAAAAATCAACTTTACAAGTACGAGATGGGGAACGGCAAAGTCATAATAAACCTGGGGATGCTAGGGGACTGAAAATTCAGTGATGAATCAACAGGCCAACACGGAAGCTGCCCCCCTCCCCCCCAAGGCTGCTGTGATTTGAAGTTGAATAAAAAGTCAGAGCATCTAGAACGAGAGATGTGATCAGCCCCTTCCCTCTGCCCTGGTGGGGCCACAGCTGGTATCCTTTTTTCGTCCTAGGCATCACAGAAGGAGGACCCTGAGAAGATGGTGCTGGTCCAGGCAAGAACCCCGGGATGGGGAGATGAAGGGAGACCCTGCCTCGTGAGGAGCAGCGAAAGGAAGCAGAGACATTTGCCTGGAGAACAGAAAACTGGGAGGGAGGCGGGAGAGGGGTCTTCTTCTGTCTGTCCTCACATATTTCCTCCTGCCAGCGGGTGGAGGGATCAGCTTCATTCTGCTGGGCTGGGAGCCTTGGGAGGAGGAGTAGAGGGAGACCTTGAGCTTGACGTAAGATGGGATGTCTTCCCAGTGGGAGCTGTCCCCAGATGGAAAGCGCTACCCAGGGAAGTAATGGTCTCCCAGCCCAGGGGGTCTTCCAGCCAGGCTGGACAGCCACTTTTCAGAGGGGTAGGAAGTGGCCACTGTGCTGGACACCCTTCAAGTTCCCCCGGGCAGCTCTGAAATTATTCAGGGATGATCGTGGGGAAAGCATTAGCCCCTTAGGGGATTGACCCCAAAACAACCACAGCAGGGGGCAGGGGCTGTTTAGGCAGTAGGACAGCCTTCCTCTGTAGGGCACATTCCTCTTCCAAAGTCCTCTCACAACAGCCTCAGAACAGCTCTAGGACACAGGCAGGACTGCATCCTGATCCCCATGCCCACTATGAGAGGCAATACTGGACTTGGAGTCTGGAAGGCGTGGGTTCAAATCCTGCCTGGACATTTCCTGGGATGTGGCCCTGTCCCCTCCTTGAGTCTTTCCTTCTTTGTCTATTAGAAGGCAATAATAAGGTGGAGTAGATGGAGCATGGGAAGACCTGGAGTAAGGAAGTCATAGGTTCAGAGCCTGTGTGACCCTGGACAAGTCACTTGACCTCTCTAAGACTCAGTTTTCTTCTTCCTAGGGTTATAGTAGGCTCAAATGAGATATTAGTCAGTCAGTAACCGTTCATTAAGTGCCCGCTGTGTGCTGAGCACCATGCCAATGCTGTAAAATGCTGTCTTGTTGCTGTTCCTATTTTGTGGACAAGGAATCAGAGGCCCAGAGCAGGTAAGGGAGTTGCCCCCAGCGTCTCTCTTCTGTTGATGGTGGGGAAGGAGGCCACTTGTGGACCCTAGACAGGAGGGGAAGAGGGGCAGGCTGACCGTCCAGAGACACCATAGGAAAGAAGAAAGGACCTACTTCTACACAAATGCTTGCAGGGGCTCTCTCTGTGGTGGCAAAGCGAGGGGATGCCCAGCAACTTGGGAATGGCTGAACAAGGTGGGGTATGTGACTATAATGGAATATTATCGTGCTTTAAGAAATGACTAGGGGGATGCTCTCAGAAAAACCTGGGAAGATGTATATGAACCGATACAGAGTGAAGAGAGCAGAACCAGGAGAACATTGTATACAGCAACAGCCATATTGTAACAATGACCAGTTATGAAAGACTCGGCCACTCTGATCAAGACAGCGACCCAAGACAATCCCAAAGGACCCACGATGGAAAAGTCTCCCATCTCCCGAGAGTAAACTGATGAACTGAGTCAAGAGTGAACCAGATTTGTTTTTCATTTTTTTTCACTTTCTTTAGTTTTCTTGCCTTTTTGTTTGTTTTTGCAACATGGCAAATACTTCACAGTGTAATTGATATCATGTTGCTTGCCTTCTCAATGAGTGAGTGGGGAAGGAGCTGGAGGAAGAGAAAGAATTTGGAGCTCAAAATTTTAAAAATAAATGTTAAAAATAAATGCTACTTTAAAAAGAAAAAGAAGGGAGTTGTCCCAGGCATTAGAATGTGCCAGCTCTGCCCAGGCCAGACGGGGCCATCTGCACCGTGTTCCTCCCACATCCTACGGGAAGTAGAGTTGAGAGACACTGAATGCACGATTCAGATGGAAAATGTCCCTCAGAACCCAGCGCCCCAAAGCAAGCCATCGGATCATGGGGGAGGGGAACAAGATGAGTCAGTCTCCAAAAAGGGAAGCGCAAGAAGAGCCTGCCCCAGAGGGGCCATAAATGGTTGGCCCAAAACTCACATTCCGCTTGGCCCAGCAGATCTGGAAGTGCCGGGTCCCTGAAGAACAGCTTTTGTGTTACAGGCTAATTTTGTGAAGGAAAGAATTGTCCTCACTTCTTTTTTTGTCAGAAAAGGGCTCCTCTTCTTTGAGGGTGCCATCCATCTTGGTGGAATGACCATGGCTATGGAGGGTCGGTGCAAAGGCAGCGGGCTTGGATGCAGAGGACCCCGTTCAAATCCTAGATCTGCCATTTGCTGTCTGTGTGACCTTGGACAAGTCACTTGCCTGCTGTGTGCCTCAGTGTCCTCCTCTGTAAAATGAAGGCCTCTAGGGTTCCTTCTAACTCTCTTCCTAGGATCTCATAGCATTCCCTAGGAGGCTTATAGTCACTTTTCTTCCTGCATCCCAAGTTTATTGATCACATTAACATCTTACCTTGTCCCCTTTGTACCCAGGATCTCCCTGAGGAAGAAAGGGAAAAGGGAGATTGTAAGTGAGAGCCAACACCAATGTCCTTCCAAGCCTGTGGCTGTTAAAATGGACCAACGAGCTGCCGAGGGGGTCAGGGACCGGGTGTCTGGTGAGAGTGCCTGAGGAGAAAAAGGGACTTTCCGTCTCCCCTTCTCCCCGCCTCATTCCGAGGCCCCACGACTCCAGACCTTGAACCCCTAGGTCACTGGACAGAGTGGCCCTTTGGCCCCTCCCCCCAGGACAGCACGTGGCCCTGTGCATGCTGGGACTTACCCCGGGGCCTTTCTCTCCAGGCTCTCCTTTCTGGGCATCACCCTGTCAAACAAAAAGCAACCTGGTCAGAGGTGCCCATGCTTCAGAATGCCTGCCTCCTTCTCAGCCCTCCAAGCAAGACAATCTTCAGACCCCACAGGGGCCCCCACAGCCCCCATCAGTCACTCTGCTGCCTGCAAAGGGCAGGAGCCATGTGCTAAGCGCAGCCTTGACCTGGCGAGAAGAGCCATCCATGTAACGCTGGACAGCCATAGCCCAGGCAGAGCCATCGGGCCTGGATGATCTCGAGCCCCCTGTCATTCCTGTGTGGTGTCAGGGGCTTCCTGGCCTGAGGACCCGTGCAGATGGTTACACCTGGGCATGGTTTCCATGAGGTCCTCCAAGGACCCAGGGATAGAAGGAATCAAGCAGCATCTCCTCTTTGGTACTGAGTTAGTATCAGCATTCGTGACCTGGGCCCATGCACACCCACGTGCACGCATACACAAGTGTGCATGCGCACATGCATGTGCATGAATGAATGAATGCATATCCCATTTATGTGCCCAGCCTCCCAAAAGGACAAAGAGAAACCCTAAGCATTTCAAATATGTGCATAAGGCAGGAACCCACACCAAAACTCTTGGAAAAACTAGGCTCTCTCAGTAGAAACAAGGAGAAATTGGAGCATCCAGCCTTAGTTGGCAGGGGATGGGCGAGCTACATGCCACCTTGCTGGCTTCCATGAAAGGTCTGCTAAGGATGGGCAGGAGACAGTTGTGAAGACTGTCTCTCCCAGTCTGCTGCTTTCCCATAGCTCTGGGGGGCTATCTGTGGAACCCCACCCTTCCTCATCAAGCAACTTTGTTTCCAGTTACCGACCTCAGCAGCCCCAGGGGCACTCAGGAGAGACCAAGCTGGGCTCATGTGTGGGCAGCAAGGGCCAAGGCTCTCCCAAAAGTCAGCCAAGTTTTGGCAGCTCCAAGAGAATGTGGGCTTTTTGCCTTTTTTTTTTTGTCCTGGGCTTTTGTGTTTTAAATACAACTGGAAGGCAGGACGGTGGAGGAAGGGAGGATGGAATTTGAAGGAAAGACTCACCTGCTGTCCTTTTGGTCCTTGCTCACCTTTGCTCCCTGGATAGCCGTGGCTGCCCTGTGTGGGGAAGAAATGTCGTTAGGAACAGCAGTGCTCTCTTTGCCTGGCTGGGTGAAAGACTGGTTCTCACCCGGAGCCAGAAGGGGTTTGGGGCCTGTTTATCCAATTTCCTGCCTGGAGAGATGGGGCCCCCCAGAGGCCAGGGGCCCCCAAGCGAGCAGCAGGATGCTCTCCAGGGGTTAGGAAGGAATGCCTCTTCCTTCTAGACCTGCAGCCAAAAGCACACCTATGAGACCCCCTGGAAAAGGAGGTAGACGGGCATGGTGAGGGGGGAGGGGACCAGAGCACAGGGTTCTCCCAGTCTCGACTTCCTCCCCTCAGCCACACCTAATGGGGTAGGCAACCTCACCAGGGTCTGCCCTCCCTCCCCAGCTCCCCAGTGCTCCTGTTGCACCCCCCCCCCCCAAATCCTGGGTCATCTGTTCACAGGGCCAGGAGGGACCCTTAGGAGTGATCTTGTTCAGCCCTGTCTTTCACAGAGGTGAGAACTCGGGCTCACACGAAGAACCTGCCAAAGGTCACCCATGACTGTGGTCAGCGGCACCGACAGAATTCAAACCCAGGTCCTCTGACTTCAAATCTGGTGTTCTTTCCCGTCCCTCTCCACCCCGTCCCCCCACCAGCCTCTCTGGTCAGAAAGGCCAGGATATTCCTCCTTTTCGACTTAAGGCTAACTAAAGAGGAAAGAAGTTTACTTGGTTTTAAAATTCCAGGTAAGACGGGTAAGGGGAGGACGGGACGGAGTGTGAGGAGATGGGGTGGTGTTTGTCTAAGCGTCATGGCCAGCCGATTTAGCTTGGTTTATTATTCCCTTCCGCCACAGTGAAGCCGGTGTAGAAATGTGGCACCTTGAGAAACGTGGCACCCCATTTCCCCACGTCTGCCCTGAGTTTAGTTCGGTAAAAATGCTCCAAGCTCTTCGGGCAGGCTTGGGACCTTTTCCAAGAGAAGCCTCACAGCTTCCTCTGCCACTGAAAACCCCGAGCTGGGCGACAACCCTTGGGTTCCATCATTCCTGAGCAGCCTCCCCCAGCCCGCCCCGGGGTCCAAGGGAGACAGATACTCACAGGAGGTCCTGGCTCCCCGGGATCCCCCTTCTCACATTCACAAGCCTTCTGGACGCACTGAAACATGGAAGGGCCACATTGAAATGCCAGGAGTGGCCAGCATTTGTATAGAACCTTGAAGTTTGCAAAGCACTTTCTAAATGTGGTATTTATATGTGTCACAAGGTCATTGGACCTGGAGTCAGGAAACCTGAGCTCAAATCCAGCTTCAGATCCTTATTAGCTGTGTGACCTGGCCAAGTCATTTCATTTCTGTCTGTCTGAGTTTCCTCAACTATAAAATGCAGAAAATAGCATCAGGGTTGTTATAGGATCAAACAATATCAGTATTTGTAAAGCGCTTTGTAAACTTTAAAGTTCTATATAAATGCTAGCCATAGTTATTATTATTATTATTATATCTCGTTTGAGCCTCACAACAAGCTTGAGAGATAGATGTGATTATTATTCTCATTTTACTGTTGAGGAAACTGAGGCAGCTGATGATTAAGTGACTTGCCCAGCATCACCCAGCCAGTAAGTATCTGAGGCAGGATTTGAACCCAGGCCTTCTTGAGTCCAGGGCCAGGACTCCATCCATTGCACCACCACTAATAGTATTTCACACTCTAAGTGATGTGCGACAAAGGACACATTTTCTGTCTGGTGCATCATCACTGGAGGTCAACCTGCAAATTCCTCCCCATCCCATCCCCATCTTGTGTTAGCACAGAAGGATGGATAATGGGCAGGGCACAGAGGCTGGAGGAGTCAGGTGACCCCTGGGGCCAGGAATGTCCCAGGTGCTCTCCTCCATCCTGGGCTGCTTTGGCTAGGCAGCGCTGAGGTGCTCCCACAGCCTGTCAGAGACCTTGATGAGGAGAGAAGCATGTAGGACTCATGGGTGGGGGTCTGCAGAGCAGCTGAGGTGGCCTGAGACTCTCACATATGTATATGTGTGTGCATGTGTGCATGTATGCACATGTGCGCATGTGTATATGCACTAACATGGGTGGGCACATATGTGTATATATGCATGTGCGCACACGTGTGTGTGTGGTTCCACTATTCACCAACACTCTGGCAGAGGTGGCCAAGAGAGTAAATGGGGTCTGGGTCTGCCTTCCTTGGTTGGTTCTGTGAGTGAAAACATGGCGCACTCTCTCTGTGCTCTTTGGGGCTTAGGAGAAGCTTGGCCTAGGTTCAGTCCAGACAGTGTCTGAGAGCACAGGGCCTTCCTTGGATGCCAGGGGATTCCGGCCCCTCTCTCTGCACTCTCCCTTTGCCCACTTTCCTTCTCTACCCCATCGGGGAGGCCAAGATCTGTCTGTGAAAATGGTGAGCAGAAGAAAACTCTTCCGAGTCAGAGAAAGCTTCCCCCCTTGGAGGAAGCACTTTCTGGGGGCTGTCTGATAGGGAGTGTTAGGGGCAGTGCCAGCGTGCTAAGGGAAGGCACAGGAAGGCAGGTAGATCATGCTCACCTTCTTATCAAAAAGGGTTTCCTGAAAAGAAAAAGAAAAGGAAACATGTTAACCTGGCAAGTGGCGCTGCCCCTGCCCAGGCAGATGGAGGATGAGTGTTACAGACCCTCAGCCATACGCTGAATAGAAGAGGATCCCCACTTTCCAGTTCTTGCTCTGGGCTTGGCAGCCAAATCAATAGCACCCCTACCAGTCTAGTTCTATGTATCAGCTCACCATCTCTGTGACTCCCCCAAAATCAACTCCCTCCCTGGTCACCTTTTCCCCATGTGGGCTGTCTTCTCCTGTTAAATTGTAAGCTCCATGAGGGTAGGCACTGTCTTTTTCCTTCTATTTGTGTTGCTGGTGCACAGTGCCTAGCACACAGTAAGTGCCTAATCATTTTTCATTCATTCATTCATGTCCTGTGACTCCAAGAGCAGTCTTTTCACTGTCTCACACTGCCCCCATCTCCCCCATCCCAATCCCTACCAGAGGCTGCTCAAAAGGAAGAGGGGAGAGGGCAATGGCCATGGGGGCACCAGGGGCTTGGAGAGCTCCCCAAGAAAAAGCTTCAAGGCTCCAGTCACTTGCTCCATGGTCATCATCCCAGCCTGCTCTGTCCTGACTGCTCAGGGACCAGGGGACATCAAGGGATTCACTGCTTATTCTCCAGACACAAGCAATGGAAATTCTAGGTGAAATCCATGTTCAGGGCCAGTCAGCCACATGCAGACCACTTTGGTTCACAGAGGCAGGCAGAGATCTGCCCCCTCAGACCTGAAGAGACTATGCTCCTTGTCTCCCTTTGTCAGACAGAGACCCCACAAGGCCCTGAGCAATCTGAGGCTTCTCTGTGTCTCTGTCTGCTACAGGCAAGCCCTGTGCTGAGAAATGAGCCTTGGCTGGCAGGTGGAGGCCTTCTTCCCCAGGGGGCACTCCTTCTGAGCAAACTTTGTCTACCTATTGACTACCTAGAGAGGTCAGGTGGCAAAGTAACACCTGTATCCATCCATCCAGAGATCTAAGTTGTATACCGCCCCTATAAGAAGGCTTGGAAAGCTTTCCACTTGGGTACGCAGGGGCAACACGGGACAGGGAAGGTTTGCCATGGCTCAGCTAAAATCCCTGCTTGAAGGGCAGAGAGTCTCAGCCTGTGGCAGAGAAGGCCCCTGGGGGAAGAGATGGGGGTGAGAGACCAGAGAATCTAAGCCTTTGAAAACCGGTCCTGTAGAAAGGCCATCTGGTCCGGAGGACAGAACCAGGAGTGGTTCAAGGGAACAGCCCAAGACATTAGAAGAAACACCCTGTGATGGAAAGGAAAGGGTCCAGAAGCCACACGGCTACCTGGAGAGGGCGGGGGCCCCTGGGCTCTTGTCCAAGGCATTCTGGAGACAATTCTAGTTTGGGGCTGGGTGGCCTCTGGTCCCTTCTAGGTCTCGGGGTCTGACTACTTGGTCGGCAAAGTTTGGGATTTTGCAGTTGAAATAATAAAATGGTGGCCAAATAAATATGAAAATCCTGGGGTCTCCTGTAAAATCCTGTAGGTTTGAATTCACCATCTCCATGACAACAGCATGGGCAGCGAGGTACACAATGCACCAGGGAATTTCCAACAAAGCACAAAGTCTGCCCAGCTCCAGGGTCCATGGGGCTGTGTGTGTGTATGGGGATGGCTACAGGGCTCGGCTGTCCTGTGTAGATGACTCAGAACCAGCAGTGTGGGCAGGAACCCAACCCTGGCTGAGAGGCGCTTCCTGGAATGGGTGGGTTTGCAAAGAGTCAGCGTCTAAGAAAGGAGACTGAGGCTAATGTGGGCCAGCAGACAAAGGGAGCAGTGAGGAGGAAGGTGGGGGGGAGTCATCCCACAGTGACGACGTTATGGAGGGGCTCTAGGTCAGGTGGAAGCGGGAGGGAGAGCTCGGGAGGGAGACAGGCAACACAGTCTGAAAGGGAGAGGACGAGCCCCAGCTCATGGTTCATTGATTCGGGGCTAGAAGGCATCTCTGAAGATGGTTAGTCCAAACCCTTCATTTTTACTGAAGGGGAAACTGAGACCCAGAGAGGTAGAATGCCTTGGCCAAAGACGTGCAAGTGTAAGAGGCAAAGCCAAGATTTGAACCCAGGTCTTCTGACTCTCGATTCCGTGCCCTTTCCACTTGAATTAGGATTAGAGGTGTGCAATAGTGAATTAAATTAAATTATATTATCAATTAAATGTCTGCTCTAGGCAAAGCTCTGTGTTTTCAAGAAGGGAGTCGATAATTCAACAGAGGTTTACAAGCCTTATACTCAAAGAAGACCATGGACGATGTGGAAGCCAAGAGCCAGGGGCCAGCTGGGGTCCGGGGTGGCTGTGCACAGGGACTCCTGGCTCCCAGAGTCTTTAACAGGTGGTCAAGGGCAGTGGGGTGGGATGGAAGGGAACAGAAACTCATCTACTTCTCCTGTCCAACCCTTACCAGAAACCATGGAACCAGGCAAAGTGTATAGAGTGAGCAGAACTCAGCCTAGAGTCCCGTGGGGTGAGATGTACCACAAAGGTGGCTTCTTCCCGGAGGCCTTCCTACCTCTGACCCAGGAGAGGGTAAGATGGGGGCAGAGGGAGGGAGCCTGAGGCCCCAGAGGGCAGCCTGACCTCCCTGGGGTGGAGGCGGGGCTGGAGGCAGCTCCCCAAGCTCAGGAGAGTGGGTTGTTAACATGTCAGTGAGAACGTTCACACCTCAGAAATCAGCAATGCTGCACATCTGGGCTTGGCGTTTTGTTCGTTGCCTAGACTTAAGGAAGTGATGGAGAAAATGCAAATGATGGATTTTTCTAATGTGTCACGCGTACATTTTTTTGGAGTTGTTCAGCATTTACCAGCACACCCTGCATAAGGGCGAAGCAAAAGGATCATGACAGCACCCCTCTTCTGCTGAGGAAATGGGAGTCCAGAGGCGAGCGGGTCATGGTTAGCAGGATTCATCTCTACAGGTTTCCAGCTTAAGCGACACTTTGGAATGAAGGGTCCATTGCTGTCTAGCACAGCAGAGGCAGCGAGGCTACTCTGACTGAGGCCAGACAAGCCTTTAGTGGCTACAGTTTGCCGGGGACACTAAATTAGTGAGGTCCCTAGCACCAAAGCAAAGGAATGGACCGTGGCAGAGTGGGGGTTTAAAAACTCCTGGAATGTAATAAGGGCAGGCTATAGAGGAATGCTTTGGGGTGAAACCCCAAAGTGCCAAAAGATGTGGTCAAGGCAAAGACATCCAGGTAGAGCCGAGAAAGACCTGAAAGCCACAGCGGAACACAAGTTGACTCAGTGTTATTCCTGCTTGAACAAAGGCCAACGGGATGGTAGCATGTACTGTAGAGAATGACGATCTTTACAAGCACTGAGGAGGAGGTGGGGGCTGTGACAGGTTCTCAGGATTAACAGTCCCCACCCTCGTCCCCGGAGGGCATGAAGGGAGCTTTGGTCTGGGATGTCCCAGAGAACACAGAATGGAAGGAAGTGACCCTTCCACCATCTGACAGCACTGGTGATGCTCAGCCAGGAAAGCAACCTGGTAACACGGATGGCGGAGACCCTGGATCACCGTCTCATGTGCTGTCACCCCTCTGAAAGAAGCAGAGACCCTCTTCCTCCTTCTGCTGCCAGAGAGACCAGGCTCCCCGCTGAGCTTGGGCAGGAGGGGCCCGTCCACCTCTGACTCACAGGGCTCCATCCCGTGCACACAGAAGACGCCCCGGGTGCACGAATGGATCACGGACTCACCAGTTGGTGCTGTACGTTCTCAATAACGTTAGGGTCACTCAGCAGCGGGATGTGTTTGCCAGAAGAATCGCCCGAGATCAGCCGAAGTTTGGCTTTGTTGGCCACCCGGGAAAGGCCAACGGGGACAAATGAGATGCCCAGATTCCGGGCTGCCTCCGAAACGCCGTGGACATCGGGATTCTTCGGGTGGTCGATGCCGTCGGTCATGAGCACAGCCACCTTCACGTCACCATCGCGGCCCTCTTTCTGAAACAGGCGCGTGGCATTGGAGATGGCGTAGTAGGAGAAGGTGCCTTGCCCAATGAAGTTCATTGACCCGACCTTCTGCTGGAAGCTCTGCAGGCCTCTCCAGGATGCAAAGGGCTGGTCCACTTGGACAGAGCTGCTGAACTGCAGAGCCGCCAGCCTGA
Source organism: Vombatus ursinus (assembly GCF_900497805.2). Lineage (NCBI taxonomy): Eukaryota > Metazoa > Chordata > Mammalia > Diprotodontia > Vombatidae > Vombatus > Vombatus ursinus. The sequence continues at coordinate 21,901,034 of NW_020954577.1, read as the reverse complement.
CGTCGTATGCCCGCGACGAGCCCAGAGGCGAACGGGAAATCTTGTCACTGAGACTAGTGACAAACTCTTTCTGTTGGTCAAAGAGGATGATCTTGGAGCTCTCTGAGCTGTCCACAATGAAGAGCACATCAATGAGGCAGGTGGAGCCTGAAACAGAAGGAGGGGAGCGGGTGAGGCCAGAGAGCTGCCTCTGGGAGTGAGGCGGCTGGGCTGTCTGAGATGGGGATGCCGTGTGGAGAGGCCTAGACAGCTCTGTTAAACCCCGTCCAGGCATGGAGGCTCATCCCCTCCCTGCCTTGCCCATGCCCAAAGAAGGCGGGACACACCGAACTGCGGTCTGCCGAGCCTCAGCCCACGAAAAGGTGGCCCTCTCCCAGGACGCCCAGCAGGCAAACCCCAGTCTGCCCACTTCTCAGACCACACGCTTTTCTTTTGGAAGTCAGTGAGACAGGGTGAGCACGAGGAGGCCTGCGGGGCAGCGGGGACTGGCAGCTCAAGGAGAGGATGAGAGCCAAGGCAAGTCACTGCTTACCTCGAGGCTTCTGCGGACTTCATGGCGTCCTTCTAGCTAGCTAGAGAAAGTCAAAAGAAAATCCCCTCTCTCACCCTGCAGGTCTCCTCTCCTGGATGATGGTGACGGGTTTCCCTTGGGCCCCCTCTTCCGCTGACTGTGCACTTGGAGAGTCACCACAGCCACCCAAAGGAGCAGGCGCAGAGTAGGGCAGCTGGTCCACATCGTGGCGCCTGACGCAAAAGCATCTGCTCCGCGGCACGGGGGATGGGGTCAGGGGCGATCCTCCTGGGAATGAGGGAGCAACGTTGGTCCAGAGCTGGAGGCCGACCAGAGGGAAGGGGCTGCCCCTGGCATTGCTCGGCTGCCGCAGGAGGCACAGGCGGCCCTGGGCAGCTCAGGCCAGCAGGGGCCGTGGAGGAGGCTTTCTTGTCTTGTACCATAACCAGCAGCCAGGCCAGGGCTGAACCTGTGAGCCCGAAAATGAGACTCCAACCCCCCCGGGCACTGCTCCCCCCACATACACACATACCCCCACACCAACACACACACACACACTCACACACATATGCACAAGTACACATAGTGCATGTGTACATGATGCACAGTATACACACACAAACATGCATGTACATGCATATGCACCACATGCCCACACAACACACATGTACACACAGATGCGCACTGCCCACACAATAAGGCACACACGCAACACAAGTGTATACACACATGTGCACATAGATCTACACCGTGTGTGTACATATACAAACACGTGCGCGTGCACACACATACACACAGAGGACTGCTCCTGACTGTCATTTGGCCTCCTCTTTAAGCTCCACTACAACCAGGCTCATGCAATCGAGTGCAATGGTAAAGATTTAGTCATAAGTGCATACTTTGTGCCAGGCACTGCCCAAGGTGCTGGGGACACAAGAGACAGAGGCACAGCTGCCCCTGCCCTCCAAGAGCTTCCATTCTACATGGAAGGTGGTTGGAGGAGGGAGCGGGATCAGGGCAAGCTCGGTGGAAGGAGATGAGCCGTGAGGGAAGCCAACTTTCTGAGGGGCAGTGGGGCAAAGGGGCAGAGGGATGGCTGTCCAGGCACAGAGGCAGCTGGGGCAGGCTGTGAAGCACCAGGTTTTCAGCCAGTTTGGTTAGAATGCCAAGCAGACAGCCTAGAAGGGTGGGTCAAATCACCCTGTGTGGGAGGAGCTTGTATTTTATCCTGGGGTGATAGGCAGCCACTGAAGGGTTAGGATCAGGGAAACAACTTTATCATCACAACTGGTATGTGCATAATGCCTCCAACTTTGCAGAGCACTTACCCACACAATCTGTTTGAGTTTCACATTAACCCTACAAGATGGAGGGCTATGATTAACCACATTTTACAGATGAACAAACAAAAAAAGGAGACCATATGGATATACAAATTCTATCAAACGTTTAAAGAATGATTAATTCCAGCACTATCCAAACCACTTGCAAAGATAGGAAAAGAAAGGATTGTACTCAATTCTTCATGATACAAATATGGTTTACATGTCTAACGCAGAAAAAATCAAAACAGAGAATGAAAACTATAGACTAATATCCCTAATGAGCATTGATGCAAAATTTGTAAATAAAGCATTAGCAAAGCATCGAAAGAATCATCAAAAAGATGATAAACTCTGATCAGGTTGGATTTATATAGAATTGCAGGGCTGTTAAATATTTGGAAAACTATAAATATCATAGGCTACATTAATAACAAAAACAACAAAAATCATATGTTTACATCAATGGTTGCAGAAACAAACTTTTGACAAAATACAACACCCATTTCTGTTTTATATGAAAAAAACCACACTAGAAAACACATGAATAGATAGACCTTTATTCAGTATGGTCAGTGATATTTATCTAAATCCATGAGCAAGTATTATATGAAATGGGGATAAACTGGAGGCCTTTCCAGTAAGATCAGGGGTAAAGCAAGGATGTTAGCACCACCTCTATTTGACAGTGTTAGAAATGCTAGATATGATAAGAGAAAAGAAATTAAGGAAATGAGTACAGGCAAAGAGGAAATGTTTTTTTCATATTGTATGAAGTTTACTGATAGAACTATAGAGAGCCAACTAAAAAATAAATAAAAATAAGGTTAATAGTAGCACCTGAAGGGGACAGGGAGGAACCAAGATGGGAGACAGAAGCCAGAAACTCACCTGAGCTCTCTGAAATTCCTTTCCAAGTAACTTTAAAAATAATGTCTCAAAACAAATTCTGGAGTGGCAGAACGCACAAAAGAATGGGATGAAACAATTTTCCAGCCCAAGATAACTTAGAAGGTTGGTGGGAAAGGTCTGTCACATTGGAATGAGAGTAGATTGCTGTCCATGCAGGCAATGCCCAGGCAAGACAGCAGCAGGTCTTGGGGGCCGCTGAATCAGCAGCAACCCAAAAATGGTAAGAGGGTCAGACAACATATAAGAAGGAAATTATAGGGGTCCCTTTTCTGCCGCTGCGTGCAAGACTGTGTTGCATGGCTCATATATGGATCTGGGTCACAGTCCCAGGGTGAGAAAGAGTACAAGCACACCAGAGCTTGTGACCACAGGAGAGCAGGGATCATTGTCGCAGTTCCAAGGTGGAAAAGACTGCCTGTGGTCACTCATAGAGGACAGGAGAGTAATGAACACGTCTCTCCTTAGATCATACCACTTTAAAAGAACTAAAAGTTACAGACCCCCAGAAATAGCTCTGAAAATAGCTGCACAAAAAATTTGAAGCTTATGAGAGTGCCCCCTCCAGCCCAGGAGCAGAGCCCAACTTTAACATCAAGTTAAAAGTCAAGAAATAAGCTGGCTATATCAGATTGTGCGCCGTCTTGGGGAGGGTGATGGGAAGGAAGGGGGAGAAAAATTTTAAACTCAAAAGCATATGGAAGTGATTATTGATAAATCAAAATAAATTAATAAAAAAAGAAATAGGCTGGGAAAATGAGTAAACAACAATAACAAAAATCATCTGACAATGGAAAATTACTATGGAGACAGGGAAGATCAAAACACAAACTCAGAAGAAGTCAACTAAGTCAAAACTGCTACATTCAAAGCCTCAAAGAAAAAAAATGTTAATTGGTCTCAGGCCCTAAAATAGTTCCTAGAAGCACTCAAAAAGGGTTTTTAAAATTAGATAAAAGAGGTAGAGGAAAAACTGGTAAAGCAATGAGAGCAATTCAAGAAAATAATGAAAAAAGAATCAACAGCTTGGTAAAAGAAGCACACAAAATACTGAAGAAAACACCTTAAAAAACAGGCTAGGCCAAATGGTAAAAGAGAAACAAAAATCCACTGAGGAGAAGCACTCCTTAAAAAAGTAGAATTGGCCAAATGGAAAAGGTGGTACAAAAGCTCATGAAGAAAATAATTCCTGGGGCAGCTAGGTGGCGCAGTGGATAAAGCACTGGCCCTGAAGTCAGGAGGACCTGAGTTCAAATCCGGTCTCAGACCAGATATTTGACACTTACTAGCTGTGTGACCCTGGGCAAGTCACTTAAGCCCAAATGCCTTGCAAAAAAAAAAAAAGAAAAAAGAAAAAGAAAAGAAAAGAATTCCTTAAAAATTAAAATTGGGCAAGTAGAAGCTAATGACTCCACAAGGCATCAAGAAACAAAAAAAAACAAAATCAAAAGAAGGAAAAAGAGAAGAAAATGTGAAATATCTCATTAGCAAAACTACTGACTTGGAAAATAGATCCAGGAAAGATAATTTAAGAATTACTGAACTACCTAAAAGCCATGGTCAAAAAAAAAAGCCTAGACATTATCTTTCTTTTTTTTTCAATAATAATCAGCAAACATTTATTGATGCTTATTACATGCAAGGCAATATACTATTATCTGTGTTTCTATGAATTACCTCACATCCCCTCAGCCTCCTTACTGAGCTCATGAAGGTTCCTTTGCTCATTGGTAAGATGTTCTTTGAATCTCTATTTTAGGGACGGCCCCAGAACAGCCATTCTTCACTGTCCAGACTTAGCCATCATGGGCCCATGCAGTGACTTGGCATCATAGAAACATATGAAATTGACCAGGCAATAGTAGTCTGATTCTTTAAAACAAGTCCAACAAATATTTGTTTTTGTTTTTATATGTCCTTTGACAATTCTTGAAAATAAATTTTACTATAGAGTTTTTACCATTAGAATGAAACATCAGACACCATCTTTCAAGAAATTATCAAGAAAAACTGCCTTGATATTTTAGAAACAGAAAGTCACATAGAAATTGAAAGAATACACTAATCACCTCCTGAAAGAAATCCCGAAATGCAAACTCCCAGGAATATTATAGCTAAATTCTAGAGCTCCCAGGTCAAGGAGAAAATATTGCAAACAGCCAGAAAGAAACAACTCAAATATCATGAAGCCACAGTCAGGATCACACAAGATTTAGCAGCTTCTATCTAAAAGGATTGGAGGACTTGGAATATGATATACCAGAGGGCAAGGGAGAGAGCATTACAACCAAAAATCACCTACCCAGCAAAACTGAGTATAATTCTCTGAGGAGTGGGAGGAGGAATGGATATTTAATGAAACTGAGGACTTTCAAGAATTCCTGATGAAAAGACCAGAGCTGAACAGAAAATTTGACATTGAAACACAAGACTCAAGAGAAACATAAAAAGGTAAACAGGAAAGAGAACTCATAAAGGATTCAATAAGATTAAACTGTTTAGATTTCTACACGGGAAGATGATATTTATAACTCCTAAGAACTTTATTATTATTAGGGCAGTTAGAAGGAATATACATAGACAGAGGGTATGGGTGTGATTTGAATGCAATAGGATGATATCTAAAAAAAAATAAAATGAAAGGATGAGAAAGAGGAATGCATGGGGAGAAGGGGAAAGGGAGAGATAGAATGGGGTAAATTATCTCACATAAAAGAGATATAAAAGAGCTTTTATAGTGAAGGGGAAGATGTGGGGATGGGGTGCAGTGCTTGAACCTTATTCTTATTGGAATTGATCCCAAGAGGGAATAACATACCCTTAGTTGGGTATAGAAAGCTATCTTACCCTACAAGGAAGTAGGAGGGGAAAGGGATAAGAGAAAGGGGCAAGGTTGATAGGAGAGAGGGAGGATTGAGGGAGTCGGTAGGCAGAGGCAAAATACTTTTGAGGATGGACAGGGTGAAAGGAGAGAGAATAAGGTAAAAGGAGGAAATAGGATGGAGGGAAATACACAGTAATGATAACTGTGAAAAAAAATTACAGCAAGTTTCTCTGATAAATGCCTCTTTTCTCAAATATATATAAAAAAATGAGTCAAATTTATAAGAATGCAAGTCATTCCCCAATTGATAAATTGTCAAAGGATATGAACAGGGAGTTTTCAGATGAAGTAATCAAAGCTATATGAAAAATGCTTGAAATCACTATTGATTAGAGAAATGCAAATTAAAACAACTCAGAGGTACTACCCCATACCTATCAGATTGGCTAATATGACAGAAAAGAACAATGACAAATGTTGGAGGGAATGTGGGAAAATTGGGATCCTAATGCAGTACATTGCTGGTGGAGTTGTGAACTGATTCAACCATTCTGGAGAGCAATTTGGAACTATGCCCAAAGGGCAATCAAACTGTGCATATCATTTGACCTCAGAATGCCAATGCTAGGTCTGTATCTCAAAGAGCGGACAAAAAAAGGAAAAGGACTTAGATATACAAAAATATTTATAGCAGCTCTTTGTGTGGTAGCAAAGAATTGGAAATCGAAGGGGTGCCCATCAATTGGGGAATGGCTAAACATGATTGTGATGGAACACTATTGTGCTATAAGAAAAGACAAGCAGGATGTTTTCAGAAAAAAACCAGGACGACTTATATAAACTGATGCAAAGTGAAATGAGCAGAACCAGGAGAACATTTTACACAGTAACAGCAATATTGTATCACGATCAACTGTGAATGACATATTCTCAGCAATACAATGATCCAAGACAATTTTCCAAAGGACTTATGATGAAAAGCTCTATGCCCCAGGGAAAGAATTTATGGAGTCTGTATGTAGATTGAAGCATACTTTTTAAAACTTTCTTTATTTTTCTTGTTTGGTGTTTTTTTGGTCCGTGTTTTCTTTCACAATATGACTAATTTGGAAATATGTTTTGCATGACTACACATATATAACCTATATCAAATTGTTTGCCTTACCAATAATGGGGCAGGGGGAGAAGGGAGAGTGAGGATGTGGAACTCAAATTATCTTTTAAAAATGTTAAAATTTGTCTCTATATGTAATTGGGGAAAAATTAAATATTAAGTAAATAAACAAATGGGAAGAAAAAAAAGAAAAAACAAACAAACAGTAGTACCTGCCTCTCAGGGTTACTGTGCAGCTCAAATCAGATAGTGTCTAAGTGCTTTGCGAAATATTCTTCATAGTAATCAAGACAGAACTAAATAATTGGAGAAATATTCATTACTTACAGGTAGGTCAAGCCTACCCATAAATTACAATATTACTTACGTTAATTTACTTATTCAGTGTCATGCCAAACTACCAAAGGATGGCCTTGTAAAACTAGAAAAAATAACGATCATATTCATCTAGAGGAACAAATCGTTAAAAATTTCAAGGGAAATAATAAAAGAAAGTGGGAAGGAAGGAGTCTAGCAGGATCACATCTCCAACTATGCTACAAAACAATAACAATCTAAATGATTGGGCACTAATTAAGACATAAGGAGATAATCATTGGAATAGATTAGGTCTACATCATATAGAAGCCAACAAACCCAGTAACCTAGGGCTTGATAAATCCAAAGACCCTAGCAACTGAGGTAAGGACTCACTACTCAACAAAAAACTTCAGGAAAAATGGAAAGCAATTTGGCAGAAATAGGTTTAGCAACACTTCATATCATGTACCAACATTAGCTCTGAATGGACACATGACTTAGATATAAAAGGTCACACCATTAAAAAAATTAAAGGAAAAAGGAAGAAAATACTTTTTACATGTATGAACAGAGGAAGAGTTCATGACCAAAGAACAGAGAAAATAAAAGGGACAGTTTTGATTATATAAAACATAAAGAATTTTACACAAATAAAAACAATGCAGCTAAGATTAGAAAGGAAACAACTTACTGGGAGAAAAAAATTTTTGCAGCAAGTTTCTTTGATATATATCTAAAATATATAAGGAACCAATTAAAGTTTATAACAGCCATTCCCCAAATGAAAAATTGCCAAAGGACATGAATAGGCATTTTCCAAGGAGAGAAATCCAAGCTATCAATAGCCATGGGAAAAATATTTCAAATGAATATCCCCACACCTATCAGATTAGTAAATGTGACAAAAGTGAAGAATGATAAATAATAGACGGGCTCCTGGCAAACAGGTATATTAATGCGCTGTTAGCGGAACTGTGATTTGGCCTAACAATTCTGGAAAGCAATTCTGGACGACACCCCTAAAGTTATTAAACTAACCCAGCAACACCATTACTAGTTCTATACTCCTAAGAGATCAAAGAAAGAGAAAAAGGCCCATTATACACAAACATATTTATGGCAGCCCTTTTTGTAGTAGCAAAACCTGGAAACAAAGTGGGTGCCCAACGATGGAGGAATAACTAAACAAATTATGATATAAAAGTGTAATGGATAGTATTGTGCCATAAGAAATGATGAAAGGGATGGTTTCAAAGAAACCTGGGAAGACTTGTGTGAAATGATGCAGAATGAGGTGAGAACCAGGAGAACAATTTATACAATAGCAACATTATAAAGATCAACAATTTTGAAGGACTTAAGAATTCTGTCAATGCAATGACCAACAATTATTCCAGAAGACCCATGGTGAAAAAATCCCTTACCCCCTGAAGGAAAGGAGATGAACTCAAGGTGCAGAATGAGACCTATGTTTGTGGATATGACCAATGTGGTCACTTTTCTTGATCATGCATGTTTGTTATAAGAGTTTTGTTTTTCTTTTTTCAATGTTGGCAGGGGTGGTGGTGATGATGGATAGAATTGGGAAAGAAAAAATAAATGCTTGTTAATTTAAAAAAAATTTTTAAAGAGAAGAAGATGGATGAATGAGGTGTTCATGTGGAGGTAGAATCAACAGGACATTGTGAGTGATGTGGACATGGTGGGGGGACCGTGGGAGCATCAAGAGTGACTGTCAGACTACAAATGTAGGTGACTAGAGCCAGGGTGAACCCCTTCATCGGAACAGGAAGGTTTGGGGAAAGACAACGGGCTCCGGGTCAGACGTGTGGAATTTGAGTCTAGACATCCAGCTGTCCAGAGGTGGCCAGACACTCACGGAGAGACCAGGCATGGAGAGGTCAGCGTGCAGATGACAAACCCTTGGGAGCTGGTGAGATCACCAGGAGAGAGTGTGTACAGGGAGAAGGGAAGGGAAGAGGAGAGAACACAAGACAAGACAAAAGAAAGGAAGGGAAGGGAGAAGAGAGGAGAGAGAGGAGAGAGAAGAGGAGAGGAGAGAAGGGAAGGGAGGGGAGGGGGGAGGGAGGGGAGGGGAGAGAACACAAGACAAGACAAAAGAAA